>NC_080570.1:126811479-127128686 GCF_030247185.1 Malaya genurostris | reverse complement strand
TGCCACTACTCGAAATTGCCCACAATTTCGACCAATTGAGGAATTTTGGGCATTAACGAATGCACATCTTAGGAAACATGTCTCGGCAGCCGAAACCATTCAACAGTTCGAAAAAGATTGGAAAAAAGCGTCAAAACTTGTCGCCAAGAAGTCTGTACGGAATTTAATGAGGAACGTTCGCAAGAAGGTGCGCCAGCTAGTCTACAATGGCTAAGTAGTTAATGTTGCGAATAATATTCTGTTGTTGTAGTCTAATATTATCAGTTTATCGAATAAAATTTGAATATCTAACACTTGTGATTTATTTACTGCGAAATCAAAGTGCGTCCATACTTTCTGGGACAGTCTTTATCAAAAATAACAAAAAAAAACGTGCTTAATACACCTAGCAGTGAGATGATACTTTTTTTTATCAATCCGCATGTGTTTTTTGCATGAATATTTTTCGGTGTTTTAAGACTCATGACATTATTACAATGATCGTCGTTTCAAGCGGCAATTTGGGATTTTAATCACTCATTACTCTGTAAAGTTGAAACTGCAAATCGGATCGAATTTGAATCTAGAAGTATAACAATCGATTAAACATTCCATGATATGTCGAAGTAATTCCCACTTTAGAGTTTTGGGTAATTTAAGGTACTTCCAGAGCCAGGAACCAGCATAACCCAAATCGATTCGTATGGCCATATGACTAATAAATTGCAATAGTTTTGAGTCTAACTTTAAATCTCTTCGGGATTTAAATTTTCTATATCGGTTTGAATTTTAAAAATTCATCATCCTATAATTCCAGAATCGGAAGTCAGAATTGGATAAAATTAATTAATTTTGGGTTTGTCGATTTGCCTTTTTTGTGGCAACGATTGTGATTTGAGAAACAATTCGATACTGGAACCGGAATTCGAAAATCGGTGTATCCGAAGTCAGATAAATCCACCTCAGGAGCTGTATAGTTCATATTTGTTTCAAAATGTTTGAAAATCAGTGTACATCTTTGAGAAACCGTAGTGCGAAATTAATCCGAATCGAAAACTGAATACCACTAAAACTGAAATAAATTTATTTGGTTATCGACTTTCCCAATCTGCAAACCCGATAAACCTGATAAATGTATATGAAATGGACATTTTTATACTAATCACCCTGTATCTCCGAAACCGGAAGTTGGATCTGACTGAAAAGCAAGATGTTTTATAGGATCTTGAAACTTTTCATTTGAATCTCAGATAATTCTTAGACCTCATTTGAATCTCAGATCGGTTCAGCCATCTACGAGAGAAATGGTTACACAATTTTAATTTCGTTTCACGTATCATCCTATGGCTTCGGAACCAGAAGTCGGATCTAAACGTTACTCAGGAACCTTGTTTGGGAGCATACGACTTTTCATATGAATCTGAGTTTGTAGAACACGGTTGAATAATCTCGGAGAAGATTGAGTGAAATTATTTATCACACACGCATTTACTGATCTCGACGAACTGATTCGAATGGTATATGGGTGTAATGTTCTTCTAGCATTTATTGCTGTAAGTAGTTTAAATCAATATAATTATGTTGTTGCTTTCAACTCAAAAATGCTGCCATCATCTGTTTTACATATTTCGTATTCGAACGATTATGTTGCCAAAAACGAACCGTGCTAAAATCGGTCCGAGGCAAAAAGTCATGACAAAAGAAGCTGTACACAGTCTTTTCGATACTTAGGAACAATTGTATGTTACAGTAAAAAAATCGTGTTTCACGTTGCTCCCAAGCATTGCTTCATCATACAGCGCTCAAAACTCCTACTGCTGGAATAAGGCGAAAAGTCGCTTACACAAAAATATCGATATCCCAGTTAAAAATGAACGGATTTCAACAATCTATTTGTTGGATAGGTATTACCGTCCGGATCTAAGTCTGGAAACATTTTCAAGTTCAAGTGTGACAGATCCTGTCAAAAAACTGAAAACTTTGACATAAAACTTCAGAAAATAAACATCCGATCTCAAAACCATTTAATAACGTTCTGGGTGACGGGGAGACCTTTCATTTGCGACTAGTTTGATCAAAATCGGTCCAGCCATCTCTGAATCTCGACCTCTTTGTTGACAACACACATACAGATCCACACACACACACACACACACACACACACACACACACACACACGGACGGACATTTGCTCAGTTCGTCGAGCTGAATCCATTTGTATATGATAGGAGGCCTCAGAAAATTTTCTAAAGTTTAAGCAAATTGTATTCCTTTTTTTATATATTAGAAAACAAGTTAAAAATTAAAACTACGAAAATAATACTAAAAAACTAGCAAAAAAAAAAACAAAAATAACGAAAACAACAAAAAATAATAAAAAAACAGAAACGACAAAAATACCAAAAATCTGTATCTATATATATAAAAATGCAGAGATCATTCTTTGTAATCGCATCACGTAAGAACGGATGGACGGATTGAGATGCTTTTTTTTTTTGTTTGATCAGTTTTTACCCCCACCGGGTTCGTACATCAAAAAAATTAGGAAAACTTACCGGAAAAGTGGGAAAAACCAATAAAGTTATTTTGTATGGACAATGGAATTTTCCACTGAAAAAGTCGCCAATGATTGCTAGATCTACAATTGATGTTTGGCGCGCAAGGAGATGCTCAGTATTTCGCCGTTGAAGAAAAGAATACTAGATCTTTGGAAAATCGTTTGGCGCTCAACGAGTAGATTTGGGTGGAGATTTTACATGCACGTGATTCGTTATTTTGAAAAAGGTACTTTGCACAATCATTGCTTGCCAAATGACAGGTGGAACGCATTTGACTGTTCTTGATATATCGCAAGCAGGATCAAAAGTTCTGACATCGTTTACCAGCTGATGCATTGTGTACAATGTGATCAGTTGGATAAATAATGTTGACTATTGTGAGTTGAACATATCAACATATAGAACGATTTTGAACGAATTAATAGCAGGATTCTGCTGCTGAAATAATGAGGTCAAATAAAGAGATTTTTCTTTCATTTAGCATGCTGAAGTTCCTTCAGCCGCTTCGAGTAAAATTTTAAGGGTGGATTACAGGATGCTTAGGCTGCTTATGACATCATGACATTTGTAAGCTGCTTAAGCCAAATCAATCCATTTTTTCGAACTTTGTATTACTTGACCAATTACCAAATGCAAATCGTGAATACCATATCTGGAGGAGAAATCGTGGCATTCAAAAACCATTACTACTACTGATTTATGCATTGGTTTGAACGATAAGAAGAACACTGGTATAATCACTCCTCATATTCACTCCGCTAAAACTGAAAAATTGCACATTCCTTCATATAATTCTTTCTGATATTGACTCTCAAGACCGAACTCAACGCCATTCGTTAATTGTAGATCGAGTACTAATTAAAATGATGGGATAACTCAACTAATGAGACGACTATTGATACAATTATTTAAAAATTCAATTTAATTTAATAAAATGATAATTTGAGCTTTCGAATGTTCAATAATTTCTCATTTTATCGCTAAATTATTAATCGAAAATTGATCCTGTGATTTCATGCTACGAACATTCATCAAACAAAATTAAATAATATCATCAGACTAGCGGTGAAGCAGCTAATGGACAACCGCTCAAAACAAGTTTATTCCTTCCGATAATCCAGTATTACTTACCATTAAATTTTTTAACGTCTTCAGTCTACAATTAAGCCTTACAATGACAAACAACAAGTCGCTTTTGGAAATTTGCGGAATCAATTTCAAGTATTCATCTTGGTCTCTACCGCTCATTTCATATGTCGAAACAATTAGTTTAAGGTTCTACAAACAATCTCCGGGAAACAGCCATTGTTGAAAAACTCAATGGCAGTTTTCTGTACTATTGCTTGATGAATCGAAGAAAACATCAGTTTATTCTGAAAAAATGTGCCAAACAAATTGATATTTCTGTTTTGAATTTCTGCTCGAAGACAGCTAAGAAAACTACTTTTGCGTTTTGCAACAATGGCTGTTTTTCTGAAAAGGTAAATTGCCCCATAAGAGAGATCTACAATCTCTTTCTGGACTTAAAGGATATGATGGCGATCGGTACATTCACTTAATTTTTCCGTAACAAAATCTTTTAACATGTTCACAATAATTTTGTATGGAACTTCTTTTTCGGGCCGAAGTTAATGTGTTGGATGCGAATTCGTCGTAATTCGTTTATTTTGGGCTAAATAATCAGTGAAATAATGGAAAGAAGCATTACCGTTTGACAATTCTGCTGTCAGGAAAGATAAATTTAAAAAAAAATTTCAAGCGAGACGGAGTTCGACGGGTCAGCTAGTATATATATAAAAATGCAGAGATCATTCTTTGTAATCGCATCACGTAAGAACGGATGGACGGATAGAGATGATTTTTTTTTGTTTGATCAGTTTTCACCCCCACCGGGTTCGTACATCAAAAAAATTAGGAAAACTTACCGGAAAAGTGGAAAAAACCAATAAAGTTGTTTTGTATGGAGAATGAAATTTTCCGTTGAAAAAGTCGTCAATGATTGCTAGATCTACGGTTGATGTTTGGCGCGCAACGAGTAGCATAAGTGCTTGGCCGTCGAAAGAAAGAATACTAGATCGTTGAAAGAATCTTTTGGCGCGCAACGAGTTGTTTTGTGTGAAGTTTTCGCATGCATACTTGATTCATGTTCTTCGTCATTCCGAGCCACGTGCCTAATTGGATATCAACGTTATTGCTTACTAATGTCGTTTTCGCTTGAGAAAACTGAAACTGATTCAGGGTAATTTCATCAAACACTTTTTAACGAAACTGTGTTGGTTTCGCACTTAGCAACGAGGATCTGAACAAACCTTATATAAAAACCAGGTTCGAAACTGGTTCGATTTTTAGTTCAATAATGTTGAAACTAGGTTTGAAACTAGCTTCAAACAAACGTTTTGACAGCAGTTAGGGAGGAAACTGGGATAAATTTTGAATTAAACGAAAACGAACTAAATGACTGGCGAAATGTATACTGTTCTAGAAATAGACAGAAGAAAAAGTTCTGATATCGTTCACCAGTTGATGGATTGTGTGTAATGGAGTCAGATGAATAATATTGGTCATTCTGAGTGTGAGTTTAACAAATCTGAAATTTTTTGAATTAATCAATGAAAAGATTGAAGCGCTAAAGTCAAACTAAGAAATTTTCCTTGAATTTTGCTGATTAGATCAATGTTCAAGAGGACTCCATAATGGATTGAGACTGACATTTTCTATGCATTATTCTGTGAAGAATGTTCAAATTTGTAAGATCAATATCAAATTAAAACTTAAGCGTCGTCTCACTAAGCAACAAAAAGTTCCACAGTACCTGAAAAATATCCACTTTAATAGAGCTATAGAGAACGCGTGGCACTTTTTGGTAACTTGAACGCATTTCTGAGAAAACTTTGTCGCTACCCAAAAGCTTTACCCTCGTAAACTGTTCAAAATTAGTTCTGTTGTGTTGGGTGAACATTCAAGTATGAGTGATTCCCTTAAAACGGACTGTTCAGAATACTTCGTACGCTTCTTAAGTCAAATCTTTTTTACGAAATTTTCGTTACTTTGGCTAAATACAAATTGTAAATATATTCCACCAAATGAAGAACTCTAGAAAAGAAACTCTTCAAGATAGTGTTAAATTTGTCAATACAAAACTCTGGTTAGTAAGCTTTTTCATCGATTACCGAAAGTAAGAATCACATCTGGAAGAGAAAACGTGACACCTTATATCCTATATGTCGAAGCCATTAAAGAGAGATCTCTGTTCAGTTCGTTGATACAAAGGATGAAATGATAATCTGTACTTTTGCTCAATTTTTGCTTAACAGAAGTATTTCACATTTTACAATATTTTTTGGTGATATTTCTTTTTTGGGCTGAAGCGAATGTGTGTCCAATTCCGTTGTTTGTAGGTTAATCAGAAAAATAATGGAGAGAAAAGTTAACCACTTAGTCGACAATTCTGCTGTTCGAAAACATAAATCCGAACAAATAATTTTTGGGCCGAGACGAAGTTCGACGGGTCAGCTAGTAACGAATATAATAATAATAACAAAATTGCAAATAAAGAAAATAACAATAAAAAAATTTCACAAAATGTATTGTAATATCAGCAGAATAAAAACTAACAAAATAAAACAAGTAAAACAAAAATATAAAAATAATAAAAAAAATAAAATAACAAAACAAACAAACATTATAATAATTACTGCCAAACCCAACAAAAATAATAAATATAACTAAAATAATGAATATACCAAAAATAATAATCAAAATAAAAATTAAAAATAAAACAAAAATTACAATAATAACAAAACTAACAAGAGAGAAAATTAACAACGACTCCTGATTTTTCTCCTTCGCTGCTTTGGTGTTTCGATCTTGTCTTTCGATGGAGTAGGACTACTCCAAATTCGATTTCAGAGTACCTTTTTTCCCTGTTTGAAAATTTTTTTAAATTCTTTCACGAAACGAAAGGAAGAAGGCGTAAGTTTGTAGTTAATAAAGTAAACGTTGTTTAAATTACATACACACACAGACTCATTAATGATAAATATGACAACCCTTGCCACCTCCGCCTCACTGTGCGTCGTCGCGGGTATGAGAAAGCGGCTGGCAAGCGCGATGAGTTTTTCTTATTGTTTCCAAAAGTTTGAGGAATATTTCTGATCGCACGGAGCAAAAATTATGTTGTTGCGTTCAGTACAACTCGAGATATTCACGATTAGGTTCTACCCTTTGTTCCACATAGCAAATTTTGGAAAAGATTCCCATAGTAAAGTAAGACGTATTCTTGTCAAAAAACTGTAGCAAAAAAAAAGTATTGCATTTTAAACACGTACACGGAACGACCGAAATTAGCTCTGCGCCTAATTCGTGTTACTGTTTTTGAATTAGTTGATTTTCACAACAAAATTTCCAAAATAACTATAAAATTAGTTAAAATTTAGAATTTATTGTGCTGAAAAAAACTCTTATTTTTAGATAATGTGTTTAGTTGGCGAATATTCTGGACACAAACCAGAAATATTTCAATCCAACACGAAATTTTCATTGAAAACTAATTTCGTTATTAAAATCAGAAAATTTGTTTCTATTTATCAATCACCGTCATTACTGAAGGACAGCACAGAGAAAACAAAAATGAAATTGGTTTTATTAACAAGTTTATTAGCCAAAAACTCATGAGAAGTGTCAAAGCAAAACAATCCATTAAAAAGCTAAAAGGGACAGTCTTGTTAAAACTGCTTGCAAATTGTTTTGATGTTTTTCGCATGTGTTACGATATATCCGTATATAAATTTCTAAACCGATGTTTGTTGTTTTTACGCGGAACAGTGAAGTGAGTTTCGAATGTTGCACTCTAATTGTATATGACAAATAAAGTATTTTGCATCTTTCAATCTTCCGACTATGTCGTCCGGTGTTCTACTTGTATTCGGTTTTTGTTTTCCGAGTGCTTAAAGTTTTCAGTGAGAGAGTCGATTTCGCGAAGTCGAATGAAGAAAACAGCGATTTAGAAAACAAATTTCAAAAAGAAGTTTATGTTTCGTTTATGACTTTTTCTCCAATACAACATCGTATTTATACCTGCCAATATAGAAAAGACTACCGCGACTAAAATATTTTTCGGTAGTAGAGTGCCATCTAGTGGCTAGTAGTCATTACGGTGTTAACGTTTTTTCGGTGACAGAGCGCCATATAGCTGCAGATTGCAGAAGCCAATTCCACCATTTATGTTGGTTGAAAACAATGTTTTATTTATCTAATTCAAGTAAAAAATTAGTTGAATCCAAATGAAGTGTGTTTAGCTAAGAAATGACAGCACGTTTAATTGGTGGATTCAACTAAAAAAATAGCTATTTCAACAAATATTTTTTTATTATTAAGGGAACTAGACTTAGAAAATCTAAATTAGCAAAAGTAAGACTTTTTTAGTTGTCTCAAAAAATAACTAACTAAAATCTGAAAATCAACTAAACTTTTCGCCAAAATGCTGATTTCGGTCTTTCCGTGTATAGTCTTTCAATTCACATATTTTGAATCTGGAAGATAGCAGAAAAAAACTCATCAGGTCGTTTAACCATTTTTTCATTTAATTTTGTAACTATTTTATATTTCTTTGAGAATGTGCCAGCTCACCGTCCGTTTGCCGAACCGAACGAAACTACACAAAGTCACAAAGTAACACCACTTTTCTGATGTTTCAATTTAGATAACCAACCACTACGGGACTGGCTAGCCATCAAAGTATCCGTTCGTTTGAAAGTCTGTACGACTCCAGTTAGTGCGCTATTGCAAATCTACATGAAAAGCGAAAAATTCCATTTACATACCGAAACAGCAACAACAACAAAAAATACCACACCACTTCAAACTGCCCTACTCGGAATTGCTGGGCTCATCGGAAGTCACTCCCTCCCCCCTCCTGCCTGATAAAAGCATCAATCGAATCGGATAAATCACCCACCAAGCTGCAGCCCCGGAACTATCCGGGCAAAGGTAAATTGCAGAAACGGCGACTGACGAGTGACGGGTCAGTGGACGCGAGTACGGACGAGGAGAGAAAGAGAGAGAGAGAGAGCACTGCTACATCCTGTGTCAATAAACTTTCCCTGTTTGCATTGAATCGATTGGGGCTTTCACCCACCCTCGCACCCATCGAACCGACAGCCAGACGGAAAAACGAATGATTGGGGGGAGGGAGGCGGAAAAAACCCCGAACCAACTTGGGTTGATCAGAAGATTGCCGGCGAGGCAGGCCGCCACTTGGTGGAATCCACTGTACTCCAGGGTACTCCAAAAAATCTCATTCAATTTGTTGCTGCCAGTATGAGTGAGCAGTGAATTGCAATCGATTTCTCGCTGCTGCTGCTGCTGGGAAATATTCGCTCGCCCGGTAATCCGTGATCTATGCGGAATTATTCGCACTACATTGTGTGACCCGCAATCGCGCACCGGCTGCGAAAAATAAATTCATTCGAATTGGAAATTTTTAACTAGAGCTTAAGCAAGCTAATCGACTGCCACCGCGAGCTCGGACTGATTTATGGCCATCGAGTGCAGTAATTTACAGCTCACTGGCATTCTCGTGGAATCGTGGAATGAATTCTGTGCGGTATTTCGTTTTCATCTGGAACATCGGCAAGCACCGCCCGCGCTACGCATGAGTTGTGGTAGTTAAATCCGCCAACCGACGACGACGACGGCAAACGAGTCTAATTTTTTTTTCTCCTAGCTGACAGAGAAGAGCAGAAAAAACCGACGGAATAAGCGGAAACGCAAACTGGAAAATTGTCATTTCCTTTGACTTTTTGCCCTGGCTGGTGGGGGCGGAGGGCCTTGACTGGAGGATGGGTGGTACAACTGTGACACACAACCAGCCGCTTTCGTTTCGTTTCGTTTTATCTCGGAGAAGGAGGCAATATTGGCAAGCGGAACAAGTGCACTTTTGGTCACACCGATCGACCAACTGTCGGTCTGGCAGGGCAGGCTTCGAGGATTCTCGAGGCCGGAATGTCTCGAATGTGCTAGTCGGATGTGGCACAACGCAGTGCAAAACTGTTAAATTCAATTCTACTAGAACTACTGGCGAATGTCGGAGTGCACACTGCAGAAAATGCGTCCGGTTCCGGATGGTTTGTTTGGATGTCGATTGCACAAATTTGCCTTTTGGGGTAGTTTGACACCTTTTCCGAAATATATCCGAAATGTGCTACATTTTGCAATGAATTGCAACAGAATCTTCTTTTACAGTCCCCGAGTTCCGTTCAAATAGAAGTCGTTTTTTTGTCGACAGTGCCACTTTTCCTAGTAATCGCGATATACGACCGGTTCCTGTAGGAATTAGTGGCAAGAAGCTAGGAAAAAAAATTGTCACTTTTTCGTAATTTGCACGCGGCTGCAATATTCCAACGTTCGATTCATCTTGACCAAGACCCAGAGCCGACCAGTGTTGCCATGCTGACACGAATCTGCAGAGCTCAGCTCAATCAGTCGTCATAATACTTTTCATCTTTCTCATATAGAAAGGTTATGCAACTAAGATTTTTGAGAAGAGTGTCATATACCATTCGACTCAGTTCGTCGCTTCCCAGGATACGACCGAATGCTGCATGATGAGCTCCAAATCCGCGGCTTCGATGTCGTAGCACTGCAGGCACTTTGTTGGACGGGACAGAAGGTGTGGAGAAGTGGGCATCGAGCGGCTACATTCTACCAGAGCTGTGGCACCAGGGTTACCAGATATACGGATTTTTCAGCATTTTACTGATTTTCAAGCACATTGGAAAAATTTACTGAATTTTATACGAATTTTGAGAAAAATACTGAAAAATACAGATTTTTAAGAAAGTCGGGTATTTTTACCAATATGAGTAATATTAATAAGTTTTTCCTGATTTATCATATAATGTCAAAGGAACGTGATAAATCGGTTTGACAATCGGACTGAATCCGGCCGACAAATTGCACTGGGTTAAATCATTGAAATCCTGCGCAAGTTGAACTTATTAGCTGTTGAATTTTCAGAACGCTCCAAAAGTTTGTAATATATGTACAAACTTTGTGCATTCTGCACATTCAATACACACATGCGTCTTATTTGCCATCAGTTGTTCTCTCCTCTCGACAGATTCTTGCAGATTCTATATATTAATTATGTAATTAACACCGAAAACTGTGTCAGACAACGAAAGAAAAGTTTACACCAAAATTGTATTGATACTAATTTTTAATACAATTTTTCGTGTTAAATATGATAATAAAAATTCTTTGGAACGCCGAAAACTCGCCCTTACTCTAATTACACAATAATTGTTTTGGAAAACATGTAATCAATGTAAAATAAGATATACGGATTTATACTGATTTTGTTTCCTCTACCACCACCCCGATACTAGATGGAATACTGAAATTCAGCGCACACGATCTGGCATCGCTGTGTGGCACAACCAGCGTTCTAGGAACGGGATTTGTAGTGTTGGGCAAGATGCGACAGCGAGTTACAGCAACATCAGAAGGAAGCATTCTTTCGTGAAGCTGGAACGAACCTACGACAGCTGTTAACGGCGGGATGTAAAACTCGTCATCGACGACATGAATGCTCAGGTAGGCCGGGAGGCAATGTACAGGCCTGTGATCGGGCTGGAGAGCCTGCACGCGGTAACAAATGACAACGGTCAACGATTCGTAAACTTTGCAGCCTCCCGAGGAATGGTAGTTCGAAGCACCTTCTTCCCCCGCAAAAATATCCATAAAGCCACCTGGAGATCACCTGATCAACATACGGAAAATCAAATCGACCACGTTCTCATCGACGGACTATTCTTCTCCGTTGTTATCAATGTCCGTACCTACCGCAGTGCCAATATTGATTCTGACCACTACCTTGTCGCAGTTTGTATACGTTCAAAACTATCGACGGTGCACAACATTCGTCGCACAGGAACGCCGGCACTCAATCTCGAGCAGCTACGTAGCGTTCGAACTGCAGAGGAATACGCGCAACAACTGGAGTCAGTGCTACCAACGGAAGAGCAGTTTGGCGCGGCGACTTTTGAAGATGGCTGGAGGAACATAAGGTCCGCCGTGAGTAGCACTGCTGCAACCGTACTAGGTACGAGGTTATCGAATCAAGGAAATTATTGGTTTGACGGTGAATGTCAGCAGTTGGTCGAAGAGAAGAATGCAGCAAGGGCGAGGATGCTGCAACAACTCACGAGAAACGATACAGACAGGCGCGAAACAGACAGAACACGGTTTTCCGGAGGAAAAAGCGCCACCAGGAAGACCATGGTCGCAAAGCTATGGAACAGCTGTACCGCGCAAATGACACACGGAAGTTCTATGAGAAGGTGAACCGCTCACGTAGAGGCCACACACCACAAGCCGAAATGTGCAGAGATACCAGTGGTAACCATCTCACGAACGAACGTGAGGTGATCGACAGGTGGAAGTAGTACTATGACGAGCATCTGAATGGCGAAGCACAAGATACAGGGAACGGCACAGGAATCAATCTGGGTGCACGCTCAGCCGACGACAGATTCCCAGCACCTGATCTGTCGGAGATAAGTGAGGAGATCGGCAAGCTTAGGAACAACAAAGCCGCGGGCAATGACCAGTTACCAGGCGAGCTGCTCAAACATGGAGGAGAGGCACTGGCTAGAGCGCTGCACTGGATGATTTCTAGGATTTGAGAGGAGGAGGAGATTCTACCGCAGGAATGCAGGGATAGAGTTATATGTCCCGTCTACAAAAAGGGCGATAAGCTAGACTGTTGCAATTACCGCGCAATCACATTGCTGAACGCCGCCTACAAGGTACTCTCCCAAATCCTTTGCCGTCGTCTATCACCAATAGCTAAGGAATTCGTAGGGCCGTACCAAGCGGGATTTACTGGAGCCCGCGCCACTACAGATCACACATTCACGATAAGACAAGTACTCCAGATGTGTCGTGAATACAACGTACCCACGGCATACGACACAATCGATCGAGAACAGCTATGGCAGATAATGCACGAATACGGTTTCCCGGATGAACTGACGCGATTGGTTAAAGCAACGATGGGTAGAGTGATGTGCTACGTCTGAGTATCTGGGACGCTCTCGAGTCCCTTCGAATCTCGGAGAGGGTTATGGCAAGGTCATGGACTCTCTTGTATCTTGTTCAATATTGCCCTGGAAGGTGTGATTCGAAGAGCGAGGATCGACACGAGTGACACGATCTTGCGAAAGTTCGTACAACTTTTTGGCTTCGCTGACGATATTGATATTGTGACACGTAACCTTGAGAAGATGACGGAAACCTACATCGGACTGAAAGCTGAAGCTAGGCGTATCGGACTGGCCATAAATGCGTCAAAAACAAAATACATGAAAGGAAGAGGCTCCAGAGAAGAAACACTACGCCTCCCACCACGAATATTGATAGACGGTGACGATATCGAGGTGGTTAACGAGTTTGTGCATTTGGGCTCACTGGTGACCGCCGAGAATGACACCAGCAGAGAAATACAGAGACGTATTTTGGCAGGAATTCGTGTGTACTTTGGACTCACAAAAAACCCTCCGATCGAGAAAAGTACGCCACCGCACGAAATTGACCATCTACAAAACACTAATTAGACCGGTTGTTCTCTATGGCCACGAGACCTCGACTATGTTGGCAGAGGACCAACGCGCCCTCAGTGTTTTCGAAAGAAAGGTACTGAGGACCATCTATGGCGGAGTGCAGATGGAAGACGGAACGTGGAGACGGCGTATGAATCACGAATTGCAACAGCTGCTAGGAGAACCACCCATCGTACGGAAAGCTAAGATCGGACGTCTACGATGGGCTGGGCATGTGATAAGAATGTCGGACGATAGCCCAGTGAAAATGGTTCTTGAATCCAATCCGACTGGTACAAGAAGAAAAGGAGCGCAGCGGGCAAGGTGGATCGATCAAGTGGAGGGAGATCTCAGAAGCGTTCGTGCCTTGAGTGGCTGGCGACGAGCAGTCATGGACCGAGCTATGTAGAGACGTATGCTTGATACAGCAAAGGACACCCCAGGACTATAGCTGTTTGGTAAGGTAAGGTAAGATATTAACAAAAAAACTTGAAAAATTTATTAATTGTCGAAATATGTAAACAGGAAGTAAAAATAATCAGTTTAGTAAAGATTTACAGTTTGATAGATTCAAATTGAAAAATTTTCGCGGTTCCTCACAGGTCACGGTTGTTTTAGGTGGTACCTCCACAGGTTCGGCCACGCGTCATCTCCAGCTTGCTCTGGCTGCCCAAATGAGCTTGATACGGCAGAACACGTCCTGTTTGCCTGTTCCCGCTTTGCGACACAAAGGAATGGTCTCCTGGATGTATGTGGCAGAGAAACTACACCAGAGAACCTAGGCAAGAGGATGTGTCACAGCGAGGAGAACTGGAACGCAGTGTCGACCGCGACCTCCCAGATCGCGGGAATCTTGCAGCGGAATTGGAGCGCAGAACAACAGGCAGCCGCGACCGTCGGCCGCTAAAGAGGGATCAGCGAACAAACGTCGGTTCGGGAGTTTTTTTCGTTATCGGGGAACTCTTCGTCGGTGTAGTCTGAATCCTTCGCCGGGGATTAGACGAGTAGATTGCGACGTAACTCCGGTATGGAAAGTCGGGGATTCAGTGATCCGGAAGTCATCCTCCAACTGGAATCATTGGAGCGACCGATCGATCCGTTCACGGGTATCGGAAGCGACGGTTACGGGAGAAATTCCATCGCCGGTGTAGGCTAGATCCTTCGTCAGGGACTAACCGAGTAGAAGCCACAGCACCGAAGTCGAGTCAGATGAGTAGATTGGGACGTAACTCCGGTATGGATCGTCGGGGCTCCAGTGAACCGGAAGTCATCCTCCAACCGGATTCACTGGACCGACTCAGGCATCCTGCCGATCGATCCGTTCACGGATTTCGGGAGCGTCGGTCCCAGGGAAACTTCCTTCGTCGAGGAACTTTTCCGTCTGTGTCGGCTAGATCCATCGTTGGGGATTATTGTAGCCAATGGTTGAACATGGTGCCCATTACCAGGGGGCTCAAAAACGAGCCTTTTGGTGCGGGGGATAGTGGAAGGTTAATAAAAAAATTGAAACTGATTTGTCTAGAATTTGGTTTTAAAATTCCGACAATTCTACGAGTGTAACTGAATTCAATTTCTTAGCTGAACTCTAGATCCAAATTTGAAAAATGAGTCCTGGACAGGAATTCTATAACTAAAATTCAAAGAATCAGAATCCCGGTGCAGACTTTAGTGCTAGGATTCAGGTTCAGAATTCAGTGCCGAACCAGAATCCTGGTCTCGAATTCTGTTCCAAAAGACAGGTTCAGTTATCAGTTTAACAATTCAGGATTCAGTTTCGGAATTCAGTAGCCGACTCTAGCACAAATATTGAGTTTCATAATTCAGCTCTAGGAATCGGTTCGTTGAAATAAAAAATGAATAACACTGGGCCTAGGTAGCCACCGGATGCGTACATGGAATTTGAAGACGGGTTTGAATCGAAAATTCGATAGGGACGTGGCTAAGAAAGTTTATTCATTCGTTTTGATTTGTCCTGCAGTCATTGTTTTGAAAGTGAGGAAGTCGCCTTACCGAACCGATAAACAGACTACGGCGACCAAATCCCGCGCCAGGAAATTGTATCACGAGTGGTTGAGACAGCCGAAATGTACGAAACGTAGAATAAAGCGAACGCCAAGCAAATTCCCGGTCTAGAGTGTTTCGTCGCAAATCCCACTTGGATGTTCCGAAAGAAGAATGTCGACGAGTTCACCAAGAAGTACTTGGTGTGGCAGGCGATCTGTGGGTGCGAGCCGAATATAACGAACGGAGCTGCTCTCCCGCCGAGCGCACGAAGGCGACACTCTGTTTTGGCCGGATCTGGCATCGTACTACTACGCGAAACTAGTGATGGAGTGGTACACAACCAACGAAGGATACACATCAAACGAACTCGTTAGAACTTCGCCAAATGAAAAATTCTCGGCAATTATGAAGGGCAAGCTCTGGAAAACAGAGAAGGCCTGCAAAAACGACAAATAAGTTAAGAAAGAGAGGATAAAAGTGTGTAAGGAAGATGGCGCAATAATCCTGGAAGGAAGAGGTTGAATACAAAACTTTAAAAAAAGAGTAACTAATATAAATTTCAAGGAGCAGAAAAACTAGAATCAACGAATATGAACTCTGAAGGAGCCAACCGGCAACACTGGACCGTTGTTGTCACGGTAGTTTCGACAATTCGAATTGCTCAATAGTATCCAACCACCACAGAAAGCCACCGATATCTAGTTCCAGTTTCTTTGTGCTTGCCCCGATAGAATTTATGCAGCACACGAGGACACCATACATTCCAAACAACTGACAGTAGCGAATGCATCGTAGCTTTTTTTGTTTGCCCGTGCAGATGGCGCACGGATCGGTTGTGAACACTTCAGAGTGTCGTTTCGGATGCAACCATGCAAGAGAACAGAACGGGCAAAAAGAAAACTAAAGTCATTACTGTGTTGTCACGTTAAAGTGATTTCTTTAAACTGAAATTAGGTTGAAAATTATCCTAACGAGTTTTCTACGAGCCGTGTTGACCCGGAAAATATTAATATTTGAAAATGTACCCATTCGAAGTTTCGGTCGGTCGGTCAAATGAATGCTCATTAGTTGAGTTAATACATCTTTCAATTCTACCCAGTTTCAGTTTGGAGTGTGCAAAACCAAAGAAAAAAAACAGGAGTTTGAATATTCGGCGGTAAATGCCGGTCGAGGCGGCACTTAATTTTCTTAAGCTTACGGCTTGGTTCCCTTTGCTTCCCGGGGTTGGGCCTCATCCCTCACTTGGACCGCAACTCTGACAGGCTGCGGTTTGAACAATTACGATTCTGGTAAAATGTTTCATTTGTTGCCATTTTCAAAAGCCGGCGAAAGCCACTCGGTGCCAACTATTCCTGGTGGCACTTGGTCCGTGTTTGAACCATTTTTTTTTTTCATTTCCGCTGGAAAGTTGAACATTGATCGAATCCCATTTCTGCTGCAAGGGTTCCGATCTCGACGAACACAGGACCGTCGTCCGTCAGAGCCAGTGCAAAATCGGGTAATTTTCAATTAAATGAATTCCTAATTCGTTTCATTTGTTAAACATGATTTGGCGGCTGGCTGTTGCTTCGGCTTTGTGTGCGCTTATCGGATCCGAGCGTTCCAACAAATGTTAGCTGCTGCGGCTGCTGATGATGATGATGGTTCCATCAGTGCAGATTCCTACTTAGCTGCCGGCCGTCGGTGGTCCAGTCGAGTCCAGTCGAAGGACACACATTTTGCACTATTACAACAATAGCCCATTATTGATTGAGCCTGTGGGGTTAGGATGGTGGGAGCGAGGACACCAGGCAGAACCGTGCGACAGAACTGACAAATAGCAGCAAATTAGTTTATCCAATTACCTGGTCGCTGTTATCATTTGCGTATCGACGGAGATCATCGGAAATTCGTGTTCCGGTGGAATGATTCACCAAAAGGCCGGGAAGAATTGTTCACACCTACAAAGGGCCTATTGTGTTTGTAAAATGCGTGGAATTGACTAAATTTTCCAGGACAGCCAATGTTCCTGTCGAGCTCGGTTTGGAGGATACCGTCTAATTAGGCTTCTAAGAACTTGAGCGCACGGGAATTATTGAACAGAATTTTCATTAATCATTGAAGATAATCTGATGCTACATATTATCACTGACATTTGAATTCAATCTTGAAATTCTTGTTATATTGTTAATTTTTGTGTACTCATTTTTTTTCAAAATTGTCTGAACTGATTTTGACATAGATTCAAATAAAAGGACATGTGGTCCCATACGAAATTCCGAAATTTTATTTGAATACGACTTCCGGTTCCGGAAATACGGCGTGATTAGTGTAAAAATTTGTATTTTAAGAGTGTTTTTTCGTAGCTAACCATGTAAATTTTCTTTGAAAACTGTATTTAATTTACTTCGAAGTCGGAAATCATCACGGTCACTGGAGGCATGTTTCTTCCCAGAACGACAAGCGTCCATTTTGGGAGTTTTTGAAGAATTTTCTTCTATGTCGCTACAATCGGATTCAGGAAGAATCTCGTAAATATTGTTAGACGGCATAGAATCAACGGAAGAGAAATCCGTCCGTTGTCTTTTATTTATACATTCAGATTCTATAAGATCGTGAATGTTATTAGGAAAATGTTGATTAACGGATTGTGATTTATTTCGTATTGAATTATTTTTAGCCTTAGGCTTATTGCGTTTCCGGAAAAGTCTTGATAATGACTGATTTTGTGGTAGTCTTAATAAAGACTTATTAGTTCGAAGAATAGTTCTTTGAATAGCTAGCCTTAAAAAAGGCTGATTAATTTCTTAGTCTTGAAAAAGACTGATTATGTTAGAATATCACTCTTTGTATAGCCTTGAGAAAGGCTGACTAATTGATAGTCTTTAAAAAGACTGTTAGTGATTCAGGTAGCCTTGAAAAAGACTGAAGCCTTGAATCAATGAAACTCTAGGTAGCCAGAAGAAATTTTCAGGAGCCAAGAGCTATACGCGTGCGGTGCGAAGGACTGTTCAACACCGACTGGACCATGAGTATTTATAATTTGCTAGCATGAGCATTTATAATGATATTCACGTAAAAGTATTCATTTGAGATGCCTGATAGAGCGGATCGATTAAAACACTGTCGAAATAAGAAATTAATTGACATTCACTGTCAATATATTCCATTCCAGTTGGCTTTCGTTGTCGTTGAGTGACTTATTTACTAATAATTTCAAAACATGGACATACAATTTTTTATAGTTTATGCGAATCAGTCGGAAACGAATATATATAAATCATTTTTTGCCTTTCTCATATAGAAAGGTTATGCAATCACTGTGAAAACCGACTTTTGAACCGAGGCCCGGAGGGCCGAGTGTCATATACCATTCTACTCAGTTAGTCGAGTACGCAAAATGTCTGTGTGTGTGTATGTAACGTTTTTTGCACTAACTTTTCTCCGAGATGGCTGAACCGATTTTCACAAACTTAGATTCAAATGAAAGGTCTTGTGGTCCCATAAAAAATTTCTGAATATTTTTTGGATCCGACTTCCGGTTCGGGAGTTATGGGGTAAAATGTGCAAAATAAAGAAAATATGTGTTCTACAAACTTAGGTTTAAATGAAAGGTGGTCTCATGTGTAATTCCTGAATTTCATGCGAATCCGACTTCCGAATCCGGAAATATAGGGTAAAGTGTGTTAAAAATTGGAAACCATCACGTGAAATGGGGAAAAACCTTATAAAAAATTCTAAATCGACCTCAAATCTTTTCCAATTGATAGTTTTTATCAGTAGACGGTCAAACAAACCGATTTCGGTTATTCTTTTAAGAATCGAAGAAAATTATTTTGAAAAATACCACAGTATTATATATGATAGTATGATTGATATGAGAAAGGCATCATTACACCACTAGGTGGATTAAAACAGGTTTTTAAAATATGTGAACAATGATATTCGCATAGCAATCCCAATGTTGCATAAGTTTGTGTCATTATTCGATGTGTAATTTTTGCTCACGATAAAATACCACCGAACCGGTCGCAAATGGTGAGACAACTAAGTCCTCACAAGTCCCTATCTCATGCCTCCCCGAGCGTCTATGATGACATTTGGTCAACGGCGTCGACTGGGTGCTATCGCCTTCTGCGTTAGTAGCAGAATGAGAGGGTGCGAAATGGCTTGTAGGTTGAAGCCCATCCTAAAGTGCAGTGTTTATCATAGTATATTACACCATATAATTCTGTTGTTTATTACATCATGTATTATTACTGTTATTTTTATTATTATTATTATTATTAGAAGAGCGTAACTTACACTGCGACATTAACTGTTATATTGTATCATAGCATATTATTTCATATATTTTCGTCTTACACTATTTTATGTTATTATATACTATGTTGTATGGTATTATACTTCATTGCATTATATCATAATGTATTGTATTATACTATATTATATTATATTATATCATATTATATTATATTATATTGTATTCTATTATATTATGTTATATTGTATTGCATTATGTTGTATTATAATATATTATATTATATTATAGGGTTTATTATGAGTAGTACTACGTACCTCTGCGCATAATATAAATTTGATTTCCTTATAAGTTATCATTTTTAAAGTAATCTTTTAACTAAATATCAAGGTCGTCACAAGGTGAGCTTGGTCCTCACTGGTTCCTGTTTCATGCCTACACGTGTGTCTGTGGTGACAATTGGTCGATGGAATGCGTTGATGGCAGAATGAGAGGATGAGAAATGACATATAAATTGAAGTAATATAATATCATAGCATATCGCAACATATCATTTTATTCATTCTATTATTTATTATAAAATTCATTGTACTATATTATTTTGTTTTTTATTATTATTTTCATTATTATATTTATTGTTATTATTATTAATTTGTCATCAATAATAATAACATATATTATTTTTATAGATGTGGATATTATCATTGTTATTAGAAGAGAAATATTCTACTTTTTGCAGTATTGCGAAGATAGAAGAGCATAACTGACACTCAACATTAACTGTTATTTTATATATTGTTTTATAATATATTATATTATATTGTATAACATTGTATTATATTATTTTATACTATGTTATATTATATTATTTTGTAATCTATCATCTATCATTTTATGTTATATTAATTTAATTACACTATGTTTCATTGTATTTATCAATATAAAACATTTACCACGGGGACGTAAAGGGGAGGGAACATCAGGGCATCGGACGAATTGATGACTGGACGAGGGACTGTGGATAGCCAGCCCAAGTCACTTGAAGGAAACTTGTTTCCTTCTGAAGGTTTGAAATGAGTCTGACGCGCCCTTCTCAAACAAACCATCAGGCGGGTTCAAGCATGTTGGATGGTTGGAAGAGCATTTTTTATTCCCGCGGAATACGAGTAAGTGACTCTACTTACGTATCCGCCCAACCCTTTTTGTTCGCTTTTCGGTAACAGCTATAGTAAGAAGGTGAATGGATGAGTCATATCGGGGCTACTGTAAGTCTACCCGCATCCACTGGCAAGTCCTTGAACTGATGGTGGCTTCACTTCACATCGCATCACATCACGATAAAATACCACCGAACCCACCGAGCATTTTTCGCACCACCACAATACGAAACAGCAGCGTGCAAGCAATACAGATAATGCTGAAATGTTTATGTAAACTTTATACAATTTTCGGTTTGTTTGGCGAAAGTTTTATAATTTTGAGTTACATTTTCAGATAGTTCGTGTTATTTTGTAACGAACACTATTTTGCAGTTCTAAAATCATCCCCGTGTAACGCAACAGTAACCGTTTACATATTCCAAAAACCAATTATGGCTCGACAAAGCAAAATTTTCCAAATTCTAAGAATACTTAGTTGTCATGAATTTTTTGCGGTTTTCCGAAAATCGGTCTAGTTTTTGAATAATTGATTAAAAACACGACTCGCGCATTCCGCTGCATTTCACATTAAGAGCGAAAAACGGAAAAAAATCTTCTTAATTTTCCTTTTTTTTTTTTTTTGATATTATGAGTATGAAGTATTATCATCACACCGCCAGTTGAATTGAAACAAAATATCTTCATTTAAAAATTTATTTTTAATCCATGAAAACTTAGAGTAAGGGATAAAACTGCGAAATGTTTTAAGATGTTTACTAAAATTTTGGTCATACTTTTCTATTTAAAAAAAATCCTTCAGCGATCGTGTTTTCCATTAAACTATAAATTCAGTTTTCCAATTTACGTAACATTTATGTGTCAAGTTTTACAGTTCGTTATGTTTCTGAATATTTACTAATTGATTCGTTTTAAACCATGATCACTATTCCACATTACTACACTATTATTCAATGTTAAAAGACTTCGTAATTAGTATTGTTCACTTTTCACCTGTTGATTCGACGATTGAAAACTTCTAAAATTACCCAATAAAACATCTTCAGAAATGTGAGATGAAAATTTGCATTTTTGTTATTCAAAAGGTATTTTTATTCAGGCCTATTTGCGTACAAGCTTTACGTGGCCGAATTAGCCGATTTTTTAAATAATGCATTTTTTGAAGTGGATCTCGTTGTCACTCTTTTTCTAGGATGAGAGGAGCTTCCATTTCCCTCCTGCGAGGGTTGAGGGGCACTTTGTTCGTGACTCGTCTCGTCATCCATTGCCGCATCGGTGGTTTTGTTGTTGATTTCCGTCTTCTTTTCGTTTTCCTTGATGTTCACAGTCTTGAGTTCGTTGCTAGTTGCTGTAGATGCGCCTTGTTGTATATTGGTTGCAGTTGCTGGTTGGTTTGATGGTGAAACAGGAGTATTGCGCTCACTAGTTTCCATTGTTGAACGATTGACCTTGTCTTCGGTTGAAGATGTCCTTTTCGCAGTTTCGGTGCAAGGTTTACTGTAGTGTGCAGGTTGTTCACAAAACTGGCATGTAACCAGCTGATTTTCATAGGTAATCAGCGTTTTACACGGATGTGTCCCACCTTGACCACAAATGATGTAAGATGGAATTGCCTTACGTAGATGCATACGTACCACTCGCACGTCATAGTATTTGGGAACACTGTTCAATTTGAGTTTGTTGTGATTTTCGGTCCGTATTTTATGCGTTTTTAAGTTGTTTCTACGTAATCGTTTCGCTTAAGTTTTTGATGAGTGATTGACCGTTTGCTGTCTGAACCGGTTTAAAGTGTTGTTTTTGGCCGTCAGCTGTAAATCGGATAGTGATTTGCATTCTTTCGTTCTGTGCCTAGTGCTATACGCTGTGCTGCGATTTGAACAATAAGCAACCGACTCGATCAAGCTCCCCGCATACCCCTGTTCTGTGTGAAGCCTAGTTAAAGGCGCTTTCCTGCCGTTGAGATAAGCATGGAGAAGAATTGTGCCAAGTGCTGCCAGGTTATCACCGGCATCGACTCAGTTGTCTGTCGTGGATACTGCGGTCGTATGTTTCATATGGCATGTTCTGGTGTCTCCCGTGCTCTTTTGGGCTATTTCACTACGCATCGTAAAAATCTCTTTTGGATGTGTGATGACTGTGCGAATTTATTCGAGAATTCACATCTTCGATCTATTACAAAAGCGTCAGATGAAAAGTCTCCATTGATGTCACTCACGGAAGCAATAAACGGCCTACAAAGCGAGATCAAATCGTTGTCCAAGCCAACACCACAAGCACCTAAACCGTTCAATCGGCCCTGGCCATCCTCTGAATATCGTCGTCCAGCCAAGAGGCCTCGCGGACCTGATCTCGAAGGTTTTGCGTGTCAAACCGGGTCGAAACAAATAGGGGAAAGTGTCGTTTGTGTTCCAGTGTGTGAACAACCAATTGATAAATTTTGGTTGTATTTGTCACGCATTCGCCCGGATGTCACCAACAATGACATTTCCGCTATGGTACGTGCCAATTTGGGAATGACTCAGGATCCAGTGGTAGTCAAGTTGGTTGCCAAAGGTTCTGACATTAGCAACATGACGTTTGTCTCGTTTAAAGTTGGCCTCGATCCTGCTTTGGAATCCGTTGCTTTGGATCCAGCAACTTGGCCACAAGGTATATATTTTCGAGAATTCGAGGAAAAGTCTACTCAAAAATTTCGGAACCTTACTCCTGCGAATTCGTCTCCAACGCCTACATTAACGTAAGTAACGGACGTAGCTGTCCAGCAATAACTGAATGCAGAACACTGGGACGCACTGTTGATGGCAATGTGGAAGCCTCCGACCCCTCCGACCCAGTCCTGCCGCCGCAGCCAGCGTTCTTCAGTCGTCCCGGTCCTGCGGGCGGATGTGGTGAAGGGGGCTTCCAAACTTTCCACCTTGGCAAGTATTCGTCAATTTCTAGTTTTGCTTGTGCTGATTCGTTTTCCGGTTCCAGTTCGATTTTTTCAATCCAGACACCGGGACGCACCGCAGTTGGTTTTATGGAAGCCTCTGACCCGCTCGCTACAGTCGAGCCATTGCAGCCAGCGCTCATCAGACGTCCCGGTCCTGTGTGCGAGATCGGTGATGAGGTCTTCCAACCCGCCACCGCCGGCAAGTATACAAAACGTTTGGACAATACCGGCATTGACTTCTTTCCTGCTTCCAGCCCGCAATCGGTTCTATTGTATTACCAAAACGTCGGCGGTATGAATACATGCCTGACCGATTACTTACTGGCTTGTTCGGATGAATGTTTTGATATTATCGCGTTAACGGAAACTTGGCTGAGTGATAGTACCCTCTCTACGCAAGCATTTGGCACCAATTATGAAGTTTTCCGTGGCGATCGTAACCCATGCAACAGTTCGAAGAGTTTCGGTGGTGGCGTGCTCGTTGCTATTCACCGCCGCTTGAAAGGACGGCTAATTATTAGCGCATCTGGGAGTTGTGTCGAGCAGGTATGGGTGCAAATTAAACTGAGCGACTGTTCGTTGTTTCTCTGTGTGGTTTATATTCCACCGAATCGGACTCGCGAATTATCATTGATTGACTCGCATATTCAGTCATTAGAAGATGTCATTGCTGCCCATATGCATCCGGCAGATGAAATACTTATCGTCGGTGATTTCAACTTTCCAAGCCTGAAATGGCTCACAGCTTCCGATGGTTTTCTGTTTGCAGATCCAATGCATTCCTCGTTTCACGCTGGTATTATCAACTTGCTTGACCGGTACAGTTTTAATTTACTGCGTCAAGTAAATCACGTTAAAAATGAGCACAATAGAATCCTCGATCTATGTTTTTCAAGCAACTCGGACTGTGCACCTAAAATCAGCGCAGCACCCTCTCCTCTGGTGAAGTCCGTTAGGCATCATCCTCCTCTGCACATTGGGCTTGAATGGAATCGATCGTTGAACAATTGCAAGATATCTCACATCGTCAGATATAATTTTAAAAGAGCTGACCACAATAGTATTATTGCATTTCTTACAAGCATTGACTGGAGTGAAATTCTTGACAATGGCGATGTTAATCTTGCAGCTCAAACATTTTCCAACGTTCTGATGTATGCTATTGACCAATATGTCCCTAAACAAATTAGTAAGCCACCCGAACAAGTACCGTGGCAAACCGTAGAACTACGACGACTGAAAAGTTTAAAAAGGACAGCACTAAAGAAATATTCTAAGAACGGAGGTTTGTTGCTCCGGCGAAACTACGTAGAAATCAACAAAGTTTACAAAAAGACAGCTGAACGTTGCTATGCCAACTATTTACGCTGTGTACAGAGGAGATTAAAGTCTAATCCAAAATCATTCTGGAAGCACGTTAACGAGCAAAGGAAGGAGTCAGATCTTCCTTCATCTATGTTTTACAATGAACAGACAAGTTCTAGCATGCAGGAAATTTGCGAAATGTTCATGAGAAAATTCTCTGAGATATTTTCTAGAGAAATCTTAGCACCTTCCCAAATCACCCAGGCGGCACTTAACGTTCCCGTTTTGGGACAGTCAATGAATTCAATGAACATAAGCGCAAGTTCCGTAAAAACAGCAATCGCAAAAATGAAGTCTTCATACTCTGCTGGACCCGACGGTATCCCGGCAGTTATTTTGAAGCGATGCTCTAGTGGTATTATAGTACCTCTATGTCTTCTGTTCCGACTGTCACTCATGACTGGAGTATTTCCTGATATCTGGAAATCTGCTTATATGTTTCCTGTGCACAAAAAAGGAGACAAGAAGAACGTCGACAATTACCGTGGTATCACCGCTCTTAGCGCCATTCCTAAATTGTTTGAGCTTATCGTTTTGGAACCTATTTTTAATCACTGCAAGCAGTACATCGTTGAAACTCAACACGGGTTCATGCCGAAACGCTCAACGGCCACTAACTTACTAACTTTCACGACGTTTATAACGGATGCTATGTCTAAAGGTCATCAAACGGACGTTGTCTACACGGATCTCTCTGCTGCTTTTGATAAAATTAATCACGCTATCACTATTGCCAAATTGGACAGACTGGGCTTCGGTTCCAACATTCTTCGGTGGATTCAATCGTATCTTTGCAATCGACGGCTGGCGGTTAAGATCAATGAAAATGTTTCCAAGGAGTTTTTTGCTTTTTCTGGTATTCCACAAGGCAGTCATCTCGGACCACTGATATTTCTACTGTATTTCAACGACGTGAACTTTTCATTGAAAGGTGCACGATTATCTTTCGCGGACGACCTAAAGTTATTCCAAATTATCAAGACTCTTGAAGATGCCTGTCTCCTTCAAAGTGAGCTTGAAATTTTCTCCGAGTGGTGTGAAATTAATAAAATGTCGCTAAATATCAGCAAATGCTCGATTATCACCTTCACACGAAAAAAAACACCAATTCGTTTCAATTATTGTCTTCGAGGATCAGTGATTGATAGAGTCAATTGTGTCAAAGATCTTGGCGTTCTTCTCGACGAACAATTGAATTACAAGCAGCATATTTCGTACATCGTGGCAAAAGCTTCTCGTTGTCTAGGATTTGTCATGAGAACCGCCAAGCAATTCACAGATATATATTGTTTGAAATCTCTCTACTGCTCGCTTGTACGGTCAACACTCGAATATTGTTCGTCAGTATGGAACCCTCACTTTCATAATGGAGCTTTAAGACTTGAATCAATACAGCGCAGATTCGTTCGTTTCGCTCTTCGTCGTTTGCCCTGGAATAACCCTCACCAGCTGCCTAGTTATGAAAGCCGTGCGATGCTCATCGGACTCGATACTCTACAAGTACGCCGAGATCTGTTCCGTGCAATGCTGATTGCCGATATTTTGACGAACAATATTGATTGCCCTGCACTACTTAGTGAAATCAACATCAACGTTCGTTCTAGAGCTCTTCGCAACAACAACCTCCTCAGAATGCCTCTACGTCGTACTAACTACGGAATCAACGGTGCCGTTATTGGATTGCAGCGAACCTTCAATGGCGTATCGATGGGATTCGATTTCCATTTTCCTCGTAGCAGAATAAAAGCGAATTTTTTGAATATTCTTAGAAATAATCATTAGGACTTTAGTTTGTCTGTTGATTAAAATATATAAATAAGTAAATAAAATAAATAAATTCCGGATACCGGGGAAAAAATTCCGCCATACTTCCCTTTCGATGGAAAGGATTTCACCGTACCGCGACATATTCTCCCGAACGTACTGATCGGTGACCGCCGGGGGGAGGTCATGCACGCGTACTTCTATGGCATTGTCCACCATGTGCACAGGGATTTTGTATGTAATCACACTCAACACTGTGCACCTCGTTGTTAACCGAAGCGAATGCAATTGCATCGCTTTCACGTTTAAACATAATGTACACACAGTTAGACGCCTTGTTGAATTGAATCTCAGTTACTTTATTAGCGTCTAGATGCATTCGTTCTTTAAGTAAGATTTCAATTTCATTTGCTGCTGGTCTAACTTTGCAACGCTTGAAATCTATACAAATTGGATTTGGTCTTGTAGGCCAAGATTCAGGCTTTGTTAAATCGTACTTGACCATCGTACACTCTATTGTTCACTGACGTATTGTCTTTGTTTCTGTTGTTTCGACCGTAAACGATTCTCGACTGCGTCTGGTGAGATGCGAGCACGAACTGAAAATTTGCATTTGTTTTCATCTCATGTCGTATCGCAAGTTTGCCAAGTTTTCTCATGATGTTATTGGAAAAATATTTTTCTTCTTTAAATCAGTTTAATTATATTATTGATATTTAAATTTCAATAAAACTGTTTCGGCTTCGAATATTACTAGAAAGTGCGTGATAAATAATAATGAAATAAACATTTTGGCAAATCTAGTAGCACTGGTTTCATTTCGATATATGTCAACATAACGCTGTTAAGCAGAGATGCCAGACATTTTCATAGAAAATCTGTATTGCTTTGTATAAAATATCTGTATTAATCTATATTCACTAATAAAATGAAATTCTTACAACCAAATGATGCCAAGAGGTGTTATTCTAATAGATTGTGGGTGTAGGATGGTATATTCATTCAGTCATTGCCGCGCTCACAAGAATATTTAACGACGAAATTTCATTTTTTTTTATTTTTTATCCGCAACAATTGAACTGTAATTCCATATATTTATCTGATTTGAAATTGTTGACTTCATAATTTGACATGGAATTTCAACGTCCAATATGCAACGTCAAGTCGAGTCATAGAACTGACAGTAAAGTTTCATGATGCCATTACTTCCTTGAATATCAGTTCAAATTGGTTTCAAGTTATAATATAAATGGATTTCGCAACAGATTTTCATATTAATCGATAGACTTTTATCTCGTTACTGGAATCAAATACTAAAATATAACTCAGACAGAAGTGTTTAATTTTTTCTTTCTTACTTTTTGTGAGATCTGTATAAATCTGTATTAAATTAAGGAAATCTGTATTAAATCTGTATGAGCATGTAAAAATTTGTATAATACAGGTAAATCTGTATATATGGCATCTCTGCTGTTAAGTGGGTGTGTATTTCATCGGCTGTGCATACACGGAAAATAAAAACTACCTATTATTGAGTGGGTAACAGAGATGGTTGACCCGAACCCGAATAATAGAAGAAAAAAAATCAGAAAAATAGAAAAACTAATAAAAATAATTGCTGATTTTTTTTCAGCAATTCACTCAAAGGGTGGTCTTCAATATTAATCAATTTTTGGGTCAAACTTAATGTGAGATTTTTAGAAAATTGCGACAAATCGGAAATCACCTTCTTGGCTTTGGAATGCTCTAAAACATCAATTTCTAAATCCTACTTGACAATCCGGTAAGACGCCGTTTCGGATTTGACATGTATTCGTCATACTCGTTCTAAAATACCAAAATAATACCTATTTTTGAGACTTACTCGTCGAACCCGTTCAAAAATGCCCATATGTAGAGATTTGAACAAAATATTGATAAACCATATTGGTATTTGGAATAACCTGAACGATCACTTTTCAGTTATGGTAATGTTTAGTTACCATATAGTAAATCTTTTAAACAATTTCGACAAACCGAAGCTATTTTTGACATCCACTCATCAAGTTAAAGTGCTTGTTTCACAAACGAATAAAACGTGTCGTAAGCCCACTGCACTGAATCACTGAAAATACTTCGTATTTCTATGTGTCGGTTTTGCCCTATACGCTTTGTGCGATGATTCGTTCAATTCATGCGGTTGGACCTCACATTGGCACTGAATTTCACCTAAATACTTGTTTATACCAAACATTTTAGAAAATTTCCATTTTCAGTTGTGTGTGGTTATCTCATACCACTGGAAAAAAAAATATAAACCTGCATTAAACGCAACAAGAAATATTCACGATTGAGTTCTGCCCATTCTTGTACAGAGTGAATCTTGAAAACGTACCTCATAGAGGGTACTTTGTTACTGGCATCTTTTTGGCACCACTGTTTTTGACAGATCACGCGTGAAACGTGTCATTGTCAAACTTGTTCGGTTTGGTCCATAATTTAATTGTGAATGGTCGCTGGCAAAGCTGGAGGGAGATCTACTTTTTTTATCGAAAAATTGTGTTCAGC
Source organism: Malaya genurostris (assembly GCF_030247185.1). Lineage (NCBI taxonomy): Eukaryota > Metazoa > Arthropoda > Insecta > Diptera > Culicidae > Malaya > Malaya genurostris. The sequence continues at coordinate 127,099,539 of NC_080570.1, read as the reverse complement.
GATGAAGCTCATTTCTGTCTGAGTGGATACGTCAACAAGCAAAATTGTCGCATCTGGAGTGAAGACCAGCCAGAAGCATTGAAAGAGCTACCAATGCATCCCAAAAAAGTCACTGTTTGGTGTGGATTATGGGCCGGTGGCATTATTCGTGAAATAACGTTAGGCCGTTATGATGGAGAGAGTTTGCCATAATTGGACCTAGCGCATAAGTCATTTCAAGCGGAGCCGCGGCCAACATTTGCATGAAATCTTCTACTAATAAATAAATGTTATCGAACTCAATAAAGATTACATCAATTTTCTCATTTTTTTTGTGTTTTTTTTTATTAATCAAATCCTATACCTTTTAGAAAATCACCCGTTAAGCTAAATTTCTATGAATTGGAATCCGAATTGTAATTGCATCCACCATTTACACCAAATTTATCTCTCATCGATTAATTTCTGTTATAAATTTGAGAAAAAAGATAGGTGTGAAGAGATTTGCATCGAATGATGAGGTCGTCGCTGAGACTGAAACGTTTCTTGCGGTTAATAGTATGTTCACATTAGCGCTGATATCAAGTGATATACGGATATACTTGATATCCGATGATATTATGTGCGATATCACTTGATATCCCATACAAGTTGATGTCAACGCGTATTATCATTTTGGCATGATATCCGGGATATCATGTACGATATCATGTCGAGTTGTCAAAAATCGCAACTAGCAACACGGATAATGGCATTGAACGCACTCATTTATGAACGTCACTTCGAGAGTGACAATAAACAATCATAATAATTTCGAATTTTTCAACGAATACTGGCGTTCGGAGACCATAAAATGCAAGACTTCAATTTTTAATTTAATTTTAATAGAGAAAGGTAATATTATTGATTTTATTTCCAATGAGAACATTCAATATGACAACTTGATTGTCAAACGATATCATTTCGATCATATGTGAACACTTCGACATGATATGCATATCATCTTGGTATATCAAGTGATATCAGCGCTAATGTGAACATGGTATAAGGAGATATCGTGGAAGAAAAGTGTTGTATCGTATTGTTGGAACGCCGTTTTAACAATTATTTTGTTCTTCAGTCTATTCAGTCTTCTCAGTCTTTGTCAGTCTTTGTCAGACTTTGTCAGTCTTTGTCAGACTTTGTCAGTCTTTGTCAGTCTTTGTCAGTCTTTGTCAGTCTTTGTCAGTCTTTGTCAGTCTTTGTCAGTCTTTGTCAGTCTTTGTCAGTCTTTGTCAGTCTTTGTCAGTCTTTGTCAGTCTTTGTCAGTCTTTGTCAGTCTTTGTCAGTCTTTGTCAGTCTTTGTCAGTCTTTGTCAGTCTTTGTCAGTCTTTGTCAGTCTTTGTCAGTCTTTGTCAGTCTTTGTCAGTCTTTGTCAGTCTTTGTCAGTCTTTGTCAGTCTTTGTCAGTCTTTGTCAGTCTTTGTCAGTCTTTGTCAGTCTTTGTCAGTCTTTGTCAGTCTTTGTCAGTCTTTGTCAGTCTTTGTCAGTCTTTGTCAGTCTTTGTCAGTCTTTGTCAGTCTTTGTCAGTCTTTGTCAGTCTTTGTCAGTCTTTGTCAGTCTTTGTCAGTCTTTGTCAGTCTTTGTCAGTCTTTGTCAGTCTTTGTCAGTCTTTGTCAGTCTTTGTCAGTCTTTGTCAGTCTTTGTCAGTCTTTGTCAGTCTTTGTCAGTCTTCGTCAGTCTTTTCAGTGAGCCCAATTTCGACTCAAACTGCTGTCAATTGCATGGATTTGATAGCAGTTGGGGATGTAACTGGGTTAGTTTTAGCATAAAACAAAACCTACATTAATTTAAAAAAAGAAACAGTATGTCATTTGAGTCGTCATCGTTCAAAACCTAACATTACAGCAGCGGGTTAAGTTTTGCACGATGATGACGCAAATGAACTGTCGATGAATTAAATTCATCTTTGACAGCTATCGGTGTTTTGTTTTAACTGGATTGACTAGGAACACAATGAAATGATACAAGAATAAAATAGAACAGAATGGAACGATACGGAATGAACATGTAAACAAACCACTGTTAACTGTCAAATGATGTTCATCCAGCTCGTTTTGTTAGGTTATGTCTTTTTCGTGCAAAACCTAATAACAGTGTAATTAGGTTTTTTACCGTCACTGCTAACCTCAATCGGATGAACACATTTTGACAGTTCAGCAGTACTGTTTGTAAACAGAAATTTCTTTTGTTTGTTTATTGACAAATTGGATCAGACCATTTACGGCTAAATAAAACATTTGTTCACGATTGAATACGGTTCGTTTTTGATATTTGTTAAATAAAAGTGACTAGTTGCAAAGTGTAAAGATGATTGTTTTAGATGTGCTCTTCGATTTTTGTTTAAGCTTATTTGTAAACAGTACCGCTGAACTGTCAAGGATGAATACTTGTTCATTTGTGTCGTCACGATAAAAAACCTAATGGATTCTTATAGTTCCAAATTTGCCTTATTCCTGATTGATGAATTATCTTGAAAATTTTTCTTGAATTCAGCAGAGTGAAGTTAGTGTAAAGTTACATTTCACGTCATTGTGAAACCGTAAAAATTTCGACGTTATTCTAGAAATTCAATTCAAGTAAAAAACAATGAAAACGACAATAGTTCGACGACTTTTTGTGCAAGCAAATCAAACCCCCAGAAGGAAAACCCCGAACGTTATTATGGCAATTACCGCACTCAAATGTCAATCACCGAAGTTCACATCGCATTTCATGGCCTGCTGAGTCGAGTCGAGTCAAGTCGAGCTCTAAATATGCAAGTTGAGTCGTCAGTGTCGGTCGGTCGGTCGGTCGGTCACAATGAAACCTAAGCACCAACTGAAGAGAAAGATTACAGTGCAAATATTTGTCATGCTTTGGGGTGTCTTATTTCTTCACCAGACGCCCAGATCTTTCCCACCACTCCCCCATTTAGGGACGGTTCACCTTGTCCGAAAGTGTAATCACACCATTTTGACCGATTTTGGGATGGACTGGGAACTTTCCCAAGCCACGACCAGTTCACTTTGGGGAACAGTTGTTCCTAGTCCCGGTGCGATGCGCTTCCATCGGATTAAAACTGGTCTGAACTTTCACATCCATCTGGCTTCCGGATGGTTTGCTGCTCTCGTCTAGACCGCCTTCTTGACGATGGCAAGGAGAAGCGTTTCATTGTTATTTTTCAATTTCCACCACTCGGTATTGTAGTTGTACGTAGATTGTCTTACCACCTCGGGCTTTGAAGTTTGACTAAATCGAGATTGATTTCGGGAGCCGGGTCACGACGAAGGGACGGCTAAATGAATTTCGGCTAATGGATTTAGTAACGAAATTTTGCACGCCACACGGGTTGGTGGCCGAAGAAGTTTTCCTAAACCTGACAGCCAAGTTCGGCCAGAGTTCGTTTGATGAAGGTTTGTTTTGTGGTGAGACTGCTGCTGCTGGTGGTGGTGGTTTTCTTCGATAACCGTAAACCAATCTTCGGTCGGTGATTTGATGGTACGGCAATCTGCACCTTCGAGGACCTGCACGGTCTGTCCGTGGTCTGTTTGATGTGGCAGCGAGGTGGCACTTGGGCTTCCGCTAGGTACACAAACTGCTGAATGATGGAGGGATGATCGTGGGATCGAAAGGTCGCCATTTGACACCGGGTTCTTCTGCTATTGTTTATCTAATTTAAAAAAAAAAACAAGGAAAACTTTTCCTTTCCAAAACGCTAGTTGGTTTGATTTAGCTTTGGCCAGAGGAGATACTCGTGCTACGGCAAAGTAGTTTGATTTGATTTTACGACGCAAATTAAAAGTTGAACTCTAAAACAAGTAGAAAATCTAGTTAAGTTTGAACTATCATCTTCTTGGAAATGACTGGCAAGACTGAACCGTTTTTCCTGGGCAAAATAAAACAGTGCCTGAACGACATATCGAACAATAATTATTTAATCAATATAGTCTGGGTCCCGGCTCATTGCTCCATTCTTGGCAATGAAAGACCCGATATTTTACCCAAACGTGGTGCTATTGAGGGTGAAATTTATGAGAGACCGATTGCTTTCAACGAATTCTATAGCTCGTCTCGCCAAAGAACACTTGCCAGCTGGCAAGCTTCTTGGGATAAAGATGATCTGGGTCGGTGGATGCACTCAATTATTCCGAAAATATCGACAAAGGCATGGTTCAGGGGACTGGATGTGAGTAGGGATTTCATTCGTGTGATGTCCAGACTCATGTCCAATCACTACACGTTAGATGCACATCTCCTTCGAATTGGACTTTCCGAGACTAATCATTGTGCTTGTGGCGAAGGTTATCGGGATATTGATCATGTCGTTTGGACATGCGTGGAGTATCGTGATGTCAGATCTCAACTAATAAATTCTTTGCGTACCCAAGGTAGACTATCCAATGTCTCAGTTCGAGACATTCTTGCTTGTCGTGACCTTTCATACATGAAACTTATTTATTATTTCATAAAGAAAATTGGAGTTTCAATTTAATAAAGGCCCCTTTTAAGACTTAGGTCTGATTCCAGCTACGTCCATGAGTTCAACCAATAGCTAAATTAGAATAGAAATTATGTAATTATACAAACAAACTCGAAACAGTTAATGAAATTATCAACAAAATGTCTGAAAATAACAGCTTATTTTATAATTTATAGAAGTTAATCGTTTGGTTCAAATAATATTTCCGAGTAGATTTCATAATTAATGACGAGTTAGCTAAGATGATATTTAAGTAATAAGAGGAATGTGTTTTAATAAATTCAAATCGTTGTGACTATGTTAGAATTAAATTAGGAAAAAAATTTTATGTAAAAGTGATGCTACGGCGAAGAAAAACTTATGGAAACTGCCTTAAGAAATAATCGTATTTATGAAAAAAAATCTTCTTGGAAATTTCATTTTATCACGACCGGTTAGCTAATGCAATCATCTTCATGCTCTACTTCAGAAAAAGCAGCAGCTACAAATCGCTTGCCACACGGAGAGTTTTTGCTTGAAACCTTTTTCTTCAATAATTTTATCGAAATCCGAAAACCAAGAAACCTTCCTCATTTTTTTTTTCTCAAATTTTCTAAGTCGTTCCGTTGAAAGCCATTTCGCCGGATAGGTTTGTTGGTTTTGTTGTATCGAATATAACAAAAATTAACCAGAAAATTTTCACTTTTCTGCTTGCATCGACGTTTCGATAGTGATTGGTAGCCTTCAGAACATATCATTTATACGCGAATTGAACAAAGTATTCTAAATTTGATACCCGGGAGTGGGTTTTTCCACAGGACTAGTGAAAGAATCTACGGATCCATTTTATTTTGTTGGACGGTCGATTGATTTCTTTTGGTGAAAATAATAACGCTAAATTTTAACACTTAAATTACATACTAATGATGTCTACACTATAACATTTCACATATTCAATTATCTTGCCTTTTGCGTTCTCTCTCTCTCTCTCACTCTTCATCTGTTTTAATTACATACGGGTTTGGATTTGATTTAGTCAACTAGTCCGTTATACGCTAACCTAAACTTTATCGAATTTCGTTGAATGGTAAACGTGTTTGATTAAATGGGAGCGGGTCATATCGCCGAAAGTCGTTTCGCCGAAAGGGTCATTTTGCCGAAAGGGTAATTTCGCGGTAAGGGTCATATTTCCTGCATGTTATTTCTCCTGTATAACTGATGTGGCGCAGTCACATAACCGAAGCCAAGATGGCTCGGCGGCACAAAGCCGCCGAGCCGACGCCAGCTGAGTCGGCCGCCGACCCGCCGTCGGAAGCGGCGGCCTCTTGCATACAAACCTGTAACCGCCTCGTTTGCCCGGTCTACTCAAAGCTAGGTTTCTTTGCTTTAGTTAGGTCCGAACGAGCGGTAGCGAGGTCGGACAGCACATGAACTAAAACGATGTGGCGTAGCCGCATTAGTATTTTTTATTTTCACTTAATAAACGGAAAATACCACCTACATTTACCTGGTAGATATACCTATGCAATTGTAAGTTTTCTTGGGAACTACTTTCTGAGGTTCATGAATCAATCTTTATTCAAGAGTACAAAGAGTAGTACAGCTATCATCTTTCGTTTGTCTTTAATTTGAATCAATTCTAATCACGATTTCAGGATTCGGCGAAATGACCCTTTCGGCGAAATGGCTTTCGGCGAAATGGCATTCGGTGAAGTGACCCATTCGGCGAAATAACCCTTTCGGCGAAACGGCTTTCGGCGAAATGGCTTTCGGCGAAATGACCCTGATCCGTGTCAAATGACGGAAAATTCCATTTATAATGACTAAATGTTGGATGAGACTAAATTCTTTATCGGTTCCAAATGTAATTTCCATTCGGCTGCCCTAGTGCAACTGCATGAATTTATATGCCCCACTTATCAACCAAGAAGATGTGTGCTTCAGTGGCTTAGTCGATTAACGGGTGTACTAAATGATTCGTTGATTCTCGGTTCAAGTCGCCGCTCTTACTATCAGTATTTTTTTCTAATTTCATTGAATTTCATGTACATACCCTGGAACGTAAATTTACGTGAACTGCGTAAAGATGTCAAATCACACGATTTTTTCTTGAAAAACAAAAAAAAAAACAAATTGTCCATAAACTAGTAAAATTTACAGAGTGAATCAGTTTGCAGCTAATTCCAAAACCGGAATCCGGGAACCAGTATGATCGAAGTCGGTTCGAGAAAAGGGACTGGAATCCCTTTTTGAGTCTATGATAACAATCTTCGGTCGTTAATCGAAAACCTTTGGACCAGGAAGATCGAAATTCATTTGTCAGGCCGTCTACTGACCATGACTACCGATTTGAATAGCTTCGAGGGTAGTTTATAAATTATTTTACTTTTTCACTGATCACCTTGTAATTCCGGAACTGGAAGTCGGATCGAAACAAAATTCAGATGTTTTGTATGGGACAACTTTACCTTTCATTTGAATCTAAGTTTGTGAGAATCGATTCAGCCGTCTCTGAGAAAAGTAAGTGCAGTTATTTTCATTCCTGGTATCTTCCTGAGATCTCCGGGCCTCGGTTCAAAAGTCGGTTTTTACAGTGATTGCATTCTGAAAAACGTGCTTAATCCACCTAGCGGTGAGATGATACCTTTTTTTATCAATCCGCGTGTGTTTTTTGCATGAATATTTTTCGGTGTTTCAGTTTTCATGACATTATTCTACTGTCAGTCGTTTTAAGTGGCAATTTGAGATTTTAATCACTCATTACTCTGTAATGTCGAAACTGCAAATCGGATCGAATTTGAATCTAAAAGTGGGACAATCGATTAAACATTCCATGGTAGGTCGAACTAAGTTCCATTTTAGAGTTTACGGTAATTTAAGGTACTTCCAAAGCCGGTATTCAGGAACCAGTATAACCCAAAACGATTCGTATGGCCATATGAAGAATAAATTACAACAGTTTTTTAGTCCAACTTAGAAGCTTTTCGGGATTGTCATCTTCTGTATCGGTTTGAATTCTAAAAATTCATCATCATGTAATTCGAGAATCGGAAGTCATAATTGGAAAAAATTAATTAATTTTGTATGGGACGATAAGTTTATTTTAATTTTAATTTTTGTTTCTGAAATTCGATTAGGCTTTTTTTGAGAAAACGAGTGAGCTTTGAGAAACTATTTGATACTGGAACCGGAATTCTAAAATCGGTATGGCCGAAGTCAGATAAATTCACCTGAATAGCTGTATAGTTTACATTTGTTTCAAAATATTTGAAAATTAGTGAAGACATCTTTGAGAAATCATAGCACGAATTAAATTTTTAGGTCGCTTCTGAATCGACAACTGAATACCACTAAAACTGAAAAAAGTTAATTTTTTTATCGACTATCCAAATCTGCTAACCCGATAAACCTAATTAATTTATGTGGAATAGACATTTTTATACCAATCACCCTGTATCCCCTAAACCGGAAGTTGGATCTGACTGAAGAGTAAGATGTTTTATAGAATCTTTAAACTTTTCATTTGAATCTTAGATGATTCTTAGATTTCATTTGAATCTTAGTCGGTTCAGCCATCTACGAGAAAAATGAGTTACACAGTTTTAATTTCGTTTCACATATCATCCTGTAGTTCCTGAACCAGAGGTCGGAACCAAACATAATTCAGGAACTTCGTTTGGGAGCCCGAATAAAAAATATTGTAGAAAAACAATACGATTTGCTGTTACAACACCTGCCACAATTTTGCTTTGACCATTGAAAAATATTTTAAAGTATTGTTACACACTATTCAATTAATTGTGAATATGCTTTTTACAATAGAATGTATAGGTTGTTAAGTATCGTAACAATTCAAATCATAAAATTTTCCCATACATGTTTTCTTGGAAAACCATCAAATGTACAGTTTGCATATTGTTTGAAACGCCATGTGTACAATAAATTCAATTGTAGAATCGAAGAAACAATATATTGAATCGTTGGAAATGAAAAAAATCTCGTCAAGATACAATAAAATGTATTGTAACCCACAGATCTAATTGTGAATCAATTGTTTATGCTGTAAAATCAATGGTTTATTTTTTTACGGGAGCATACGACTTTTCGTATGAATCTGAATTTGCAGAAAAGAAATTTTCCGAGAAAATTGAGTGAAATTATTTGTCACACACGCTTTTGCTGATCTCGACGAACTGATTCGAATGGTATATGGATGTTATGTTCTTCCAGCATTTATTGCTGTAAGTAGTTTGAAACAATACGAGGTCTGTTCAAAAAGTACCCGGAATTCTCATTTTTCTAAAAAAATATTTATTTATTCGTCTACATCTATATGGTCCCCTTGAAAGTAATCCCCCCTAGATATAATACACTTATGCCAGTGTTTTTTTCCAGTCTTCGAAACACCCCTGATAGTCACTTTTTGTAATGCTCTGTAGCACTCTCAGCGATTCTGCCTTTATCTCTTCAATCGATGAAAAACGCTATCCTTTCATGGGTTTCTTCAACTTTGGGAACAGGAAAAAATCACACGGAGCGATATCTGGTGAAAATGGAGGTTGGAGCATGATTAAAGTCATGTTTTTAGCCAAAAAATCACGAATAAGCAACGATGAATTTTGCTGTCACTCGTTTCATGCCCAAAACATTTGAAAAAATATGATGGCATGAGCCAACTGATATGCCAACTTCATCAGCAACTTCTCTAATAGTGATTCGGCGATCATCCATAATCATTTTTTCCACTTTTCCCACATTTTCATCGATTATTGACGTGCTGGGTCGACCGGAGCGTTCGTCGTTTCTTCAACGTCTTCGCGGCCATCTTGGAAACGCTTATACCACTCGTAAACACTTGTTTTTTTCATAGCAGACTCACCGTAGGCTCTCTGTAACATTTCGCACACTTGGTTACACATTATTTCATTTTTCACGCAAAATTTAATACAAATTCTTTGACTCTTCAATTCTTCCATTGTTTAAACTAACAAAAATCGCCGAGCTCAAAAAAACACGTCTACACCAGCCGCTACAAGACAGAATGTAAACAATGAATACAGCTGAAAATTTCACCATACATTAGGGACATATGTACCAACACAATGAAAACAAAATTTTGACCACCGGACTCTCCAGACGAGCGCAATTACAAAATTCCGGGAACTTTTTTAACAGACCTCGTATAATTAAAAAAAATTCTGCCATCATCTGTTTTATATATGTCATATTCGAACGATTATGTTGCCAAAAACGAGCCGTGCCAAAATCGGTCCGAGGCTAAATGTCACGAAAAAGAATGCTGTACACAATCCTTTTGGTTCTTAGAAACAATTGTATGTAACAGTATAAAAAATCGTGTTTTCCGTTGCTCCCAAGCATTTCTTTGTCATACAGCGCTCAAAACTCCTACTGCTGGAATAGGGGGAAAAGTCGCTTACAGAAAAATTTCGATATCTCCGTTAAAAATGGACGGATTTTAACAATCTATGGCTTGTTGGATAGGTATTACCGTGCGGAATCTAAGTCTGAAAACATATTCTGTTTTCAAGGTCAATTATGACAGATACTGTCAAAAAACTGAAAATTTTGACATAAAACTTCGTATAACTCAAAAAGAAAACATCCTATCTCAAAACCATTCAATAGCGTTTTGGGTGACGGGGAGGCCTTTCATTTGCGACTGGTTTGATCAAAATCGGTCCAGCCATCTCTGAGATCTCGACCTCTTAGTTGACAACACACATACAGACACACACACACACACACACACAGACATTTGTTCAGTTCGTCGAGCTGAACCGATTGGGGGCCTCGGAAAAAAGGTAAAGGTAAAATAGATAAAAAAACGGTTTAGAAGGCGAAATTATGAAAATGAACGATAATATCGAGTCTCGTTATCGTAGTTGAAGTCGTGACCGTAGTAGAAGTTCCGGAAGAAGTGTAGATAACGGAAAACACTGGAACAAGGACCGTCATGATAATCGAAGGGACAATAGGCTTTTTTTAAAGCCCTTTTTGTCGTAGATTTCACTGTTAGCATTCCCCCTTGAGATAAGTAGTTGACTGATTTTACCGCAAGTACAGGTGGCTTGCTAAACGAGATACTTTTTCGCTAGTTTTTCTATAATCTGTTCATTAAATCAAATTTCTAGGTCTCTACCGACCTGAATAGTGTAGAATTTATTAACTGGAAGTTGGGGAAAGTCATTCTACAAGTATGTTGCGTCGCCCTGTACTGTCGTATTCAAACATCGATGGAACCATGAATCCAAGTTTTTTTTTGGAACTGCACACGATATACTTGATTTCACCAAAACTGATTGGAGTTCTCCATTGAGGTGAAAAAAAAATTCCCATGCTCCTGCCATGACTGCCCACGATTGAACTCAAATCAATGCAAAAAGTTTTCAATTACAGAAAATAATAAATCAAAACAAACTTCTCTTGTTGATACACAAAAGCTGATATCCCCTCGCGTTTTTTAAACAACAGGACTGTTTTACTTCGAAAATTACCTGAATATATTTCAACCAAATCCGTGCAATTCTCTTTTCACGACACTAAATAGACCCTTTCCAGTGCTCGCGTTCGTTCGACCGTTAGACAAATAAAATCAAACAACGGAACGATAAAATTCAATTTCCGTCAGTACGTGTTTCCGTGCCTGCTGGTAAACCTGCTGCTGGCTGCGCTACCTCTTCCGGTCCAGATCGAAAAACAGTTGGAATTCATTTTCATCTTGAATCCGTTTACTTCCCCCCTTCCCCCAAGGTCCCAGTTACTTTCACCCCGTGAGCGCCCAGGCGTGAAAAGTGAAAATTGATTTCACCTCTTCCTTTTTATTTCATCTTCCGAGACCCCCATTCCCTTCCAACTACGACTGCTCTAAGTACATCAAGAGCCTTGACGGCTTACCGGTGATCGTGTGAGAATAAATTGTATTGACAACGAAAAGCCTGGATGCCGCTCTAAAGAGCACCGACTTTCTACTAAAACCTTGGTGGAAAGTCAGTCAGTGGCCAGTCGCAAGCCAGGGGTGGAAGTGATAAAAAAGATTTGCATTTAAACCAGACTTTAAACGGACGCCCAACATGTAAATCGGTTTTGTTCGCGCTGTTTGCGAGAGTTAATGGTGCGTGAATTTTGTCAACCGGCGGGATGATGATGATGATGATGATGATGGCAGCGGAAAAGATAACCATTTAAAATGGCGCTTAAAATTCAAAACTCTGCAAAATGCGAAATCATTTTCGAACGCAGCTGTCGCAGCACACATAATTGAACATGAAAGTGTCTAATTTAAGATTTCCTCTACTCTTCGCAGATTCTTGCGGTGACGGAAGGAGGCGGATCGTTTGAATCGTACATTATGCCAAATAAATAGCAAACGCTTAAAAAATCCGTGCAAGTTGTAGCCGTAATCTGCCACATACGCATTATCAATATGAATTCATTATGACTGAAGTTTTCTTAATAATAAATAAAAAATTAGTCATTGTAACGGTCAATTTAAAAAATATTTTTTTCTGGATTGTGGTCTCGAAGGGATGCGAATGACAGTTTCGCTATCTTTGCGGCATTTTGTCGCTATCTTATCGCATCGCAATCTTTTCTAGCCGACAGTGAAAATCACTATATTAAGACTAATGAAGAATTCGGCGAAATTACCCTTTCGGCGAAATGGCTTTCGGCGAAACGGCATTCGGCGAAATGACCCTGACACGCTGCAATTAGATATTCACCGTCGTAATTTTTGCACCTTCCATCTATCACGTAATGTTATTAAGAAAAGCCCAATGGATTTTGTTTCTGTCAAACTTGCTCTCCAACAGGCATAAAACCTCCTCATCTTTTGCATCGACAGATAACATTTGTAAAAATGACACGTTTATGCCTTTCTCATATAGAAAGGTTATGCAATCACTTGAAAAACCGACTAGTGAAAATTGTCAAATAATCTAACTAGGTTTTCTCGGAGATGGCTGAACCGGTTTTTGACAAACTTAGATTCAAATGAAAGGTCTCGTGGTCCCATACAAAATTCCTGAATTTCATCCGGATCCGACTTCCGGTTCCGGAGTTATAGGGTAAAGTGTGTTACATAGTGAACCCACCTCGTTTTCTTAAGGATGACCTACGCAATCAAAGCAGTGTTTTATTCTGTATGTTATACACAAACAATCTCTTGGTTTCTTTCAAAAATCGAAGAGACAAATTTTGAATAGAATACCACAATATTATATACATGAGAAAGGCATCATTACACCACTAGGTGGATTAAAACAGGTTTTTATACTTAAGGGCTGCGGACAGTACCGTAAAGTGGTAGGTTTTTTTGCTATTTTCCCGTTTCAAATTAAATTTTCTTGGAAACGGTGCCGAATATAGAAAAACCCACCTGACAATGTCTTCGAAATTTAGTTGAGAATATTCTGTGCAATTTTCAGAATGACTCATTGAGTTTAGCGGTCGGGTTGTATTTTTTTCTGACTGAAGAACTGATGAAAATTGTAACGCTCGGAAATGCATACCTCTACTTGTTCATCGAATATCTCGGCTTTGAAGGCTTGTATCATAAATCTACCGTGACAAAGTCTAGATAATTTAGTTTAGATGCGATTCGTACATAAAAACATATATGTTATCGCGATAAAAATAAAGTCTTGTATTTTGCTGTGAAACAAAGTCAGTTTCAATGCATCCGCCATTGATAGCATTCCGAAAAAGGAGAGAGAAATAAAATTGGCTCGTGTATGTGTGTGCACTTTTCGAAGATATTTGAACGCGCTCAATTTTCTCAGAGATGGCTGATCCGATTTTAAACAAATTTGGGCTCGTTTGAAAGCTAAAGTCGGGCCATTGATCAAGTTCGAAGATCAAATGGCTGTGACTTTTCGTTCCAGAGATATGATGGTATAAGTGACGTAACCGACAAAACACGTTGATTTTTACCGCTCTTTTATATAAGGGTGCCAATATTTTGGGATCACCTCTAATTTCGTAAAGCGCTAGTGCTCAAAAGTTTAAGCACCTCGAAAAATGTCCTCATGCTAAATTTGAGCTAAATCGGACATGCGTAAGGGGTGCTGCCCGGTGGTAAAGGTTTGACAATTTTCGATCTTGAAAAAGCACCATAGGGGGAAGTACATGAAATTTCCAAAATCGAAAATTTTTTTTAATGCCAAAACTCTTAAAACTGCATAAAACATCGAAATTTAGTGTCATCTAAAAAAAAAATTTTTTTTTGAAAAAATCAACTTTCTGGGACTAAGTCCCAAAAAGTCGATTTTTTAGATTAGCATCACTGTTCTCATACAAATAGGCAACGCAAATGTCAAGCACTAGTTTGGAAAAATGATGCTGACTGTGTGACATAAACACTGAAGCATGCTTTTGTGAACTACTCGAATCAATCTGAATCAATTGGTGTCAAAATTGGTATCCGAAATTATTTAATATAAGTATGAAATATATTTTCATGAGACTTTTATGAAAAAAGAGAAAGGCATTATCACACCACTAGGTGGATTAAGAAGGGTTTTTTATTATATCATCATAAGAACTTTTACAAACATCCATCTTTTGGGAAAATCAATCGTTTCAAATACCTCATCTCCGCTAACAGAAATGAACCAAGATTGATATGTCTCCGCATTTACTACTGATGCAATCAATCTATATATATATATATATATATATATATATATATATATATATATATATATATATATATATATATATATATATATATATATATATATATATATATATATATATATATATAAATATATATATATTGCAGCGCCCTTAGCAAATTTTCCTTCGAACATGTTAGTATTGTGAATAAAATAAGGAGCCATGAAGGAATAACGACATTGCAAGAACAGCAACCTAGTCCTGAAGGAAAAACTCGTCACCTTTCAGTCAAGCCTTCACGTCAGCGTAAACGCGACGAGCAATAACAAAAATGTATTTTCACGGACACTGGTCACTGTTATAAAACCATAGACAGTCCCGAGCATTAGTCAGCACAGTAATGTTGTAGAAAACAAAGTTATTTTCACGGACACTGGTCACTGCCTCTGGCCTAGCGACAGTGGTCTCGACTTTAGGTAGAACTTCGGGAGAAAGTCGGATGAACTTTCTACTTGAAATCACAAGCTCGGCTTGTACTAAAATCTTCGGGCTTCACCCGAAAGTAAATGTTAGGAGATTAAAAACCCCTAGTTGGGAAGAGTTAGAGCCAGTTCAATTTTAACGAGTGCGCGGTAAATAGCCGTTGGTCTCGGGCGTCGGCCCGTAGACAAATTAGCAGTTCAGTTTCACAGAGTGCGGTAGATAGGCGCGAGTCTCGGGAATCGACCCGTAGACAGATTAAGTAATTTTTGCTTCGAGTATTCGAGTTAGTTCAGTTCGGAGTATAATACAGTAGCCATAGAAATATGCGTGCATGGTGAGGTTTGAGTATCAAGTGACCTCAAAATCAAGTAAGAAATATTGTTTATAATGGGATATATATTAGATTTCGAAAGGCATCTAAAGAATTGAGTGAAAGATTGCTGTAATGAGTGAAGATTTAACAGTTTCATGTGCTGGTTTGATAGTCACATGCAAAAGAAAAATAGTTAGACACAGCCATTGTTCGTGACACAAAAGTACGTGTTGAAGAATAACTTCTTTTATTAATGTAAACAAGTAAATGTGGAGACATATATCCGACGAGTTCACCATGAAGTGTTGTGAATAGATTTACAAACTAGTGGAGTATGCAATAGAACTACGAGCCAAATTAAAGAAATAACTCAACATACTATGGTTGTAGAATAACTGCACAGAATTTACGGTGAAAGTTAAAAGGTTCCAATTCTAATGTAAAGTCGGTGTGGAATGGTGTAAATGTGTGAAAATCACAAAAAGATTTGAAACTCAAAAAAAAGGTGAAATTCGTGATATTAAACTCAAGTACATAGAGAAACCGAATTGAAGAGTATTACTCCGTATAGAACTGAAAGAAACATCCTCTTCGTTATTCCTCTTCCGCCACCGCTCGGCCGGAAGCTATGCAATATATATATATATATATATATATATATATATATATATATATATATATATATATATATATATATATATATATATATATATATATATATATATATATATATATATATATATATATATATATATATATATATATATATATATATATATGTCTATTTATATAAAAATGCAGAGATCATTCTTTGTAATCGCATCACGTAAGAACGGATGGACGGATTGAGATGCTTTTTTTTTGTTTGATCAGTTTTTACCCCCACCGGGTTCGTACATCAAAAAAATTAGGAAAACTTACCGGAAAAGTGGGAAAAACCAATAAAGTTATTTTGTATGGACAATGGAATTTTCCACTGAAAAAGTCGCCAATGATTGCTAGATCATTGATAGGTGTTTGGCGCATAACGAGTTGCATAAGTGTTTGGCCGTCGAAGAAAGGAATACTAGATCGTTGAAAGAATCTTTTGGCGCGCAACGAGTTGTTTTGTGTGAATTCATGTGGTTCGTCATTTCGAGCCACGTGCTTAATTGGGTATCAACATTATTGATTGCCAAATGATTCAATGATGAAACGCATATGAGTGTTCTAGCTATACCGTAAACATGATCAAAAGTTCTGATACTGTTTACCAGAAGATGCATTGTGTGCAATGTAATCAGTTAGTTGTTTATTGTTGGCCATCGTAGGCGTGAGTTGAACAAATCACGATTTTTGTACGAATCAATGATAAGATGCTGCTGTTTAAATAATGAGATCAATCATAGAGGTTTGCTTTGAATTTAGCATGCTGAAGTTCGTTCGCGTCGGGTAAATTCTGGTGGATTGAAAACCATTAGTTGTGAGATTTTATGCATTGACTCGAACGATAAGCTGCATACTGGTACAATCACTCCTCATCTTCACTCCTCTATAACAGAAGAACTGCACATTATTTTCATATAAAACTTTCTGATATAGATTCTCAGTGCCGAACTCCACCATTCATTAATTGTAGGTGGGGTACTAAACAAAATTATGTGGTGTTGACTAATGAGATGACTATTGATAAAACTCTCTAAACGAATGCAGTGTTCATGTAAAAGTTAATGGATACAATAAGAATGGTAACTTGAACTTTCGAATGTCCAAGAATTACTCATTTTATCATTCGATTTTTTAACAATATCAAACTAACCATAGTACTCAAGGAGGAGTAAGGATTTGAAGATAAAGTGCGGAAAATTCGACGTAACAAGGTTCATTTTTAATTTGGAACTACAATTTTATATTTCATGTTCGTCGAAGTTTTTTTTCAAATTGGTAGGATCAATACCAAATTAAAATTTAAGCGTCGTCTGTCTCAGCAATTAAAAGTGCCTGAAAAATATTCACTTTGTTAGAGCTCTAAAATACGCATATCACTTTTTGGCAACTTGAACGTACAGAAAAAGATCTGAGGATACGAGATCGAGAAATGTTTAAAACTGTATTAGGAACTGGTTCAAAGTTTTTTTCTGTTGCGTCGGGTGAACATTCAAGTATGAGCATTCCCTAAAAACGGACTCTTATTATTGCTTTGTATGTTGCTTAAGCCAATCTTTTTCACAAACTTTTGGTTACTTGGGCTAAATACTAATTGTAGATATATCCTACTCTACCGAATGAACAACTCTAGAAGAGAAACTCTTTAATTAGAGATGAGAATCTGTGCATTTGTTCGATTTTTACTTAACAGAAGTATTTCACATTTTCGAATTAATTATTTGTGATATTTCTTTTCGAGCTAAAGCAAATGTGTGTCAAATTCCGTTGATTGTAGTAATCAGAAAAATTATGGAGATAAACGTTAACCACTTAGTCGTTTTATAATTCTGATGTACGAAAACATAAATTCGAAGAAATTTTTAGGCGAGACGAAGTTCGACGGGTCAGCTAGTATATCTATATATATATAAAAATGCAGAGATCATTCTTTGTAATCGCATCACGTAAGAACGGATGGACGGATTGAGATGATTTTTTTTGTTTGATCAGTTTTTACCCCCACCGGGTTCGTACATCAAAAAAATTAGGAAAACTTACCGGAAAAGTTGGAAAAACCAATAAAGTTATTTTGTATGGACAATGGAATTTTCCACTGAAAAAGTCGCCAATGCAATGATTGCTAGATCTACAATTGATGTTTGGCGCGCAAGGAGATGCTCAGTATTTCGCCGTTGAAGAAAAGAATACCAGATCTTTGGAAAATCGTTTGGCGCGCAACGAGTAGATTTGGGTGGAGATTTTACATGCATGATTGATTCGTCATTTGGAAACACGTGCTTAATAGGGTATCAAAATCATTACTTGCCAAATGACTGTTTTAGCTATACCGTAAACAGAAACACAAGTTCTAATGTCATTTACCAGTAGATGTAGTTAGATGAATTATGTTGGCCATCGTGGGCGTGAGTTGAACAAATCAAATAATGTAACGATTTTTTACGTATCACTGTTAGGATTCTGCTGTTGAAATAATGAGTTCAGATGAAAATATTTTCCTAGCATTTAGCATGCTGAAGTTTGTTCAGCCGATTCGGGTAAGTTTTCAAGAGTGGTTTACTTCAAAACGGTCTGCTTAGGATGCTATTCATGACATTTGTAAGCTGCTTAAGCCAAATCATTTCATTTTCCGAACTTTGGATTACTTGACGAATTACCATATGCGAATCGTGAATATCATATCTGAAGGAGAAATCGTGGCATGTAAGAACCATTAGTTGTGAGATCTGCTGTTTTATACATTGGCTTTAACGATAGGAAGAATACTGGTATAATCACTCCTCATGTTCACTCCGCTAGAACAGAATATTGATTCTCAGGACTGAATACTAAGCAAACCGATGTGGTGGCTCGACGAATGAGAGGCCTTTTGATACAATTCTTGAACGAATATAGCGTTCATGTCAAAGTTAATGGACACAATATTCAATAAAAGGGTAATTTGAACTTTCGAATGTCCAAGTATTTTTCATTTTATCGCTAATTCGTTAATCGAAAATTGATCCTGTCATTATCATGCTACGAACATTCATTAAACACGACTAAGTAATATCACTAGCGGTGAAGTAGGTTATGAACAACCGTTCAAAATTAGTTTATTACTTTCGATAATCCCTAAGGATTTGCTATTGGAGAAAACGGGTTTTAATGGCGTTACGAGATAAATTGAAATTAAATCCATCAGAGCAAGTATTAAATACGCGACATATATCGAAAACGGTTCAATGAACCCATAGTTAGTTCTAGCACGAGGAATTCTGAGAAAATTACGCCGAAGAATGTCAAAACTTAGCTGTTGTAGGAGATCTGCACTATCAATTCGAGATTGGATGAGGTCCGCGACGAAAACAGCTTTTTGTGTATCACGGCGGACAGATAGCAAATCGAAGTGTATGTCTACAACGATTTTCGTAGCTTGGAAGATTAAATGGATCTCTCCAGGGCAGGCGACGCAAAGCAAAACGAATGAACTTGCACTGAACAGTTTCAATGCGTAGCTAATCTGTTTGATAATATGTTGCCCAAACAACAACAGCATACTCGCGAACTAGAGCGCAATATAACGATTTCAGGCAGTATATGTTATTGAAATTTTTTGAGATGCGAAAGATGAATCCTAGCATCTTTAATGCTTTAGAGAGGGTATATTCTATGTGATCTTTGAAACTAAGTTTTGAATCCAATAACACTCCTAGAAAAATACATCCAACTGTGACTGCAAGAAGTTTGAGTCTTTCAGATATTTGATGAGATGAAACAGTTTGAAATCGTCGGCGAATGATAGCTTCATGCATTGCAATGCGAAATTCAGATCATTTAGATATAGCAGAAATATGAATGGTCCTAGATGGCTTCCCTGAGGAACACCAGAGCTCACGATGAATGATGGAGTAACGCAGTCGCCAATTCTCACGGTCATACTACGACCAGTCAGATATGATTCAATCCAATCCATCATCCCACATGTCAAATCTTTAGTTTGAGAGATATCTACAATCTCTGTCCAATACACTGACTCGAAGGATGAGATGGCAAACGGTGCATTTGTTTAGTTTTTGCGTAACAAAAGCATTGAACATATCCACAATAATTCTTGATGATATTTCTTCTTCGGGACGAATTTAATGTGTTGGATATGAATTTGTCGTAATTCGTTTATTGTAAGCCAAGTAATCAGTAAAATAATGGAAAGAAACATTAACGTTTGACAACTCTGCTGTCCGAAAACACAAATTTGCAAAAATTAATTTCAGGCGAGACGAAGTTCGACGGGCCAGCTAGTATATATATATATATATAAATGCAGAGATCATTCTTTGTAATCGCATCACGAAAGAACGGATGGACTGATTGAGATGCTTTTTTTTTTGTTTGAACAGTTTTTACCCTCGCCGGGTTCGTACAACAAAAAAAATGCGAAAACTTGCCGGAAGAGTTGGAAAAATCCATGAGTTTGTTTTGTATGGAGAATGGAATTTTCCGTTGAAAAAGTCGCGTATGCTTACTAGATCATCGACAGGTGTTTAGCGCACAATGAGTTCCAACGAGTGTTTGGCCGTCGAAGAAAAGAATACTAGATCGTTGAAAAAATCGTTTGGCGCGCTACGAGTTGTTTTGTGTGAAGATTTCACATGCATACATGATGTGATTCGTTATTACGTCGAACCACGTGCTTAATTGGGTATCAAAATTGTTGCTTGCCAAATGACTTAATGACGTAATGCTATGTGATATGTTGTAGAAAACCGCAGTAGGCAGGAGAAAAATTTCTGATATCATTCACCAGTTGATGAATTGGGTGTTCAATGAAGTCTTATAAATAGTATTGGCCATTGCGAGGGCAAGATTAACAAATCAGAAATTTTTTTAATGAATCAATGAAAAGATTGTACTGTAGAAGCGCTAAGGTCAAACTAAGGGATTTTCCTCACCTATTTTTCTTTCTAATGATTTAGATTAGACTATGCGCACACAGTAAGTGACTATTAGATATCAATGTTCAAGATGATTACGATAAAGAATATTGAGACTGTCATTTCATATTGGATATTTTGTGAAGAATGATCGAACTGATAAGATCAATATGAAATAAAAATTTAAGCGTCGTCTCCAAGCAATCAAAAGTTTCGCAGTACCTGAAAATATCCACTAAATATTAAGGCTCTAAAGTACGCATGGCACGCTTCTTGATAACTTGAACGTACAGAACAGATTCTGAGAAAACTTTCTCGCTGCTTAAAACCTGTACACACCGAATTATTTTTTTCACGGATGTCGGTACTGTTTTACTGACTTTCGAACAGCTGAACACATTCGGTAATCCATTCAGTAAAAGTTATATTTGCTGAATGAGGGAGTAGAGTTCCACTGAACATCGGTCTGTCATAATTCTACTGACTTCTTCATCATTCAATACCAACGTTCTGCGAAATTTACAAAACAATCCTAACTCCTATGTAAACGTCTTGACCCGTAAAGTATTACTTTTTTTTGGTAAATTTAGTTTTGTAAAATCAATATCAAATTAAAATTGAAGCGTCGTATCCAAACAATCAAATGTTCCACAGTACCTGAAAATATCCACTTTATTAGAGCTCTAAAGTACGCATGGTACTTTTTGATAACTTGAACGTACAGAACAGATTTTGACAAAAATTTCTCGCTGCTTAAAAGCTGTATACACTAAATTATTTTTACGGATGTTGGTACAGTTTTACTGACTTTCAAACAACTGGACATTCGGTAATCCGTTCAGTAAAAGTTTTATTTGCTGAATGATCGGCAGAGTTCCACTGAACTTCGATCTGTCATAATTCTAATGACTTCTCCATTATTCAATACCGACGTTCGGTGAAATTCACAAAACAATCCTAAAAATATGTATACGTCTTGACCCGTAAAGTATTACAATTTTTTGGTAAAAGGAAGGAGCAGTTTTGTTTTCAAAACATATTTTCATCCGATCAATTAATTTATTTGCGTGTGATGAATGAATTGAATTACATTTGCTCTCCAGAAACAATTTATACAAATAAAACGAATCAAATATCTTTCGGATGCATGTAGAAGTAGGATCACCCTTTCATATTTTTAGAATCCGTAAATAGAAAAGTTGAAGAAGGCTTTTTGAATATATTCACTCAATGAAAACTTACCGCCAGGAATCAGAATTATCCTATTTTGTGCACAGCAATCAATTTGCACCATATTTTTTGCTCTACAAATCTAGAAATGTTCACATATTTACGTCCGAAAATGATGTTTTTTGACAGATCTGTATTTCTGCTGAATATTTTAGTGATGACCACTGAAATTCTTCATTATTTTTTATTAATTTTCCGAATATTGGTAAAACGTCGTCAACTGAGTTCGTCAAGAGAAATGACATTTCACACAGTTCTCCGTGTCAGTAAATGTATCGTAACTTTTACATAGGATTTTACATTTCCGATATTCAGTAGTTCCGTAGATAGATGACCGTAAGTCCGTAAGGATAAATTTTACGTATCTTTCAGTAAAAACAATATTTTACAGATCGTTGCCGCAAAAATTATTACCATAAATTCGAGCAATTAATTTTTGGACGAGACGAAGTTCGACGGGTCAGCTAGTATTATCTATAAATAATTAATCAGCTTACTAACGCTCAAAGAAGTTCTATCTCACCAATGCTTCCGTTCAGCACCCTTTAAATTTTATCGTCCATGTTGGTGGAGCTTGTCTGAAAGAACCTCAATGGAAACTGAATCCAATGCTCCTTGAATGTCTAAAAATACAGATGCCATTTGTTGCTTTTGAGCGAAGGCAATTTGGATGTCAGACAAAAGCAATGCAAGGCAATCATTCGTCCCTTTATTTCTACGGAAGCCAAACTGAGTATCTGGCAACAAACCGTTCGTCTCGACCCAAGTGTCGAGACGTCGCAGAATAATTTTTTCGAACAATTTTCTGATGCAGGACAACATCGCAATGGGTCTATATGAGTTGTAATTGGAAGCTGGTTTCCCCGGCTTTTGAATGGCGATAACTTTCACTTGCCTTCAGTCAGGTGGAACAATATTTTGCTCAAGAAACTTGTTGAACAATTCCAACAAACGTCTTTTTGCGAGGTCGGGCAGATTCTTCACCAAGTTGAATTTAATTCTGTCCAACCCAGGAGCGTTATTGTTACAAGACATGAGTGCTATGGAAAATTCCATCATTGAAAAGGGGCTATCAATGGAATCATCATTTGGAGTAGACTCCCTAATAATGCTGTACGTAGGAACAGAATCTGGACAAACTTTCCTCACAAAATCAAATATCCATCGGTTCGAGTATTCCTCACTCTCATTTCCTACGTTACGATTCCTCATTCGTCTGGCCATATTCCAAAGAGTGCTCATTGAGGTTTCTCTTGACAAACTTTCGACAAAATGTCTCCAATAGCTACATTTCTTGGCCCAAAGTATGCTCTTATACTGGGTTTCTAAAGTCAAGAATTTTTCAAAATTCTGAGGAGTTCCTCCTCCTCGTTTTAAAAACGTCTTGGAAGCATTTTGTTTCGCGTGTTTAGCATCTGAGCACTCTTTGTTCCACTAAGGATTTGGAGGCCTTCTGTTAGACGATGGGCCAAGAAATCGTTTGGTTTGGGCTTGTTCGTCGGCCTCTAGAATCGAACAAACGAGGAAGTCATATTCTTCAAGTGGGGGGAGCTCTTCCATTGAAGTTAAGACACTTGAAATATTACTTTGGTATTTAATCCAGTAAATATTTTTTGTCAAATCATATGGAATATTAACTGAAATAGCAATGCCTTTGTTACTGCTAATTGAGATGATGATGATTGGTAAATGAGCGCTACCGTGTAAATCAGGAAATACTTTCCAGGTGCAATCTAGTCGAATTGAAGTCGAGCAAAGAGATAAATCTAATGCACTTGGACGTGCAGGAGGTCTTGGGATCCGTGTCATGCTACCCATATTTAGTACCGTCATGCTAAAATTGTCGCAAATATTATATATTAGAGATGATCTGCTATCATTGTAAACGGAACCCCACATCATTCCGTGCGAATTGAAATCTCCTAAAATCAAACGTGGAGCAGGAAGGGCTTCGTCAATTTCATTAAGCTGTCGTTGTCCAACTTGAGCTCTTGGAGGAATATATACTGAAGCAATGCAAATGTCCTTTCCTTTAATGTTTATTTGACAAGCAACAACTTCTATACTAGAAGTCGAAGGAATGTTTAATCTATAAAAGGAATAACATTTCTTAATTTCTAAAAGCACTCCACCATACGGAGAGTCTCTATCGAGACATATAATGTTAAAGTCATTAAAATTAAGGGCTATGTTTGATGTAAGCCATGTTTCGCACAAAGCAAATTCATCACATTTTTCACTATGCAACAAAACTTTAAATGAATCAAGTTTTGGCATGATGCTTCGACAATTCCACTGCATGACAGAGATTGGATCATTTGCAGCGGTAGAAAAATTATCCATCAAATGATACAAAACCTGAAAGAACTGGCCATTGAGCTGATAACTGTTTCAAAAATGTTACTGCAAAGTGCTAAGAGCTAAGATTTGGTAGGATACAGAATGTTAGGAAGTTGAGAATCGAAAACAAGCAGGCCTACGTATTCTTATGTGGGCTTGGTTATGTCGAATCCGGTTCTGATTTCAAGCCCCGCTGTCGTCGTCAACGACCAGGCTTCATCGTTTGCTTAACTTAATGGCAGCCACCGGAATGGGAAACGGAAGCTTAAAATTAAGTACAAATATCACGAAACGCAATCAAGCCTCCCGTACGTGTGTTATCTTGTTTCAATTGCGTTTTCACAGTTTCAAAGAATGGGATGCAAACCGATGTAAAAGTCTCATTTTTTTTTCAAACAACAGGCAACTTGATGATCCTCGAGCATCCTCTGAGTGATAAAACCATTCTCCATCACCCGTCGAGAGTGAGTAGAAAAGATAATGCAGCCTTCCGGAATTCGTTTTGCGTACACACGGAAATAAGTAAACAGGCACCGGGCTTCGGAATGGGACTCTCGGATTTCATGCTGCGAAAGCATGGTATTATCTTTATTGGTTCAATTTGTACGTGATGTGCGAACCCGAGGCAGATTACAGCGAAAAGATCTTCCGATGCCGAATTTTTCACGGTTTCCGCCCCACTAATGCCGGTAAGAAGTGGGAACCGCTGCTGTTCGTGGGAAGATAAAATTCATTGCAGGTCATAAATCAGTCAATTTTCGCTCAGCCGCTCAGCGCGGGCTCATGTAATCTCTCAGAATGGCGTCAAACGCTCATCCATAACTTATTCCAATCGCGATGTGCCGATAATGGAATCCTTGTTAGCATTTTTTTTCCACTAGCCCCACTCTTCCCCCTCGTTCGCGCACTTTCATCAAAGGTCCGCTGCAGCGACTCAATAAATCAGCCGGATGTACATTTTCCAGGCGCCGCCAGCCTATTCAAATGGGATGGAGAACCATTTTCCAAAAAAAAAAACTGAACCGTTTCAAGATCGCAAAACTAACACGGCTTACGGCCTTTTTAGGGGTGCGGATGAAGAGCACCACAATAGCCGACTCTCTCTCTCTGTCGACCGACCATTGATCGGGAGATTGATGGAGAAAAAATTCTAACACTTTTCCACGCTCGTTTTCCCACCCCGTCCCGTGTCGGCGGTGGTGCGCGTCTACCAAATTCGGTGGGAAAATGATTGAACATTTCGTTTCGTTTGCAGGTTTTATTTGGTTTCGTCTTTTTTTTTGTTTTGTTTTTTTGAAGGGGCCTCTTCTCGCATGCGATCGAACTTGAATCATTTTTTTTTTAACTGAGCTATCACGTAAAGTATCGCCTCCCAGAGTTTGAACCCAGAAAAAAAAACCGGCAGCAGGCTGGGTGAAATAAAAATCCAAATAACCGAAATCCACATTTCACATCGTTTTCTCATCACATTCTCATCGCCTCCTCTGTCCTGCATTCCCAGCTCAGCCTTTTGACGTTTGACTTCGACATAAAACCAACCAGAGGCAGCGATGAGCAGCTGCAGCCGCTCGGGTCGAAATTGTAACCAGGAGCTTTTATTTCAAGCACCATTCAGTTTCAAACTGAAATTTTCACCTCGCTTTCTCGCCCATCCTTCCCCCGTCCTCCCTCGACCACGCAAAAAAGGCCGTATAAGTTGTGCACTCAAAGGTTGTAGTTGGCTTTTAAGCTGTATGATACTTCATAGCAAAGTTTTTTTTTTCCTTCCTGTACCTAAAAATCCACGGTGTGCCACGGTTTAACGAACTGAAACGGGGGGATGGGGCAAATGGAGGCGAACCAAAATGGATCATCGAGGTGCGGGAGGCTTTCAATGGGAGGAAAATTTCGACACGCTAGCCTAGCAGCAGGATGAAATTTGGAAATTTGTTTCAATTTGAATCAATATTTCCACCTTCAATCCGGTGCGCTGTTTTCAACGTGAGGTGCTGACTTAAAGTGAGCTGGTAAGTACACAGATAAAAATATTTTGTGATTTTACATTTATTTTCATGCACATATTTGGAGCAGGCAATTGAATGGAAATTTACATTACAAAACGAAGCGGTTTGTAAATATACAGTTCAATGAAAAACTAAATAAATTTTAATGTAATTTTACATCAATCATGGCTTTAAATCAGATTTTCGTTTCAACTGATGTCTATTTCATAGTACTATCGGTTTACATATCGTGTAAGTTTCATCTTTTCTTTCTGTGTAACAAATGGTTTTAAAACAGGAAAGTGTGTTAACTAATGTATTGAAATAAGAATTTTATTTAAAGTACAACTCTATTCGTTTCAACTTCCATTCCAAGAGGTCACTTTTAGCTTCTTAAACTTATCTAAGCAACCTACGGAAAATGTATATAAATTTGATATATTTTTTGACGTAGAACTACTCAAGTTTCCAGGGGAGCGAATTCAATGTACGGAAAATAAATCCGAACAAACAGAGGGCAGGTGTTGAAAATCTGCAACTCAACCTATTTGAAACAGATTTTCGATATCATTTCACCTACTCATGGGAAATATTTCTACGCATTCATTTGAGTAGATAAATCAATGTATTTAAAATAATTGGTGATCCAAGCTTCACTTCACTTACCTTAAACTCCGTTTTCTAGCATCTAGCTATCAAACCCGTTTCCACTGATACTAAAATTATTAGGTATGTAAATAAAATTTGTGACTGTGCACGAGATAAGATTATTGTATTACATTTCTTAACATTTACTGTCATGCCATTCCTGCCACACATGGCTAAGACCTTTTAAATATCCAGTCCTAAAGCACAACAATCCAAGTTACTCCGATTCGTGGAGAACGGAAAACATCTTCTAAATTTGTAGGTCATATTAGTTGATGACCATACGAACTCTCTTTGGAATGGTTTCAGGATTCGAAAGTAGCGGTCCAAAACTCCAAAGCGAAACTCACATCGATTTCTCAGAGATGACTTAAAGTTTGGAAACAGAAAATAGTTCGAGAGAGCCGAATCAGGTGAACAAGGTGGATGGGCAAGTAATTGGAACCCTAAACCGTTGATTTAACCTTGATAGCGATGCTCATGTGCTTTTTGTAAGACCAATTCACAGTGGTTTCGGTCTTTAATCGCTTTTTATATTTGAGGTAATCCTCCAAAAGTATACTCCCAGAAAATCAATATCATGATCGTTCCGACTCATTGAGCCTTCCTTCCAGGTTCTCGTGCCGCTTCGAAGACCGATCTCAGTCCATCATTCTATTATCTGTCGCATAATAATGGATCCTGCCTAACATGAGTTCAAAGTGCGTTAAATTATTTAAATCCTTTCACAGATCACTGAGCTATGAGTTTTTAAAATTGTGACTGAAAATCTGAATACTCGTTGATTTCAAACAGTTCAGAATACTTTAGTTTTGTATTTTTTGTGACCAAAAAACGAACTTAGTCAAATCAAACTATTCTTAGAATCTGAAAGAAATTGAAATGAAAAGGTTTTCTCGATAAATTGTGGTTTACATACTTTTAAATATATATGCTGAACGGAAGGAGAGTTTAGTAAAACGAAAAACAAAAATTAACCGACTAACCATACATTTTTCATTGGATGAATTTTCTCGACGAATTTCGATAAACTCAAGCTTATTTGAAAACTACCAGTGTCAATCAAATTTGGAAGTTGCTTAATAAACTGAAAATGTGGAACAATACTAGTTTTTCGATTTCTAAGACATTCTCTGGAAAGTTGGTAATCAAAATTGTGCGATGCTTTCTCGATTAGTGTTGAGATACGAAAAGCAATAAAACGTTTTACAGTATCTGAAAATATGAAAATACATACACGTGGCTTAAAAGAACACGAGCAATTTATGCAACTTGAAAACACGGAATCTATTTTTGTCGAATACACACGAAAAAACGTGCTTAATCGACCTATCAGTGAGATGATACCTTTTTTTATCAATCCGCATGTGTTTTTTTCATGAATATTCTTCGGTTTTCATGACATTATTTTAATGACCGTCGTTTTAAGCTGCAATTTGACATTTTAATCACTCATTACTCTATCTAAAAAGGTTACAATCGATTAAACTTTTTATGATATGTCGAAGTGAGTTCCACTTTAGAATTTACGGTAATTTAAGGTACTTCCAGAGCCGGTATTCAGGAACCAGCATAAACCAAACCGATTCGTATGGCCATATGACGAATAAATTGCAATAGTTTTGAGTCCAACTTTCAAGCTTTTCGGGATTATCATCTTCTATATCGGTTTGAATTTTAAAAATTCATCCTCCTGTAATCCCAGAATCGGAAGTCAGCATTGAATAAAATTAATTAATTTTGTGTGGGACTATAAGTTTATTTTAATTTGATTTTTTTTCTGCAATTCGATTTGGCTTTATTTGAGAAAACGATTGAGCTTTGAGAAACGATTCGATACTGGAGCCGGAATTCGAAAATCGGTGTAGCCGAAGTCAGACAAATTCACCTGATTAGTTTACATTTGTTTCAATATGTTTAAAAATCAGTATAGACATCTTTGAGAAATCGTAGTACGAGTTAAATTGTTGGGTGCCTTCCGAATCGAAAACTGAATACCACTAAAACTGAAATAAGTTTATTTGGTTGTCGACTATTCAAATCAGCAAATCTTAGATGATTCTTAGATATCATTTGAATCTTAGATCGGTTCAGCCATCTACGAGGAAAATAAGTCACACAATTTTAATTTCGTTTCACATATCATCCTGTAGTTCCGGAACAGAAGTCGGATCCAAACATAATTCAGGAACCTTGTTTAGGAGCATACGAATTTTCATATGAATCTGAGTTTGTAGAAAACGGTTGAGTCATCTTCGAAAATAAGGTAAACATTTTCCAAAAAAAAATAAGGTAAACATTTTTCTTCCAGCATTTATTGCTTTAAGTAGTTTAAATAAATATAATTATGGAATTACTTTCAACTTGAAAATGCTGCCATCATCTGGTTTACATATTCGAACGATCATGTTGCCAAAAACGAACCGTGCTAAATCGGTCCGAGGCAAAATATCATAAAAAGAAGTCACAGTCTTTTTGGTACTCAGAAACATCTGTATTTAACAGTATAAAAAATCGTGTTTCACGTTGCTCTCAAGTATTGCTTTGTCATACAGCGCTTGAAACTCCTACTACTGGGATAAGGCGAAAAGCCGCTTACACAAAAATATCGATATCTCCGTTAAAAATGGACGGATTTTAACAATCTATGGCTTGTTGGATAGCTATTACCGTGCGGAATCTAAGTCGAAAAACATATTCTGTTTTCAAGGTCAATTGTGACAGCTATAGTCAAAACACAGAAAATTTTGACATAATACTTCCTATAACTCAAAAAGTAAACATCCTATCTCAAAACCATTCAATAGCGTTCATCCAGCCATCTCTGAGATCTTGACCTCTTAGTTGACAACACACATACACACACGGACATTTGTTCAGTTCGTCGAGCTGAATCGATTGGTATATGAAACTCGGCCCTCCGGGCTTCGGAAAATTTTTGTAAAGTTTGAGCGAATTCTATACCTATTTTTTATATTTATAAAAAAATAAAAGGAATAAAATATCGACAAATATTACAGAATCACATTTAAAACTGTTATATTTCTTAGCTCATCTTATTTCAACTGATTCAACGATATAGCATTAGGGCATGTTTTTTAGTTCTTGACGCATAATTTATGTCAGTTATAAAATTTAAATCCGAATTTTATAACAAGAAAAACTGGCAGCCGCAGCAGTGTTTTACTCGTGTTTCAAATATAAAGGGTGATTTTTTAAGAGCTTGAGAACTTTTTTAAACAATAAAACGCATAAAATTTGCAAAATCTCATCGGTTCTTTATTTTAAACGTTAGATTGGTACATGACATTTACTTTTTGAAGATAATTTCATTTAAATGTTGACCGCGGCTGCGTCTTAGGTGGTCCATTCGGAAAGTCCAATTTTGGGCAACTTTTTCGAGCATTTCGGCCGGAATAGCCCGAATTTCTTCGGAAATGTTGTCTTCCAAAGCTGGAATAGTTACTGGCTTATTTCTGTAGACTTTAGACTTGACGTAGCCCCACAAAAAATAGTCTAAAGGCGTCAAATCGCATGATCTTGGTGGCCAACTTACCGGTCCATTTCTTGAGATGAATTGTTCTCCGAAGTTTTCCCTCAAAATGGCCATAGAATCGCGAGCTGTGTGGCATGTAGCGCCATCTTGTTGAAACCACATGTCAACCAAGTTCAGTTCTTCCATTTTTGGCAACAAAAAGTTTGTTAGCATCGAACGATAGCGATCGCCATTCACTGTAACGTTGCGTCCAACAGCATCTTTGAAAAAATACGGTCCAATGATTCCACCAGCGTACAAACCACACCAAACAGTGCATTTTTCGGGATGCATGGGCAGTTCTTGAACGGCTTCTGGTTGCTCTTCACTCCAAATGCGCTTATTTACGTAGCCATTCAACCAGAAATGAGCCTCATCGCTGAACAAAATTTGTCGATAAAAAAGCGGATTTTCCGAATGGACCACCTAAGACGCAGCCGCGGTCAACATTTAAATGAAATTATCTTCAAAAAGTAAATGTCATGTACCAATCTAACGTTTAAAATAAAGAACCGATGAGATTTTGCAAATTTTATGCGTTTTATTGTTTAAAAAAGTTCTCAAGCTCTTAAAAAATCACCCTTTACAAAAAATAGAATAGTTATAATCCAACTTCACGTTCGTTTCGTCGTTCAAAGAAAGCATTCCGTATTCCGTAAAAACCTCATTGTAACACGTCTTTTGATCACTAGATTTTGTTACAGTGCCCTGTTGGAATAGAGGACAGCGATAAAGTGTTTTGTTATGGCCCGTGTAATGTAATACTGCACCTAAAATGTACTGACGATATTGATAAACAAGGGCTGAAAGCGATGGAAACTAATCGTGGCTTGAAATATCTTTGCCATGGTTGTCGCAAGCATCAATCTGGTCACAATGAAATCATAGCCAAATGTAATGGCATTTTAGCAAAAATGAGTGAGAATGTTGAGCTGTTGAAGAATGAATTGATTGAAAAGGTGAAATCATTAGAATATGATATAGGCAAGCAAATAGAAAATGCAGTATTAAACCTAAAAAGTGACTTGTTGCGGGAACTATCTGGAAATACAGAAAAAAAAATCATTTGCTGAAGTACTAAAAAACCGCAACAGGAAAGATGTCACTCCGAGAGGCCCTAGTCCCTAGGCCTTAGATCTCGAAAGCGGCCTAGAACTGACGATAATGATACGGCTATTCCAGCAAAATCTCCCAGTGATGGCTCTTGCTCACCGTCGTTCGTTAATACACGGTGTCTTCGTGTGCCTTTGATAAAATCTCGTAAAAATGAATGCGTAATCGTTGTTCGCCCGAAAGTAGTTAATCAAACTGCCAAGAAAACGAAGAGCGATCTAAGTGATAATATTGATCGTGTTTCGAATAAAATTCATACTGTTCGCGAAGGTAATAATGGTAGTATCATTCTTGGTGTAAAATGTGCTGAAGCTGTAGAACCAGCAGTTGCCGTCGTTAAAGAAAAGCTTGGTGAAAACTACGAGATCTCAATACCAAAACCGATGAAACCTAGACTGAAGATTGTTGGTGTGGCTGATAAGCTCTCTGAAAGCGAACTTAAGGAATGTATGCAGTTAACTTGACTGATTTGAAATTAATTACATGTTTCAATTCAGTGCGTAACGACATCACGACTCACAATTTTATAATCGAGGTGAACGCTGATGCTAATGACTCCATGCTGAAGTTAGGTCGTGTGAACATTGGTTGGGAAAGATGTAGAGTGTTTGAATGCTTCGGGATTGTGCGTTGTTTTAAATGTTGTGCCTATGGACATAAGAGCAATGAGTGCAATCATCCTCAAATATGTTCTAAATGTGCTGGTGAACATGCTTCGGCTGTTTGCGAATCAACAACAGTGTGCTGCGCTAACTGTACTCAGATGAACAAAAATCAGAAATTAAACTTGGACACAATACATGAAGCATACAGTTTGGAATGCCCAGTGTATAAGAAACTTGTTGAACGGAGACGCCAATATATTCACCGCGCTGAATAGCAATCACTTGATGCCGCCATGAAGTCATCTCCAGATTCCGATACCGCCATGCCTTACTCTCTAGTTCCTGTTATCGACATGATTTTTTCTCCAGGTAAAACTAGCGAGGGTATATGTCCTCTCGAAGCTTCACATGATACTGCTCCTCCTCAAAACAACTACTGTTTGCCGCCATTAATTGAAATAGATGCTTCCGATTCCGTCTCCGTCAACACCTGTTTACTGTGTGAAAATGATGCTTCCGATTCAGTTACCGTCTCTCGCCTGTCGACCGTCATCCCAGATGATTCATCCGCCATGATTTCTTCTCTAGATCCTGATCAGTGCTGTCAACTGTTTTTTTCCAAAAATCTGTATTTGGCGGAAAAATCTATCTGTACAATATCTTTCTCGAAAAATCAATCATCGATTTAGTGCGGAAACTGATTTTGCGACCAAAAAAAAAGGTCGCTCGACCTGGTTTACCTCTATGGAATCCAACACAAAAACTGAAAATCGGTATTTATCTGTATGAAAATTGAAATATCGGTATTTTGAGAGAGCATATCTGTATTCCTGTATCGAATCAAAATACCGGTATAAATACCGAGAAATCGGTATAGTTGGCAGCGCTGATCCTGATACCGCCATGAATTTTTCTGCAGGTAAAACTAATGAGAGTGTATGCCCTCTCGAAGCTACACATGATACTGCTCCTCCTCAAAATTACTACCGTTTGGAGCCACCAATTGACACAGATGCTTCCGACTCAGTCGTCAACTACTGTTTGCCGTCAACGCTTGAAAAATATGTCTCCGATTCTGTACCCATCACTTGCATATCGACTGTCATCCCAGATCCTGGTGCCGCCATGATTTTTTCTCCAGGTAAAGCCAGGGAGGGTATATGTCCCTCTGAAGCTACAAACGATACTGCACTCATCCTCAAAACAAATCTGGATTGCAGATACCCGACGATGATTCAACTACTGCACAACTCAGAATCTATTATCAGAACGTGAGAGGCCTGCGCACAAAAATCGACGACCTCTTCGTTGCTGTTTATGATGCAGAATATGACGTAATTGTACTGTCCGAGACATGGCTGAACGATGACATCTCCTCACTGCAGTTGTTTGGTCCTGGATACACAGTTTATCGGAACGATCGCGATCCAAAAATTTTTGGTAAAACAAGAGGTGATGGTGTACTCATCGCTGTAACTAATAGGTTAATGTCTAAAGCAAACAAAAATTGTAACATTACTCTCGAACAGCTTTGGGTGAACATAGGTAGTCAAGATTTCAACGTATGCGTCGGTGTAGTATATATTCCGCCAGATTTGGCAATTAATGCAAGCATAGTACAACAGCATATTGACTCCGCGATGAATGTTGCAAACTCGCTTGATCCTTCAACCTCTCATCTAATATTTGGTGATTACAATCAACCTGGTATTGTGTGGAAAGACACTTCCTATGGATTTGCGTCTGCCGATCCGTCATCCTCAGTCGTGTCGGGATCTAGTAGCACTCTGTTAGACGGGATGTCTTTATTGAACATGATTCAAATTTGTACAGTGACTAATAGATTGAATCGCACTTTGGATCTTTTGTTCGTTAACGAGGAAGCGTTAGCGAACTGTCACGTGCGTCAAGCTGATGAAGCACTTGTTGGTATAGATTGCCATCATCCTCCTCTGTTGGCTGAATTAACATGCTACCAAAAAATCTGTTTCAATGATGTGGTCGAAGATGTAGAATTTGATTTTTTTAAAACCGATTTTCTTAAACTTAATTGTTCATTGGAGTCAATCGATTGGGAATTACTCTTGGACAATGCGAAAGACGTCAATGTAGCGGTGGAAAGATTTACATCTGCGCTCAACTATTTGTTTAGACTACATGTACCAGCCCCTCGTCCTCGACCAAAACCACCTTGGTCAAATCGACACCTTCGTCAACTAAAACGTTTAAGAGCAGCTGCACTTCGGCACTATACAATTCGACGTAATCCTACTACCAAACGGGAATTCACTCATGCCAGCAACAATTATAAGGCGTATAATCGCTTCCTTTATTCGAGACATGTTCTACAGATTCAAGCCAACCTTAAACAGAACCCAAAACGTTTCTGGTCTTTTGTGAATAACAAACGCAAGGAGAACGGTCTTCCTTCCATGATGACTCTTGGGAATGAACGTTCAAGTTTGTCTGGTGAAATCTGCAAGCTGTTTGCTAAACACGTTTCAAGTGTTTTTGAGACTGTCCCATCTACTTCAGCACAGGTGGAGTCCGGTCTAAGAGATGTTCCTTGTGATGTACTAAGCCTTAATAACATCCAGTTCACCAACGCTGATATACTCACTGCATTGAATAAGTTGAAGTCATCATCATCGTCTGGTCCAGATGGCATTCCTGCTATTATACTGAAAAGATGTGCAAATGCTTTGTGCTCTCCCTTAAAACTTATATTCAATCAGTCGCTCTCGCAAGGAATATTTCCGCAATGCTGGAAAAAATCATACATGTTTCCCGTATTTAAAAAAGGAAATAAGCCAAATGTAGAAAACTACCGTGGAATTACATCACTCTGCGCCGGATCTAAATTATTCGAGATTCTCGTGAGCAATGTTCTGTTCAGTGAAATTAAAACATACATATCGACAGATCAACATGGATTTTTCCCAGGCAGATCTACAGCTACAAACCTTGCTCATTTTACATCGCATTGCATTCGAAGTATGGAAGATGGGGCACAGGTGGACACGATTTATACTGATCTCAAAGCAGCATTCGATCGCGTGGATCACGCTATTTTACTTGCGAAAATTCGAAAACTGGGTGCTTCCAAAACGTTCACTGAATGGATCAGATCGTATCTCGTTGGTAGAACTCTCTCTGTCAAACTTGGAAATAACGATCTGTAGATAATTTCTCCAACTTGTCAGGCGTACCTCAGGGTAGCAACCTAGGACCTTTGCTGTTTTCTTTATTTTTTAATTTTTTTTTTTTTTTTTTTTTTAAATAACTATTCATTGGAATATGAGTTAAAATTAAATTATTAAGATTTAAATTGGGTGTTCAGCCACAAGTGGTGACTTTTCAGCCCTGTTATATATATATATGATTTGGTTATTACCATGAAGACATTATTTGCTTCCGCAATTCTGAGATTATTGTGTAGGGAAAATTCTAAACCTACTTGTATTGTGTAATGGGGAAAAGGAACTTATATACTAACTTACTAACTAATACAGAGAGCGAATCGATTCAATTGAAGATTGCATAGATTTTTGTCGGAATTTGCTTATAATATTATGTGACATTACATCTAATGGTTCTATATTTGTGAGTCTGTGTAACTCATTTATACTAAACCAGGGAGGACGCTTCAAAATCATTTTCAGAATTTTATTCTGAATCCTTTGAAGCGTTTTCTTCCTGGTGGAACAACAACTTGACCAAATTGGTACCGCATAAAGCATGGCTGGTCTGAAAATTTGTTTATAAATTAACAGTTTGTTTTTTAGACAGAGCTTAGAATTTCTGTTTATAAGAGGATATAAACATTTAATATATTTATTACACTTTGCCTGGATTCCTTCAATGTGATCCTTGAAAGTGAGTTTTTTGTCATACGTTAAACCTAAGTATTTAGCTTGGTCAGACCATGTCAATTCCAAACCATTCAATTTGAGAATGTGATTATTGTTTGGTTTAAGAAAAGAAGCTCTTGGCTTGTGAGGAAAGATAATTAATTGCGTTTTTGCTGCATTTAGTTTAATTTTCCATTTTGACAGATAATCACTGAAAATATTTAAACTTCTTTGTAGGCGACTGCAGATCACTCTTAGATTTCTACCTGTGGCTAACAGACTTGTGTCGTCACAGAATAGCGATTTCTGACAACCAACGGGTAGATTTGGAAGATCAGAAGTGAAAATATTATACAAGATTGGAGCTACGCTCGAACCCTGCGGAACACCGGCTCGTACGGGTAGCAATTCAGATTTACAATTCTGATAGCTAACCTGAAGAGTACGATCAGTTAAATAATTTTGAATCATTTTGATCAAATAAATAGGAAACTGGAAATCGGACATTTTTGCTATTAAACCTTTGTGCCAAACACTGTCGAATGCTTTTTCTATGTCTAGAAGAGCAACTCCAGTGGATAACCCAGAAGATTTATTTGATTTTAGCATGTTCGTTACTCTGACAAGCTGATGAGTAGTTGAATGTTCATGGCGAAATCCAAACTGCTCTGGTAAAAAACTTGAATTCTCATTTATATGAGTCATCATTCTCAACAAGATAATTTTTTCAAAAAGTTTACTGATAGAAGAAAGTAAGCTAATTGGGCGATAACTTGATGTTTCTGCTGGGTTTTTATCAGGTTTTAGGATAGAAATTACTTTAGCGTTTTTCCAACTTTTTGGGAAGTAAGCTAATGAAAAACACTTGTTGAAAATTTTAACCAGGAGTCTCAAGGCAACATCGGGAAGATTTTTAATAAGAATATTAAAAATTCCATCATTACCAGGAGCCTTCATGTTTTTGAGTTTCCTAATAATTGATTTAATTTCATCAAAATTCGTCTCAATAATGTCATCGTGTGATAACACTTGGGTTGAAATATGATCATATTTCAGTGAGACTTCATTTTCAATGGGACTCACAACGTTTAAATTAAAATTGTGAACACTCTCGAACTGCTGAGCAAGTTTTTGAGCTTTTTCACCATTTGTAAGAAGTATTTGATTTCCTTCCTTGAGAGCAGGAATTAGTTTCTGAGGTTTCTTAAGAACCTTAGAAAGTTTCCAGAAAGGTTTAGAATATGGTTTAATTTGTTCAACTTCTTTAGCGAAATTTTCATTTCGCAAAAGAGTAAATCTATGTTTAATTTCTTTTTGTAAATCCTTAACTATGTTTTTCATAGCAGGATCACGAGAACGTTGATATTGTCGTCGACGAACATTCTTCAACCGAATGAGCAGTTGAAGATTGTCATCGATGATAGGAGAATTTAATTTAGTTTGAGCTTTGGGAACTGAAAGATTTCTAGCTTCGATAATATAATGATTCAAATTGTCAATTGCTGTGTCGATGTCCGCAGAATTTTCTAAAATAGTTTCATGATCCACATGATTTTCAATGTGAGATCTGTAATCCAACCAATTAGCTCTATGATAGTTGAAAATAGAACTAATTGGATTAATTATAGCTTCGTTGGAAAGTCTGAATGTTACTGGAAGATGATCTGAGTCAAAGTCAGCATGAGTAATCGGTTCACTACAAATGTGACTTTGATCTGTTAGAACCAGAACAATTGTAGACGGGTTTTTCACGGAAGAGAAACAAGTAGGATTACTGGGATGAAGAACTGTGAAGTAACCAGCTGAGAGTTGATTATGAAGTATTTTACCATTACTGTTATTTTGCCTACAATTCCACTGGACATGCTTAGCATTTAAGTCCCCTATTACGAAAAATTTCGATCGATATCTTGTAAGTTTTTGCAAATCGCCTTTAAAGAAATTTAATTGTTCGCCGGTGCATTGGAATGGCAAATATGCTCCAGCGATGAAATAAATTCCATGAATGGTTTCAACTTCGATTCCCAAGCTTTCAATAACTTTAGTGTTGAAAGAAGGTAAAATTCGATGTTTAATTTGCCGTTGGACAAAAATGGCAACTCCACCACCCATTCCAGTAAACCTGTCAAATCGATGAACCACATAATGTGGATTACTTTTCAATTTTACATTTGGTTTAAGAAAAGTTTCTGTCACAATGGCAATATGAATTTTGTGAACTTTGAGAAAATTATAAAATTCATCTTCACTCGATTTCAAAGATCGAGCATTCCAATTTAATTTTTTAATGATATTTGCTTTATCCTGCCACCAGGATGTAAGCTTATTTATGCAGATGATCTAAAACTCTTCCTCATCATTCGATCCGAAGAGGACTGCATTGTTTTGCAAAAACAGCTCGATGTTTTCTGTGATTGGTGTACGCGTAACCGATTGACGCTAAGTGTATCCAAATGTTCTGTAATTACCTTCACACGCAAGAAAAAGCCTGTTGTTTGGAGCTACACTGTTTCCGGAGAATGTCTCGAGAGAGTATCAGTTGTCAGAGATCTTGGTGTACTACTGGATACACAGCTGTCCTTCAGAGACCACTACTGTCATATTATTGCTCAAGCCAACCGAAATCTTGGATTCATATTCAAAATAGCAAAAGTCTTCAAAGATCCATATTGTCTTCGATCACTGTACTTCACCCTTGTGCGATCAGTCCTTGAAACTTCATCTGTAGTTTGGAGTCCTTACATAGATGTCTGGATTAACCGAATAGAATCAGTTCAAGCTAGGTTCATTCGTTATGCTCTAAGATCTCTGCCATGGCGTAACCCTACAGAATTACCACCCTATACAGATCGCTGCAGATTGCTTGGTATGGACACGCTTGCCAAAAGGAGGAATATTTTTAGGGCCGCTTTTATTGGAAAATTATTAATCGGTCAAATTGACGCTCCATATATACTCTCTCGAGTTAATATTAACGTACCACCTAGAACTTTAAGATCGAGGAACTTTTTAAGACTTGACCATCAACGTACTGATTATGGACAGAACGAACCCATAAGGGGGATGTGTTGTATTTTTAACAATGTCTATGATTTTTTCGACTTTTCCATTTCATGTGATAATTTTAAAGATAGACTTAAGAAATTTACTTAGTGTATAAGAATTTAGGTAAAAACCAATATGTCAATTTATGTAACATGAAACTGTTTGTGATGTGATTATATTGTCAGTTCAGCCAACCATAGAAATTAGAAAAGAAGAAGGGGTTTTTATGCCAAATTGAAGATAGTTTCTGTTTGGATCTTCAATTGGGCTTTTCCCCTTCCAATGCTTCATGTAGACTATATCTGGTCAAATGAAGGAATAATCTATATATATAAAAATGGATGTAAGTTTGTATGTTTGTAACGCGATAACTTCGGAACTACTGAACGGATTGCCACCAAACTTGGCACAGGTACTTCTTGTATTTCAGAGATGGTTTAGGGAGTATATTTATATGGGAGGGAGCGTAGCAAGTGTCATTACCAAGGGGGGGTCATGGAAAAATTCATATAACTTGACAAGAATCGATATGTTTTGAAGACCGTAGAAACATTTTTCATACCTTAGATATGACTATATGGGGGGTGGATGTAGCAAGTGCCTATAAATAGGGGGGTGTAGTGTTTAAAACGGCATAATTCCGAAACTACTCAACGGATTGCCACCAAACTTGGAACAGATACTTCTTGCTCTTCTGAGATGGTCATAAAAATATTTTAATGGGGGAGGGAGCGTAGTAAGTGTTCTTAACAGAGGGAGCTCTTGAAAAAATTTGTCTAATTTGACGAGAATCGATACTTTTTTAAGACCATAGAAACATTTTGCATATATAAGATATGATTATATGTAGCAAGTGCTTTTAAAAAGGGGGGTGTAATGTTTGTAATGGCATAACTCCGGAATTACTGAACGGATTGCTATCAAACTTGGCACATGTACTTCTTGCC
Source organism: Malaya genurostris (assembly GCF_030247185.1). Taxonomy (NCBI): domain Eukaryota; kingdom Metazoa; phylum Arthropoda; class Insecta; order Diptera; family Culicidae; genus Malaya; species Malaya genurostris. The sequence continues at coordinate 127,059,795 of NC_080570.1, read as the reverse complement.
CTTCAGAGATGGTCATAAGCGTATTTTTATGGGGGGGAGGGAGCGTAGCAAGTGTCATAACCAAGGAGGGGTCATGAAAAAATTCATATAACTTGACGAATACCGATATTTTTTGAAGATCTTAGAAACATTTTGCATACCGTAGATATAATTTAATGGGGGATGGATGCACCAAGTGCCTTTAAAAAGGGGGGTGTAATGTTTGTAATGGCATAACTTCAATACTACTTAACGGATTACTATTAAACCTGGTACATGTATCATAGATGGTTATAAGAATATTTCCATGGGGGGAGGGAGCGTAGCAAGCGTCCTTAACAAAGGTGGTCATTAAAATTATTATCTAATTTGACGAGAATCGGTACTTTTTGAAGACACTTTTTGCACAACTTAGATAAGATTATAAGGATATTCTGTTAGGAGAGGGTGTAGTAAGTGCCTCTAAAAAAAGGAGTGTAATGTTTGTAACGGCATAACTCAGGAGCTATTGAACGAATTGCTATAAAATTTGGTACAGTTATTTATTGCTCTTCAGAAATAGCCATAATGGTAGTTTTATAGGGGAGGGAGCGTAGCAAGTATCATTAACAGGATGAGCCATGAAAAAGATTCATAAAATTTGACAAAAATCGATAATTTTTGAAGATCATGCAAACATTTTCCATATCTTAGATATGATATATATGGGGGGTGGATATAGCAAGTGCGTTTAAAAATGGGGATGTAACGACATAGCTCCGACACTACTGAACGGATTGCTATCACACTTGGCATAGCTGCTTATTGCTCTTCAGAGATAGTAAGGGTATTTTTATAGGGGAGAGAGCGTAGCAACTATCCTTAACAGGGGTCATGCAAAAATTTATTTAATTTGACGAGAGTCGATACTTTTCGACGACTATAGATACTTTTTGCGCAATTTAGGGTATTCGTGTAGGGTGGATGTAGTACATCCCTCTAAAAAGGGGATATAATGTTTGTGACGGCGCAACTCTGGATCTACTGAACGGATTGCTATCAAATTTAGCACAAAGAAGCTCTTCAGAAATGATCATTATGACATTTTCAGGTGGAAAAGTGTGTAGGAAGTGTCCTTAACATGGGGGGGAGTGGGTCAATGACGAAATTTGAAGAGAATCGACATTTAGACTAGAAGGAGGGGTTTTAAAAATAAATTTTAATCTCCCATTTTTTATAAAACAAGAGAGTGGTAAGAATTTCAAGGTCGTAGTTTTCTTTAATTAATTACAAAAGATCTGGTTCCATTTTGCCGGGGAATTCAAAGATCTAAGGGAAAATAATCTTTGTCTGCCTATGAACGTAAGTGTATTCAAGTCTCAGCATAACTACAAAACAACTAAACGAATAGCCATCAAGTTTGGCACATCGATATTTTTTTAAAAGCAAAGATACTTTCTACACTACTCAGGGTAATCATGAAGGAGATCTGTAGTAAGTTCACGGACTAAAAGTAAGTTAAATAAAAATAGATTATAAGGTTATTTTGAGGGTGAGAGAGAGTAGCAAGCGCCCCGAACATGGAAATGTAAGGTAGAATTGACCAGGTCTTACGAAAAATTGGTACTTCTTCAAGAGTACAGTATATTTATAGCAACTAAGTGAGGTTCACACAAATATTCACAAGGGGGAGAGGGAATAAGCATTCTCAACATTGATCTAAATTGACGAGATCATACAACCAATGTGCATTTTATTATGTAAATTGAAAAAACTGTCGACTCAAGGTAATGGAAATAAGTTTACAACAACATTTGTATTAACTGAATCGTTATTCCATAAGTTTTCCTCCCCGATGAACGGCCAAAATGATTAAAGCCTTGATAAAATAAATTATATAAAAATGTTATTCTATAGTACGAATGTAGTTATGATGTTAAACAACCTTTCGTTATAAAATAATCATTATCAGATGGAAAATTTTGAATGATTGATGATGTCATAAAATTTTTAAAAGAGGAAGGAGTAGCAAGTGATTATATCCATGGAAGCCAAAGGCATTGTAGATCGATTGCGACACGTACGTTACAAGCACATATACACATGAAACTCGGAGGTTACTACGAAGGTATTAATAGAGAGAAAGGTGGTTTAAATGTTTCTAACAAAAGGGTTCAAATATAAAACTGACCCAGTTTGTCGAGAATACCATGAAAATTATAATTATTGTGAGATCTGAGATGAGACACTGATCATTCGCAATCTGAACATGAACGGAGTATTGTTCAATCGAGTTGCCGTCTAAGTTATGTTTCACTACAAGAGTATTTCACTAAGCAGGACAACTTCGAGAATTTTTTCGGCCTTCCCTTCACGAAACATTTCCGAGCAACGCCGGGTAATTCAGCTAGTAAATAAATAAATAAATAAATACTAACTGATACAAGAAGAGTGAAATTACTTCGGTTGACATTGAATTTCTGGGCGGAAACATAATCCGACAGTCCTGAGTTTGTCCTAATCGATTCCAACATCCTCACCCTTTCGCTTCCTAAGTAGACAGCCTGTCGGCTGATCGGATCGCTGATGAATTTAACCGATTTGAGCGGCTTCACGATTTGTTTAACCTGTTCGACTCTAGACTTTCGAAGTGATTGTTCAAAACTAGTTTCGGTTTGTAAAACATTTTCAACACAAAAAGATTCGCGCAAAAAATCTCCGTACTAAAAGAGAAAACATTTCAAAACTAACTGCTGTCAAAACATTCCAAATCCGACAACTGGAAGGGCTACAGTAGAACTAACAGTGTGTCCAGATATTCAATTATTCAAGCCTTACACTTGCAAGAAAATATGAACAGTAGACTTGATCCGATTTAGTTTTGATGGCACAGGAATGCTTTCTCAAAATACATCCTGTTTCTCAACTTCTGTAACAATTTTTCACATCCCTGAAATATCTAGAACTAATTCGTCTTGTTAACACATGGTACCGTATCTGGAGTCGAGTCTCTCTAATGTAATCGCAGAAAGTCTTAACTTTACAGAGGCTTTGACAAACGGTAGAATTTCATGTTACCGAAGTTCTTCTCCTTGAAGATTTATAATTTCATAGATGCAATTTTCAGTTTTCATCCTCAACTGCAAATCGCTAGCCAAACCTGTTTTTTTTCTGCGAACATATCACAAAACCAAGGCTATAACTATTAGGAATAACTAAAACATTTTTTTGTGTTGAGTCTTATTCTTTACATACGTTTCGTCATTCATTCATTTCCAGCAAGCAACTATAGAGAGAGAAGATTTGTGTTTGTAGTCTGATGAACAGAGAAGATCTTTGGATATATGATACCGGTAGTGAGGCGGCTAGGATTTAGACCATGTTTGATGTACGCTTTACATCAAACATGGTCTAAACCCTAGCCGCCTCGCGCCTGATTAGTGTAAAATTTCACATAAATTTTCGGGCTTATCGTGTTCACAGATTTTGAGAGTCGACGACCAAATAAACTTATTTCAGTTTTACTGGTATTCGGTTTTCGATACCGGACGGTACCCAAAAATTTTATTCGAATTCCGTTTCCGAAATTATCGGGAATAGATCGGGAAAAATATATATTGTTCACAAAGCTAGACTCTGGAAGCCAGAAAAAGCTGATTTAACTCCGAACCTTTTAATGAAATAACATTAAGTGTAAGTCGCAGCAGTAGCTTTTCAAAAGTTGCAAAGATGGAGTCGGAAGAACAGCAGGGGCGCAAAATAATTTTGCTCGCGCACCTTGAAAATTCGGATCTCTCTCAACAATACCATTGACAGGAAGCTGGGAATTGCCCAATCTACGGTATTTCGTACTTTAAATCAGTACAACGATCGTTTAACTGTTGATTGGAAGGAAAAAGTGGTCAAAATGAGTTTCCATAGAGTAAAAAAAAAAAAGATCTCCAGCGCTCAAGAGAAATCCAAACAGTCATTGAAGAGATGCTGCGACTGAACTGCATTTGAGTGAAACTTTCGCGCAAGACGCGAATTACCACAAGTACAAAATTCAAAAGACACCGAATAGCAAACTAGCAGCAACATGCGGTGGAAAAATCACGTGCACGGAAGCTCTACAGACAGATGTTGACAAAGCCAGGGTCACCGGGAGGGGAGGGTGGAAAGGGAAAAATCCCGGACCTTCGAAGATTCAAAATTGTTTTTTTTTCATTCTTCGTAACAAAACAAAATATCAAAAATAGAAAAAAAATGTTTTGCTAATTATTTTGTTTTGATCATGTATTTAAAATATCTTCTTTCGATGATATTCCATGTTCAAAATGTTTTTGAAATCTCATGTTTAGGGGCCCGTTGGACAAAACCGTATTGTCTCATTATCGTTTCCGCCACACCCATTTCTCACTGTTCATCATAAATGTGATGTCCCAGAAAACGGTAGGAAGCATAAAATGTTAAAGTTTGTCAAAAAGTTAATGATTTGGCAATCAATTCGCTCATGTGAAACGTGGAGCACATGGGGCGATCAACGGACAGGTATACAAAAATAATTGCCTCCAAGTGTCTACTTCCACTTCTAAGGTCACACAATGGCCCCACACTTTTCTGGTCGGATTTAATCTCGTGTCATTACTCCAAAGACATTTTTTTTAATAGTCCAAGGCTAATGCAATCAACTTCGTGTCAAACAGCTTCCATGTCAAACAGCTTCCCTGTGAAAATGTTAGATTGAATGAACCAATATCACACGCCAGTAGCAGGCATCCGTAATGACATGTTCAGGAGTGTCCTAGTTCTGGATGCATAATGTCAGTTTTAAAATTTAAATCTAGAATTTATAACAAACACAGCAACGTTTTATCTGTGTTCCAAACATAGAAAAAATAGAACGGCAGCGTATACCGGTTTTAAATTTGACAGAAGAACTGATCGAATAAATAAAACTAGAACGGCTTGCTGGGGATACATTTGTTCCAGTTTCTGCTCTATTATAGATCTTCCATATAGAACTTCTAGCTGCTGGATTTGCTCTTAGGATAGACAAAGTTGTCTAGAAGGCAGTTTATGTGTGTGTCTAACCTATAGCAAACCCCACTGTCTGGCAGCGGCTTACAGCAAAAAAAGATGTTTCCATGTGTTTTGTTTTAATATACAAATAACTTCAGTTCAGAACTCAGGAAGGTGTCGACTTAATCGAATTCCGATGAGCCGATGACCGTATACAGAGCAAATCGTGTTCCGAGGTCACCGTTCCATCGACCAGCCCCGCCTAAATGAAATGTTTGCTTCAAATGGATTCAAACATTACAGAAAGACTTTCGATCCCTTGTAATTGGCAAGCATTCAACACGTATTTAGTTAATGTTCTTACGTTTTCTATGAATAATTAACAGTTCCTAATACACCCAATACTCGAATTTGCATTCAATGTTTTATTTCTTACCGATGGACTAAAAAGAAGGATAGGTATTCTAGATTGAATCAGTTATAAATTTAGAACGGATTCAGCGGTATGATATTATGTACTTGAAAAGATTCAACATTTGCCATTTCTCTGCCAATAGAGACTTAAAATGCTTATAAATCATCAGATTGATATAAAAAAAATATTTCTACCATTCCTTCTGGTTCTACACTGAACAAATTTGCTCACAAATTAACAGTGAAAAATGGAAATAAATATACCGAACAAAGCTCAGAGTTTGAGAACCTCAAACAGGTAATAACTCATAATTAGCGTTTTCCATGCTTTCGGGAGTACTGAAAGCGCATTGAATCGAGGTCTGCCGAACTTCCGCATCCATCCGTCCACCACCACAAACATCCTCCCTCACTTCTGTTGCTGTTTTTGTTGTTGCTGAACGGTTGAAAGCACTCTAACCGGACATGGCCAACCCATGGTCCTGCCGCCGTCAGCGCGATAAAACCACAGGATTAACACAATTTTATCGCCCATTATTCGGACCGAACGCCCGGTCCGATCAACCGTCGAGTCATCCGAGCCTTCAGGATGGGTGGAAAGTTGCGGTGGTGTGACGTTGAAAGAAACGAATAATGAGGAAAAATTAAGATAAACTGAGAGAATTTTCGGTTCCCACCCAAGCCATCGCCGTCGCTTGTTGCTTCGATACAACCGCAACCGCAACCGCAGCCGGATACGGTTCAGTGCGCTTCCACGTTCACGCCCCGTGTGCGAGTGTGGGTGTGTGAGTGTGCATTGGTGGAATATACTGACAATCGAGGAAAGTGTCAACAGCATCAGCATTAAATTTTAATTAAATTTGATACATTTTTCTACGAAGATGGCGTTGCTTCTTCACTAAACCAATCCCCACGGAGTCACTTGGTGAGAAAACTGTAAAATTGATTTGAATAGTTCTACGCACTTCGGAGAAAGTTGCTTCTCAACTCTGTTCAACATCAAAGACTAAAACAAACGGAGAGCATATCCCGTAAGGTGTTTCATTTTTTATTCCTCGGACGGTTCCAATGTCGAACATCCTGTTTTAATATTCGTGTGCACGCCGGAGAAACTCTTTCGTATCAGAATCAATGGTTCAAGGCCCCCAACCCCTCTCATTGGAAACCATTCTCCCATGTGTGTTTTCGTGTGTGTGTGTGTGTTCACTGCACTCTGTATGTTGACAGCTCGCTTCTAGATAGTAACGACTGTCATCAGACACGATTGAAAATCGACAGCAGGGGGAAAACTTTTGCCATCAGCTCGAGAACAGACAAGAACAAGCTCGCTCAAAATATTATGCTTTCAACTTTGGCTCGGTTACAGGAAGGAACCACCCCCAATCGGCCCACCTTCTCCCCTTTCTCCAATTTCTGATGTCAACCGCGAGCTACCGAAAGACTGTGCCGAACGAAATTGTTTGCGAAATTGTTTGTCACATCGCAGCCAATATTAATCAGTCGATGTCTCTTGCTGTCTATCCATGAACTGGTCGGATGTGGGGGACAAATCTACTCGCTTCGATTGGACGGCAAATTTGGCGACAACTCTGGAAGTTGTTTTGTTCCCAAAAAAATGTGATCACTTAATGCATGGAATTGGATGGATGAAATCGTGCTACTTCGCCGAATCGGTTTCGAAAATAGTTGTTTTTAGTGTGTGAAACAACGAAATTTCTATTTAAAAATGATGGATTTTAAAAAATCGGATGAATAATGTCAGAGACGTACAGACTGTCCCAGAAAGTATGGAATCAACCAAAAACCGCTGCCATTTCATAATAGTTCATTATCTGTCAGTTTTGTTTACACTCTTCTCTAACCACTTGTGCAGTTGTTTATTCGTTTTCATTAGTTTGTTTCGAAATGCGTGGACTTTCAGCAGAACAAGGGCGAAAAATTGTGTACAAATGGTGCACAGAACGCGGACTTTCACTGAGAAAGATGGCAAAAATGGAAGGAGTAAGTGAAAAAGCCGTGCGAAATTCAATCAGGAAGTTCGGTGAGGATAACACCTTTGAATATAAACCGAAAACGGGTCGAAAAAAAGGTCCTGCTAACCCTCAGTTGGATAAAAGTATACTGAAGGCGTTCGAGCAAAAGAAGGAGGTTTCAGTTCGGGATGTGGCCAAATTAGTGGGCACTTCGAAGTCAAATGTTCTTCGTGCTAAAGAACGATTGAATTTTCAAACCTATAAGAAGCAGAAACAACCAAAACGTAGTCCGAAACAAGAAGCTTCGATCAGGCCGAGGGTTCGGAAGCTGTACAATACGATTCTTGCTGGAAATTTGAACTGCATAATCATGGACGACGAAACCTACGTGAAACTCGATTACAAACCCTTGCCGGGACCACAATATTATACGGTGCGAGAAGGGCAAGTGTTAAACCAGTCCGAGACATCGATTGAAGTCGAAAAATTTGGTAAAAAAGCTATGGTCTGGCAAGCAATTTGTAGCTGCGGTAAGATTTCGAAACCCTTCATCACCACTGCTTCAATGAACAGCGAAATATACATCAAGGAATGTTTACAAAAACGACTTCTATTCATGATTCGAAGCCACAAGGATCCTGTTGTCTTCTGGTAGATCTTGCTTCTTGCCACTACTCGAAATCAACGGTAGAATGGTATACTACCAAAAATGTCACTTTCGTCCCAAAAGACATGAATCCACCAAATTGCCCACAACTTCGACCAATTGAGGAGTTTTGGGCATTAACGAAGGCACATCTTAGGAAACATGTCTCGGCAGCCAAAACCATTCAACAGTTCGAAAAAGATTGGAAAAAAGTGTCAAAACTTGTCGCCAAGAAGTCTGTACGGAATTTAATGAGGAACGTTCGTAAGAGAAGAGGCATGCAGATGGGTAATTATGGAGTTATTTACCACTCTCCAAGTTCCAGCGACCGCCAGTTTCTGGAAATTCTAGAAAACTGGTGGGAGAATTTCGTCGATTTTGGTTAACTAAATATTATTATTGGAGATTTTAATATTGATTGGCTCAGTGATCAATTGAAACAGTAAGCAGAATTCTTCAATTTGAAGCAAACTGTGAATGAATTTACAAGAATTTCGAGATACAGTAAAACATTGATAGATCACGTGTATTCCAATTTCGACGGTGTTTATTCAAACGTGGAATCCGATTGCAAGACTTCAGATCATGAAACAATTGCAATTTCCGTAACGAGTAGCTCTAGAAATGAGGAAAATACGGTAAAAATCAAGTGTTGGAAAAACTATTCAAAGCAAACCCTATCTCGACTTGTATCAAGAAGGTTGGGTTGTATACAGTTGACTGGAAATTTGGATCACAGGATCACATCTATTCTTACTGACATATTGAAAAAGTGTACTAATGAATTAGTAACTGAAAAGTATGTTAGTTTGAACAGCTCGAGTAGTTGGTACTCAATAAGGAGTGTATCGATAAGTAGTTAGCAACATTCAAACAGTTATTACTCTGAAAGTGCTTAATTTTCTGCAGCGTGTTTTGCGGTGACATGTTTGTTTACATGTCAATAATAGCTGCGCAATCGATTGGTTTCGGTACGGTTTATCGTTTCAATGATGAGTCGAATTGATCCGGAAACGCGAAAGAAAATTATGTACACTTGGTGCTGAGAAAGTGGTGTCACGTACAACGAAATTGCAAAACGGGTGAAAGTGCACCACACCAGTGTCAAAAATATTATCGAGAAGTTCGGTAAGTCCCTTTCCATGAAGGATTTGCCCCGATCCGGTTGGAAAACGGGTCCCAGCCAGCCCGGCCGGGGCTTAAAAGTGGTTGAGTACATCAGGAAAAACCCATCGGCGGGATTTGGCCATGCAGTTCAACACCAGCATCGGGATGATTCAACGGATCAAAGTTCGGAACTCCCTGAAAACGTACAAGAAACAGAAGGTGCCGAAAAAGTCCCTGGTACAGGACGTTCAGGCCAAAACAAGAGCGCAAAAACTGTATAACCGGATTCTACAGAATAAAGACGACGAAACCTACGCCAAGGAAGACTCTCGAGCGCTGCCCGGACCGCAATATTATACGAAATCGGTGTTCCAGGACCTGGACGACGCTGACACCACGGTGGCGATGGAAAAGTTTGGGCAGAAGGTGTTGGTCTGGCAAGCAATTTGTACCTGTGGTTTGCGGTCGTCGATTTTCTTCACGAAGGGCACAATTAACGCCAAGGTGTACGAGGAAGAATGTTTGAAGAAGAGAATGCTGCCACTGTATAGAAAGCATAAAGCTCCCCCTCTCTTCTGGCCGGATTTGGCTTCAGCCCACTACGCCAACTGCGTTCTACAGTGGTTGTCAAAAAATAATGTACAATTCGTGGAAAAGGACATCAACACACCGAACTGCGGCCAATTAAAAGGTATTGGGCAATTGTTAAGCGGCACTTCCGGAAGGAAAGTACAGTGTCCCAAAACATGCAGGAGTTCAAAAACAACTGGACAGCTGCCACCAGGAAAGTCACAAAAGTAACTGTGCAGAATTTAATGAAGAATGTCAAGTTCAAAGTGCGAGCGTTTCACAGAAACTAGGATTTCTTCAATGTAATCAGTGGAATGTCAAAAAAATGTAATTTTTCTACAATATATCGAAAACTGATGTCAAAATATGTTTTTTTTTCGCTTTTTTATTCAACATGGGCAAGCCCGATGGAGATGAAATTTGGTAATCTCTCTCTCCAGCAGGCATAAAAACATTTGGACTTATTACTAACAATTAAACCTAAATCTATAACCCTATAACTAATTGATGACGCCAAGCCTTACATGGCAGTAATAGTAAACGTCTGCCTCCAGTAGGCATAAAACCCCCTCATCTTTGTACCAATCTTTGATTCTAAAACTAACATGATAAGTGACTGAGAAACAATCGTTTGATTACATTTCGAGATACATGAAAATCGAAGACATTATATAAGTTAACGAATAAACGACACATACTAGTAAACGGTTCATTGAATCCATAGTTTGTTCTGGCGGAAGGTAATCTTAAAAAAGGGTGATAACGCAGACTACGACGATGAATGTCGAAATTAATTAATTGTAAGAGTTCGGGACAATCGATACGTGATTGTAACAAATCGGCTATGAAAACTGAGCCTATAAGTTTACAGCGATCTTGGTAACTAGGTAGATTTGCAGGGCCGTTTCATGGTAGATTGCGTAGAGCAAACCGAACAAATTTTCGCTGGATAGCTTCGACGCGCTCATCGTCGATTTTATAGTAATGTGACCAAATAGGGTAACAGAGGTATTTTGGCCCACTTTAGGATTGATTTTATTTTGGCCCACTTTGAATAAATATCCACCAAATGTTGTAATATCTTTGAAAATCCCTTCCGCAATAAGTAATTTAATGTGTTTACATTCAAATTTATGTAACATGAGTTACTTCACATTAATTAAATCCGGTAAAATCGATAAAGTTTGTTAGGTGGGCCAAAATATATGAAGTGGCCGAAATACCTCTGTTACCCTAATAGCGCCATATTCAAGCGTTGAACGGACTAGCGCAAAATATAACAATATAAGTTTAACTTGGATTCAAGAATAATTCCTAAGTCCTTTACAAATGATTCGCGTTTCAGCACTTTTCCCGTAATGTTGTATTCGTATCTTATAGACGAGTGTTTGCGAGAGAAGGAAATAACAGAGCATTTTGAGGCGTTTTATGCCATTCTGTTTATTTGACACCAACTGGCGGATAAATCAAGCTTTGATTGTAGAAATATTGTGTCTTCTTGAGATTTAACCTGGTGATATAGCTTGAAATCGTCAGCAAAGAACAGCTTACAGCATTTCAGCAAAAAATTTAGATCATTAAGGTATAGTAAAAATATAAATGGTCCCAAATGACTGCCCTGAAGTATTCCAGAGCTAACGGCGAAGGGTGTCGTCGAGCAGTTTCCAATTTTTACAGACATTTTGCGGCCAGTTAAATATGAATGGAGCCAGTTCAGTAAGGATCCATTGAAACCAAGCTTAGCTACTGTTATTTGATGATTTATCTTGTCGAAGGCTGCGGAGAAATCTGTATAGATTGCGTCAACTTGGAGACGTGCTTCAAGAGAACGGATGACAAAAGATGTGTAGGAGAGTAAATTCGTTGAAATTGAACGATTGGGCATAAAACCATGCTGAGTTTCGGAGATGTAGTTACTACAATTGTGAGTGATAAAATCCAGCACAATAATTTGGAGTAACTTGTAAACTGCGCATAATGCCGCAATCCCACGATAATTGGAAGCGTCAGACTTATTTCCTTTCTTGAATACTGGAAAGATATATGAACTCTTCCAAATATCAGGAAACGTTCCTGAGGTGAGTGATGAGTTGAATAGCAGTGAGAGTGGGACTAAAAGGCTTCTCGAACACTTTTTAGCACTATTGAAGGAATACCATCTGGTCCAGCGTTCGAAGATGACTTCAGCTTGACGCACGCTAACTCGATCATAGAATTGTTGAGAATAATTTTCTGTTGTTGTAGTCTAATATTATCAGTATATCGAATAAAATTTGAATATCTAACACTTGTGAATTATTTACAGCGAAACCAAAGTGCGTCCATACTTTCTAGGACAGTCTTTAAAGAACTATTAAGATTCAGGAATCAGGAATCAGAACAAATTGGCTCAAATGGCACGTTCCCCTTGATATTTGGAGATTTGTGCCTTGCCATCAATTTGTTTTTAGCATCATTTTCCCGATATATAAGAGGGAAGGATTGAAAGGAAATGGTAAGGGTTGGACTAGGAGGATGGGAAAAAATGACGACACAAAAACACATAAAAGCAGAAGTAAATTCTGCACCCCTAAGGGATGCCGAACAATCTGCTGGGGATCACATCTGGAGGAAGCAGAAGTAAATTCTGAACCTCTAAGAGGTCCCGAACAGTCTGCTATTAATAAAACCTCCAACCCCCGAGAGGATTTAGAGATCTTACATAAGCGACACCATTCTGCACTCCCGGAAGAATGCAGAACGATTCGCAGTATGTACGAGCAGAAGTAAATTCGGTACCCCCCAAAGGATGCCAAACAATCTGCTAAACCCTATTTAAGGTGAATACAGAAGGGATTCATTCACTCCAGGAAGAACGATGAACCCTTCTGACTATAGCTCCTTACCACATTGGGTGAGAAACGAGAGAATATCCTTCAGTTTTAGCTCCGCATACACAGACTCAACCATGTATGGAGAACCAAAAACCCGGATACGAAGCTGCGTCAATGCGGGGCAGTTACATATCAGATGATATGAAGTACCGTCATCGCATTCACACAAATCACACGACTAATACTCAGCACGTTGAATAGTAGCCATGTGATAATTGAGTTTGCAATGTCCAGTCAGAGCTCTGACCAGAATACTGCAATGATGCTTGGAGAAATGCAGTAGACACTTTGACATTTTCAGATTTAAATCTGGTAGAAATGCTTTTGTCTGAGCGCAAGTTTGCAAGCTGCGCCAGTAGCTGGCATGTTTGGATACAGCCCAAGAACGAATCTTGTGCTTTATCCAACTAGTTGAAAGTGGTAAAGCTGGTTCAGGACCAACGAAATCATTCGTTGCACCAGCTCTAGCCAACTCATCAGCCCATTCATTTCCAGTAATACCAGAATGGCCGGGTACCCATATGAAGTAAACAGCATTTGAAATGCTGAGGTCTTCAATTTGAGTTCGACATGCGATCACTAGATTCGACCGTGAGTCATTCGAACTGAGTGCTTTTAAGGCTGCCTGACTGTCGGAACAAAAATAAATACGTTTACCACAGATCCTCTGCTGAAGTGCCGATTGTACTCCACACAGAATCGCGTAGATTTCTGCTTGGAACACAGTACAGTATCTACCAAGTGAATGAGACTGCTCCAGCCTCATTTCACGACAGTAGACACCAGCACCAGCACGACCATTCAACAGAGAACCGTCCGTAAAACAAACTATGTGTTCATAAAGTTGTCGTTCCAGACAACCGGACAACCATTCCTCACGAAGAGGATAGCTCACATTGAATGTTTTGAAAGGAAAACTGCATGTGAGAGTTAGGTCACTAGGAGCGAGTAAATACTCATCCCACGTAACCATTTGAGACCACAAGCGAGTGTGGCTGGTAGCATAATCTAATGGGTTACTGTTCCAAAGCCCTGTAACCCTAAGACGGTATGCACAAGATAATGCTTCTTGTTTTAGGAACACATGTAGTGGTTTAATGCACAGTAGCGCCTCTAGAGCAGCAGTAGGAGTTGTCGTGAATGCTCCTGTCATCGCCATTACGACCATCCTTTGGAGATGATTTAGCTTTGACTGAACTGTCGCGACTTCTCCTTTCTGCCACCATACAAAACATCCATATGCTAAGATTGGTCTAACAATAGTTGTGTAGATCCAATGAATATATCTGGGTTTGAGTCCCCATGATTTTCCAAAAGCTCGTCTGCATTGGCCGAAAGCCATGCAAGCTCTTTTAATCCTGAAGTCAATGTGAGCAGACCAATTCAGTTTTGAGTCAAGAATAACCCCGACGTATTTAACTTGATCGACCACAGTGACCCCTGAACCAAAGAACTGCAACGGACGAGCTCCTGTAATTATCCTACGATGAGTGAAAAGCACCATTGATGTTTTGCCCGGATTTACAGATAATCCAACCTGACAACACCATTGTTCAACAGATCGCAGGGCTTGCTGCAATTAATCAAAGAGAGTGTTAATGCTTATACCGGTCATCAATATATGATAATCGTCGGCAAAACCATAAGTCGGAAATCCAAGGTTATTAAGTTTCCTCAACAAACCATCAGCGACAAGGTTCCATAAAAGTGGGGATAGTACACCTCCGTGAGGACACCCACAGACACTCAGCTTACTAATCTCTGCTTGCCGAAGCGATGAACAAAGAAGTCGATTGCTAAGCATTGCGTGTATCCAATTTGTGATACTTGAAGGTATGCCATGACCACGGGCTGCTTCCAGAATTGAATTGAAAGACACGTTATCAAAGGCACCTTCAATATCTAGGAAAACTCCCAAGCAAGATTGCTTTTGTGAGAAAGCTTTTTCAATATTGTACACAACATCATGTAACAGGGTTGTAGTGGACTTTCCACGCTGGTAAGCATGTTGCATTCCATGAATAAAATTTGAATATCTAACACTTGTGAATTATTTACAGCGAAATAAAAGTGCGTCCATACTTTCTGGAACAGTCTTTAAAGAACTATTAAGATTACATCTTTGAAAGTTTAAGCTTAGTGCAAATCTAGAACAAATTGAATTTAGCTTTGAACAGTTTTTGGCTTTGCGTAATTCGCACCAAATGAATGCAAATAATGCTAGCATTTGACTGCTTCGCGTTCGAGAAACATGTTCCGAACAGTGTTTTGATATTGTAGAGAACTTCACAATTTGGTCCTTCTGAAATAAGGAAACGTAACCCGGACAGCATTTTGATACTTTCTTTCACTCAAATATTGGGATGTTTGAAATATTGAAACATATGAGCGATCGTACGACCTGTGTTACGATTATATTTGTGTAATGATTTTTTTTCTAGGTCAAAGCTTAAACCTACAAATGACATAGAATGGCACTTTTCTTTCTGAAATACAAACGTACTTCTTCGCTGTTCTAACCTTTGTCACTTGCAGCAACGTAAAGTCATAAAAGTAAAATGCTTCCAAACGTTCAAAAGTAATAGTCACTTGGTGATAATCGCGTGATTCCCGTCTACTCTCCAGTTGCAATGTTTTGTTAAAACAGTTAAACAGCTACCATTTAAAGGCGATGGCAGAGCGAAATCTGTGCCGACCCAAAACCAAAAACTAGGCCAACAATGATGCTAGACATAATGAGCTACGTTTCACGGTGGAACGAAAAACCTCATTACCTATCCTACCTTTGCTTCTATCGTGGTTTGATGTTACGAGGCTGCAGCAGAATAAAAATAGTACACGCCTCGTCGCGCTCAGATTTAGATTGGTTGGTTGTTGTAGTAACTATAGCACAAACAGTAGCAGCAGCAGTGGTTGCAGCAATTCCGGCAAAAATAATTATAATGAAATTGCCTCCGAAATGCTGTAAAAGGGCAGGATTGCAAGATGTACAAATTATGCGGTCACAATTTTTTAAACCACATCAATACAAGCTTGATTTAAATTTTCTTACGATCTCTTTTGCTGTCATCAACGAACATTACCAACCGCAAAGGGCCTAGAGTACGACTCTGTGTGATTGCCACCGGAAAAGATGGCGACTTCCGCAGTTAGCCGTTTTAACCACACAAACAAGGCCTCTTACAACCGATATTGTCCCCGGCTGACTGAGATGAAGATCTACGTTAATGTTGTAATTACTTACCCTACTTCCACGCAGATTGTGTTGACTTTCGTCGAAAAATGTGGCAACCTTTCGTCACTCTTTTGAGTACTGCTTTCCACCGGCGAAAAGCGGGGCCGAACCGTGAAGAGGCATTTTCCTGGCCTGTTCGTTACGATCCAATTCATCCGCGCCGGTCTCTTGCCCCTTACCGGATGACGCCGGTACACCGACCGTAACGTAACAAGAGCCGTGGGAGTAAGCAGAAATGGAAATTAGTTTGTATACTATTATTAAGTTTTATTTTACCCCCGGGACAAATTGCGAACCGGAACAAGCGCAATTCGAGCCTTTTGGTGGTGGATAAATGTTTGCATTATTTTTAACTGTCCTGCGATTCGCACTGTTTGAATTCAACTAAACCAACTAAACCACGGATTCATACCATATTTAGCAAATAACCGCCTCCGTCGGCTAGAATTATCACACCAATTCTATTCCGATTATCCGCAATCATTCGCCAATAATGCCGGTCCGGTCATGTGGAATCATCAATCTTCTTCAAGCGAAGGATAAACCAATAAGGCCGGCCGGTTCCGGGGTCCCACAATCACACTGCCTGCTGTCCAATCCATAACTAATAACCCTTCCCATCATCGCCCGAATCGAATCGTCACCGACTGGATGAGCCACCAACAAAAAAAAAGTCACCGACATTTTCGGTCCAGAGAATCACGATCCTTGTGCGCCCGCCTCATCCCAATCGATTCCAATCAACACCGAAAATGGTTCTGTCTGAGCGAAACAAAGCACGAGATGATGACGACTGAGCCTACGAGTGTCGAGCCTGATTTTTTCTCTTTTTTTGCTCCTTTTTCCCAAGCTTAAATTATGATTTTGGTTGGTAAAGCAAAGCAAAAAATCAACGAACTGGGATTACCGCAGGAACAGATTCTCGCCACGTCTGCTGGCAATCAATTGTTCGACGTAACCTTGGCTTACTATCTCCCGAGACTGAGTGCATTGATGGAAGACCATCGAGCGTGTCAGCTTTAAGCGGAAATACGAAGGAAAATCAGCTCCCGCTGCTCATTCATTCTCGTACAGAAAATCGAATCAAATGAATTCAAGAGGCGCTCAACTTTTCATCTATCCATTTGGTAAAATTGAACTACTTTGATGCACTAGCAGTGCGATTCGAGCTGCTTGGCATTGACGACTCGAAGACGAAAATCATAGGAAATTGTGCAAATGGCTACATCCCCTACTCGTAGGTTGGTGGTAGAACAAAATTCAGGTAGATTTTACCACATTTAACATAACTCCGGAACCTGAAGTCGAATCTGTAAATAAATAAACCTTCGAAATTATATATGTTTTAAATTGTTCTTAAGTTTGTCAAAATCGATTATTTGAGCAATCAATATGAGTTCCATTTGGGAAGTAGTCGGCCACTATGTCCGGTACAGAACACTGTTCGTTCGGCCATCAACTAATAAGGTCTCTAAATCGAAGCAATTCAGGGACCATTTTCGGAAATTGCTTAAGGCTTGTTCGCGACAAAATTTGGGCACTCCTAAATTAGTATATTTCAGATTTCCACGATTTAAAACGTAAAATATTTCTCAGACTGATGAACGTATTTCTGTTTGTAGCATCAATTTTGGGTGACGTCCAAAGAAGAGCAAGTGCCAAAAGCAATTGTGTGCGGTCGCAATGATAAATCCGGATCAGTCAAAAAAAAAAAACTTATAAAAAACCTTGCTTTTCCTGCAAGCACTGTTCATAACGTTCCTAAATCATTCGATACACGTTCAAGGAGCAAGACACTTTGCAAGCCTGTGAGTAGTGTCAGTAATGTGTGCGTAAAAAGAAATTCCTGCTCTATTTTTCCTGATAATAATCGATGGTTGAAAAAAATCTGTTCCGTATGGTTGAAAAATAAACAAATCAGATCATTCTGTTTAGGATTGCAATTCAAGAAAAGCGAAAGTCTTAGTCTAAAAATCTTCCATTTTTCTGAAAACTGTTCGAGAAAAATTATTTCAGTTTCAACTTACTTCCACTAACACATTTGATTGACAACAAACACATTCCTGAATGAAAATGAAAAATTGATATTTCATCGTTTGAGAATAAATTATTGCCAAAAAGACACTATGAAAAACTGGCTGCACTTCATGTATAACTACGGTGGTGTCAACAGGTGTAGTAGCGAATGCATCACATAAGTGTTAGTGATGCTGTAATGGAAAACGAAGCATCACATTTAAAAAATTATTGTGAAGGCTTTTCGTGAAGTGTAAGATTGTATTCAATCTGCGTTGAATACTCGTTGCCCTCAGTACAATATTAGAAGCTTTAGTTATAAAGTAAATTAAATATAGCGTAAAAGTGTTATATCGTACACCTAGTTTAATATGGACTTTACAATAACATACTGATTTTATATTACAAGTACAAGGTGATCATTTTGAATACATAAATTTTCCTCCCAGAAATAATTTACAACATTGCTTTCATCAGAACAAGATCCACGACTTTTTTTACCTGTAACCTCCACCTACATCACTTAAAAAGATTCTAAAATTGCATCTGTTGAAATCAATACTATCCAGTGTTGGTGATTGCCGAAAATTTGACAGAAGCTGATATATTGCTTTCTATATTGTATGCAACATTTTCAATCCGGTAGAAGATGCTAGAAGAACTCGAGTCTCTCAATGCATGAACCGCGAGAGAATTTTTCTACATTTCTTCGCTCCACTTCATACTCTGAGTATTTCACGGACCTTAAAAAAATGTACAGTCTGATTAAGATCGTTGCTGTGTGGAATTTCCCAAGAGAGAATCGCAAGTTGACGCAATTATCGCAGAAAATCGAATCGATGATTCAACTTGGTGATTCTCATACTAGGTTGCAATATTTCAAAACCCTTGTGTGGAGCATTCACAGACATTTTCATAGACACAACTTATACGGGAACGGGTCATATCGCCGAAAGCCATTTCGCCGAAAGTCGTTTCGCCGAATGCCATTTCGCCGAAAGTCATTTCGCCGAATAGGTCATTTCGCCGAAAGGGTCATTTTGCCGAATGGGTAATTTCGCCGTAAGGGTCATATCTCCTGCATGTTATTTCTCCTGTATAACTGATGTGGCGCAGCCACATAACCGAAGCCAAGATGGCTCGGCGGCACAAAGCCGCCGAGCCGACGCCAGCTGAGTCGGCCGCCGACCCGCCGTCGGAAGCGGCGGCCTCTTGCATACAAACCAGTAACCGCCTCGTTTGCCCGGTCTACTCAAAGCTAGGTTTCTTTGCTTTAGTTAATCCGAACGAGCGGTAGCGAGGTCGGACAGCACATGAACCAAAACGATGTGGCGTAGCCGCATTAGATATTTTTTTCATTTTCACTTAATAAACGGAAAATACCACCTACATTTGCCTGGTAGATACACCTATGCAATTGCTTTGATGCTTACTAGCTAATAGCCAACAAGTTTTCTTGGGAACTACTTTCTGAGGTTCATGAATCAGTCTTTATTCAAGAGTACAACAATCAATCATTATTCAAGAAGTACAATGGTAGGTCAACAAAACTGGCGTTAACGCTATCATCTTTCGTTTGTATTTAATTTAAACTAATTCTAATTACGATTTCAAGACGATTTCAGGATTCGGCGAAATGACCCTTTCGGCGAAATGGCTTTCGGCGAAATGGCATTCGGCGAAGTGACCCATTCGGCGAAATGACATTCGGCGAAATGACATTCGGCGAAATAATCCTTTCGGCGAAATGACTTTCGGCGAAACGGCTTTCGGCGAAATGACCCTGATCCAACTTATACAAAGGTTATATGCACATAGTTAGAATAAACGGCAATAGTAAAATGATTCTATCGCAATTGTCAACTGCCTGTATAGAATCGGATCGCGAAACGAGAATAAGCGACCGTTTGTTGCTTCAGAGAGGATCCCCACAGCAGCGTGCTAACCTTTGATTATCAGAAATGTCATTGAGAGAAATTCGCTCTCGCACTGGTGTCGATTCTATGTTAAATGAGCCATGCCGAGTTTTGGGTGTTGCGATGATATCCATCTCTCTTTGATGGCACTGATTCAATCGTGTCGGTGAGCGTCTTTGATACGATAAAAGCCATCCTTGATACTATCCATTATAAATTCAATCATTCGTACAATCTGTATGTTGGAAATAGATCTATGAGATACGTACCAAATAAAAAATACGATAACACGATAAAAACTGAAAGGATAGCGTCATAGCATATTTAAAAAAGTTGTTTAGTTTTTAATGATGAAAAACTTTTTATAGCATGAAAAACTTATAGAAATTGAAAATATAGAAGTTTACTTATAAAAACTGGTTTTGGGAGACCCTTTCCAGAAAATACTTCATATCATGAATTCTACTTAAGTTACGGGAATAGTACTTTTTGTAAATTTGTTTTAAATTTTTTTTTTCACAACTTTGTCGAAGTTACTTAGCCACTGTGTTGACTCTGAGCTGAAGTGATATTTTTATCTCACTTTTAGCGAGATCAATCACATAAATAAAATGTTCAAAAGATGGCGCCTATCATTCTCAACAACTTTGTTGAAAATGCTGTACCTGGAAAACCACGTTTTAACGTGTTATCAATTAAGAGCGTAAAATTGGGCTTTTGAATCACTGTGCAGCGGAGCAAAAACGGAAACAACTAGAAGGACGCGAAGGAGAAGCGAGTCTAACAGAAGACACCAGATCTTTCGGTACGAACTGAGACTAGAAACATAAAAATGTCTCCAACTTTCGTGCATAATTCCAAGGCGTACCGGGAATGTCTTTTTATATTGCCATGCAACGGAACGGCGTAGAGGAGTACTTTCGGGCGAAGAAAAAAGCTAAGTTTCCCATAAAAATATTTGGTTTGGCAGACAATATGCAGCTGTGGTCGAGCACACCCAAGCTTCATCACTACCGGAACGGTAAACAAGGAAATATACCCGTGAAGAATGCCTAAAGAAACGAATTTTACTTTTCCTACACAGACATTACGCTCCTTCGCGCCTGATTTCGCATCTTGTCACTACCCCAAAGATGTTTTGGAATGATACAAAGCGAATGAAGTCCATGTTTTACCGATACAGTGGAATCCACCTAACTTCCAACAAATTTGTGACCTATCTTGTAAAGAGAGAACTCTCTCAATACATCAAACTAAAACCAATGTTAGTGATCGCCGCCAGAGATATCCATCTCCTCTGTGTGACGAAGAGCAAGAAAAATTTCTCCCCTCGCACTGACAACTTCAACGAGAGCTCTTTGTGAAATACACCACTGTTGTATAAAGTGTGCACGCATCATGAGTGCGTTTGTTTATTTCCTTTTACCTCTTCCACTTAATCGCACCAAAGTGCTAGAGCATTAGCTAATAAATTCTCTGAGCTGGATGCAGATACTTTCACAGAGGTGTACACGCCGGTGAGCACTCTGCTGTATGGTTTTCGTAGAAGAAGCGTGGGCACGCAAAATCAGCAAAATAAAACAATGTATCGTTAAATTTTCGGTTTTCATTGCAAATTTTTCATAGCAAGGCCAGATCTACTCTCTATTAATTGAAGTTCACAGAAGTGATCGCTCACCATCACGCGCCAGTGGTCACTTGGGTGTATTTAGACGAGAGCGCGTGTGAGCGATTCATGCGAAGAGAATGTGTTTCACTCGCGCCAGCTGCTTTCACCACAAGCACACACTCAAATGCTGTCTATTCGACACTGAGAAAAAGTGCGCTTTCCTCTTTGTGCGGTGCTTCGTTTTTTGCATCCTCGGTGTGGACAAGAATCTGACGCCAGCGTGTATCACTCTGGTGAAATGACATCTCTGATTCGCCGCTAATTCGACAGAGAGCGGCTCGATATTTCTCTACATTTTATACAACATCGTCAATGTGGTAGTTGGTGCTACAAGAGCTCTTAGTCTCTCCATGTATGAACCGTAAGAGATTTTTTCTACATTTCTTCACTCCACCTCATACTCTGAGTATTTCATAGCTCTTACCAAAATAGATACAGTTTTGCTATGTTCGGCACTGTGTGGAATTTACCAAGAGAGAATCGCCAATTGACAATTATCGCAGATGGTTGATTCGATGATTCGACTTGATGATTCGCACACTAGATTCCAATATTTCAAATCCATATGCGGAACGTTGGTTCTAATAACAAGATTGAAACAAAAATGTTGACGTTACGGTTTTATCTAATTTTTTTAAGTATTTGAGATAAGAACTAGGAAAAACAATAATCTTTTTCTTCCAGTGTGCACGTCTTTTAGAGTGTTCCAGTGATTTCCCACACGCTGGAAAAGTTACTGTAAAAAAGAAAATAAACTCCGACTAATTGTAACGAATGATTTTGATATTAATATAATGGCTGTCGCAATTCTACTTTGATTCAACCAATGTTTTTTTAAACAATTGTTTAGACATTTTCTAATTTAAAACAACCATATTTTGCATATTTTATTTTTTTTTGTTAAAAAATGGTATGATTTTCTTGGAAAAGCGAAAAAAAATCAATTTTGTAATATCTTTTAGAAAATTCTTTTTGAAAAAACCATCATAAAAACCATCTGCAGCATCCTTGTAATACATAAATTAACATTTTTCATATCATCCTTGCTTATATTGACGTATAAATACGTTTATGAGCAAGAATAACTGTTTGGGTATAAACAAAATTTTATTCTTATTATTAGTGTTTTATGCAGGAGCGTCTAGAAAAAAAAATCCTTAGAAGTGTGCAATATCATTGAAAGTTTGGAAGTTTTTTATACGGTAAGAAATGAACCATTGAATGAAAACTAGAGTATTGGCAAGACTGGAAAATGTTAATTATTCATACAATACCGAAGAACATAAACTAAATACGCGTCGATTGCTTTTTCAATTGCGAAGGATCGAAAGTCTTCCTATGATGTTTGTATCCGTTTGATGCAAACATTTCATTTAGGCGGGGCTGGTTGATAGAACGGTGACTTTGGAAATTGGCGTGCATATCAACCAGCAATTCCGAACACGGAAATCAGATCTGGATAGAGTTCCATAACAAGCTGTGGGACCATAAGACCTTTCTATGCAACAAAGGTAAAAGTTGATAATATGCTGCTTCACAGAAGCTCAATAGACCAAATCCAATACGCCGGGTTATGATAGTGAAAGTCATTGAACTGAGCCGAATAGTACACTGGAACCTCAATTTACGCACAAAGTCGAAGGTACGTAAATTAAATAAAACAACACTTTAATTCAAATTTTTTTCGCAGTTGACTGAGCAGGAAATAAAGCAAGTGCATCATTTCGGTTGGTTCAAAGCTCAGTTTAAGTTCTAGTATCAAAGATTCAGTTCAGTATTGAATCAACTGCGGGATGTTTGCAGAGCCAGTTTCTCTTCAAAGAAGATCGATTACTGCATCCAGCTGCTGGTCGTTTGTATTGGAGCCAAATATAACGAGAAGTGGAAAACGATTTTGTTTATTTGTTTATTTGTTTATTTTTTTGGAAGCAGGGAAAAGCCCGATGGAGATGAAACTTGGCAATCTCTCTCTCCAGCAGGCATAAAACCTCCTCATCGTTCGTATCAACAGATTACAATGATCCAACAGATACAATAAGGCTTAACACTAACAATACAAACTTATAATTAAAACTACACCTATAATCCTATATCTAGTTGATGACACCAAGCACTACAGGGCAGCTTGCTTCAACTGGCGGAGAAAAGGGGATAGGCAAATGGATGATGAAGGTAGGTGAAGGGGGTGGAAAGTAAGCGTGGTCGAACAACCTGTATCTCTGCTTTTCAACCGCTCTCTTGCTGAACAATATTTCCCAGCGAAGTGGAAAAAAGCTTTGATAGTTCCAGTTCACAAAACCGGCAACGTACACGACGTCACAAACTACAGAGGCAACTCAATTCTGAGCTGCTTACCTAAAGTATTCGAGCGTATGCTGTTAGATCTTATTTACCCCTCAGTAAAACATATCATATCCACTGATCAGCACGGGTTTGTCAGAAAGCGGTCTACTACTACAAACCTAATGAGCTACGTTTCAATATTGATCGACAAACTTGAAAAACGGCAACAAGTCGACGCGATTTTCTTTGATTTTTCAAAAGCTTTCGATCGTGTTCCTCATCAGCTCGCAGTGGAAAAATTGAGACGAAACGGATTTCCTGATTGGATAACTAATTGGTTTATGTCGTATCTCACTGATCGAAGTGCTACCGTACGAGTCGGAACCGTACTCTCTGAATCCTTCAATGTTACATCGGGTGTTCCACAAGGGAGTCATCTCGGCCCACTCCTCTTCGTTCTATTCGTTAACGATCTTTGCTGTGTATTGTCGTCATTCAGAATAATGTATGCTGATGATCTCAAACTTTATCGCATCATCACAAGTCTTTTAGATTGCTGTGCTCTACAAATGGACATTAAGAGGGTTTTAGACTGGTGTGATAGAAACGGCATGACAGTGAACATCAAGAAATGTAATTCAATAACCTTCTCACGAGCACATTCACCGATTTTATTCGATTACTCCATAATGGCGGCTACAATTAGGCGAGTTTCATCTGTTAAAGACTTAGGCATCATTCTCGATCGCAAGCTCCGCTTCATCGAACAGTTTGCCTTTGTTACTGCGAAAGCCTTTGCAGTTTTGGGACTCATTAAACGCAACACGCAAGATTTCAACGATGTGTATTGTCTAAAAACAATTTACATCGCCTTAGTACGAAGTATTTTGGAATATGGAGTTATAATTTGGGCTCCGCATCATAATGTTCACATCGACCGGATCGAAAGGGTCCAAAAGTGTTTCGTCCGATTTGTTCTTCGACGACTACCTTAGCAGAATCATCTTCAATTGCCACGTTACGAGAATCGCTGTGCTCTCATGAACCTACCGACTCTGCAAAATAGACGAGTACATCTACAAAGGATCTTCGTTTTTGATCTACTGACTGATAACATCGATTGCCCCGTGCTACTCGAAAGAATTCACTTTAACGTTCCAGGAAGATCATTGCGAAGAACGGATTTTCTTAGACGCTCATTTCATCGCACACAGTATGGTCAGAATAATCCAATGGATGTTTTTTGCCATCGTTTCAACAGCGTGTATCATCTGTTTGATTTTAATATTAGCAAAGACATGTTTAAATCAAAAACATTATTAAGTTACCATTAGTGTTAAGTTATACAGCCAAAGTCTGTGCGAAAGGTTAACTCTAATCGAAGACAATAAAGACAATTTACAATTTACAAAAACATTGGAGCAGCTATTGAATGTCCTGCACATACTGGAAAATGGTTCATTGTAACCATAATTTGTTCGTGCAATGGGTAAACTCAAGAAACGATGAGAGCGTAGATTACGTCGATGAATGTCCAGATTAATCAATTGCAGAAGTTCGGGACAATCGATACGTGATTGTAATAAATCAGCAACAAAAACGGCTTTGGAGACATTCCTACGAACAGATAGCAGATCCAGGTCAATAAGCTTACAACGATCTTTGTAGCTAGGAAGATTAGTGGAATCCCTCCAAGGTAAATTGCGCAGAGCGAATCTAACAAATTTACGCTGGATAGTTTCGATGCGTGTAATGTCGATTTGTTAGTGAGGTGCCCAGACAACAGCTGCATATTCTAGCGTCGAACGGATAAGAGCACAATATAATGCCTTAAGACAGTATACATTAGTAAAGCTCTTGGTAACACGAAAGACGAAACCCAAGAGCTTGGAGGCCTTCGAAATCACATAATCGATGTGACTTTTGAAGTCCAGCTTGGAATCAAGAATGATACCCAAATCTTTCACGGAAGATTCACGTTTCAGTATATTGTGCGAGATGCTATAGTCGTAGGTAATCAGTGAGTGTTTACGAGTAAACGACAAAACGGTACACTTCGAGGCATTCAAAACCATTCTATTATCCTGACACCAGTTTGTAAATAAGTCTAACTGTGACTGCAAATATATAGTGTCTTCTTGACATTTAACTAAATAAAATAGCTTGAAGTCGTCTGCGAAGGATAGTTTGTGGCATTTTAATATGAAGTTGAGATCATTGAGGTAGAGTAAAAATAAGAATGGACCTAAGTGACTGCCTTGAGGGACTCCAGAGTTGACAGCGAAAGGCACTGTAATGAAGTCTCCGATCTTTACAGACATTTCGCGACCAATTAGATACGACTCGAGCCAGTTTAGCAACGATCCACTGAAGCCAAGTCTATTGAGTTTTGCTACTGCTATTTGGTGGTTTATTTTGTCAAAGGCTGCAGAGAAATCAGTGTAGATTGCATCAACCTGTAGGCGTGCTTGTAGAGATCGAACTATAAAAGAAGTGTAGCAGAGTAAGTTTGTTACAGTTGATCGTTTCGGCATGAATCCGTGCTGAGTTTCTGAAATGTAGTTGTTGCTGTTGTGTTTCAAGATATCCAGAACTATAGTTTCAAATAATTTAGATACGGCACATAGTGCAGCTATACCACGATAATTGGATACATCGGCTTTATTTCCCTTCTTGAAAACTGGGAAAATAAATGATTTTTTCCAAATATTTGGAAATGTTCCTGATCTAAGAGAAATATTGAACAACATCGACAGTGGAATAAGAAGACTCTTTGAGCATTTTTTTAATACTAATGAAGGAATACCATCCGGTCCAGCTTTGGAAG
This sequence comes from Malaya genurostris, assembly GCF_030247185.1. Lineage (NCBI taxonomy): Eukaryota > Metazoa > Arthropoda > Insecta > Diptera > Culicidae > Malaya > Malaya genurostris. The sequence continues at coordinate 127,033,307 of NC_080570.1, read as the reverse complement.
ATGATTTCATCTTAATACACGCTTTTTCAATCATAGCAGTTGTTATGAAAGGGTGAGAACTAGTTGGAGAGCGGACGATTGGTAACATTATACAAAATCAGCTCTTCTGATGGCTCCTAATATTATTTAAAGAACTATAAAGGTTGCTTCAGCAAATCATTGATAAAAATCATGAATTTAGTGCAAATTTAGTATAGTTTGATCAGCTTTGTGCACTTCAAGCAGTGCGAAATTTACACCAAACGATTACGAATGAAGCCACAACATTTGACTGCTTTGCGTTCGAGGAAATACTCCGAACAGCGTTTAATATTGTAGACAATTCCACAATTTGACCCTTATGAATGCCAGAAATGAATGTGGTACAGCATATTGATAGTTTCTTTCACTGCACATCCGAAATTAAATAAGCGACTTCGAAATTCTATAATTTTGTGCTATTAGTGAAAAAGCTACAAACGGAATCACGTAAAAAGAAAGCATTCAGTCAATATTGGTTCAGTATGGAATCAATCGGCACTGGGAGCAGTTCGTCTGCGGGACATTCGCAGAGCCAGTTTCGCTTCAAACGTACAACGAAAATACAACGAAAAGTGGACAACGACGGTGAACATTATACAGTATCAGCTCTTCTAGTGGCTCCAGATATTATCTGCAGAACTGTTAGAATTACTTATCTGTTGAAATATGCAAATCGGAACTAAATATTATCAGTTTAGTGGAAGTGTATATCAGAAAAATTTGATAGATTATGATTAGATAATTTTCGCATTTTTATCTCGGCTCCTTTTAACGTGAATACGTCTTATTTTACTATTGGGCGCCTATTCAAAATTGATCATATGGTTGACTGATAAGATTTTGATCGTGAATATCTCTTATTTTTTTAACGTATCAGCATTTTTTTTTCTCTAAGTCATCGGAGCTATGATCAGTAATATGGAATATAATGCAGCAAATTACAACATGATCACAAATAATTCGAAATTAAAGTTCTCTAATATGTTTGACAGGTAAAAAAAGTTGAAAATTTGATGCTACATTTTTTTCTAGTTTCCTAAACCCAGTTCTAAAATTCAGGACCAGAAACGAGTTTCAGAGCTCTGGAACTGAAATCGAATTTGGGAACTTAATTCCAGGTCATGATTTTGATTCTAGGCCTGGACCATTTCGCCGTTTTTATTATTTTACCATTTTCATTTCGGATTTGTGCCGCCGAGCCATCTTGGCCTCGATTATGTGGCTACACCAGGATCCAGGAGACATAAAAACAAATAGATATTTGTTATGATTAATCTGAATTTGCAATTTTCTAATTCATTATATGATTTAAACGAAACGACACTTTCGGCGAAAAACTCTTTCGGTGAAACGACTTTCAGCGAAATTACCTCTTCGGTGAAACGATTTTCGTCGAAATGGCACTCGACAAAACGGCCTTGGCCGAAATGACCCGCTTCCGAAATATCGGAAATACATTCTAGACTTGGATTTGAATTTGGAAACAGAATTGTGAAACCGAAATTGAAGTTTTGTTCAGAATTCGGATCCAAATTTTAGAACCAGAATTCCGAAACTGAGTTCCTGAACCTGAAGTTGAGGAACCTCAGACCAAAATTTATGACCAGAATTCGGATCCAAAATTCAGTAGTAATTCCAGAATTCAGTTCCTCAATTCATTACGGAATCCAGGTTCATAATTCAGATCCAGAATGCGGATCTAGAGTTTGGTTCCAAAATTCAGTTCCACAAATCTAGAAACTTAACTGAATTCTGGATTCTGAAGATTGTCGAACTAAATTCCGGATCAAGATTCTCGAACTGAATTTCGGAGCTCATTTCTAGAATTCTGTTTCAGAATTCAGCACCCGAGTTCAGATTCAGAATTCAGTTCCAGAACATAGCATCAAAATTGAGTTTCAGAATCCGGTTCAAGCATTCGGCTCTAACGTTTAGCTCCAGAATTCAGATTCTTTGACATCAAAGAAACTGAACCATCCATTTTATACGTCATCCGGGTATGTCTCTAACATTACCCACCCGCGTTTTTATTCTGGTAGATCATAAAGTCTGAACTTCAGGTAGTTTTTGGATGGCGTAAATCATGCACTTCTTCACAATTCACGAGTATGGAGCACAAAAACGAAACACACCAATTTCTTTGAGGTCTACATTCCAAGAAGGTTTCGGATGGACAAGAACCCTCACAGACATTATCACAGTATGCCAATTTGCTGAAGCAATTACCGCGCTCAAAACTCACCTGTTGCGCATTATTTCAAATAAAACGCGTAAAGTCGTTCGGCATTTGGCGATATTATTTCAACCAAGACTTGATCCACTGGTTTACAGTTCCATGTCGTAAAAGGCCACTAAAACCGGAGTTCGCCAGTCAAGGTGTATTTCCATGACGATAAAGGAATAACTACAGGAGCCCGAAAAAAGGCAGTCTTAAGCGGAACATTTGTGAGCTTTGGTCTTGCGGTACTCAAAACTCCGTGTCACAGTTAGACTGAATAATTGAAGGCATGGACAGAAAATATGTCTATTTTGCGGCATATTTGCAGTATTACTTTATATTGATAGTTGTAATGACTGTTAAAACATTTTCATCTATCAAACGAACATTTCAAACCTTTTGAATAAGGCGGAACACAACGCATCGAACCGCATTCCCTCACAGTCCCGAATCCTTCCGCGATTTACATTCGAGCGAACCGCAACGAGTAACCAGAAATGTTGAAACTGATTGTGGCCACTCTGCCCGACGGCGGTTTCAAGATACTACGGACAAGCTTCCACAAAGCTATTCCGAACCACACCCTGACGGTTTATCCGACCGATCTGTTTATGAGTAATATGTTCGCCAATGAAACGATTACCATCAAGTCCCATGTCACGCCATCATCGCACCATTTCGTTGACATTTACGGTTATGACGGTCGCATACCGACGCAAAGGCTCCAATCTCTATGGAATCCCTCCGGCAGGCGAAATTACATTCGCATTACATGGGTGGAAAAGCCCTCGGACCACCCGAGCGGCGGCAGCCAGATTGTTTCATCTGTGATAGTTTAATTGGAAATTAATTAGATGCGTTGCAGTCGCACCCAGGCGCGATTTACAATCGGGTCCCGGATTGCGGCATCGGCTGGGATTCCCACTTGAAGCCGCATCAACTGCATGCGGCTGCGGTCACCGGCGGCAGCACCAAAAACTTGTCCGCAGTCGCGCCTATGTTTGTGTGCTTGTGGCGGTCGTCGATTGATCGGTGGAGTGTCGGTCGACCGTGGGCTGCCAGCAACCAGAATTCAATCCGTCATCATGATTGTCCTCATGGCGTACCTGCGGCGTGAACCTCCATCCCCTTCACCCCTTCAACGGTAGCTGCGGTCAAATCCGGTCCGTTGCTAGCTAGCTTAGCGAGTGAAAACGCAATCGATGTCAATTAGAATCGAAGTGTTGAAAAGCAATTAAAAGTTTTGCTGCGTCGTCGTCGTCGTCGTGGCCCGATCAAACAAAACTATTACAAACGATAGTAAAAAGCGCAAATTGGGTGCAACAACTTTCCCGGGACGCGATGTTTCACTTCGGACGGACGGACAGACAGTGGGTAGCAGCAACACTTCAGCACTTATTCCTCAATAAATAAATGATAAAACTTTTAAATCCAGTTCCGGGCGCAGATTATGGCACAGAACGTTGCGGAATCGGGGACAGAAACAGGATAAGAAACTTAATTATGAATGGGCGGGAATTGATTGAATGGGACGTGCGAATCGAGTTTTCCCCCACACAGGTTTCATAATGAAATCGAAGCATATTATGGGGAATTAATTATTGAGTGCTCATCTAACCGATGCGAAAACTTTGCATCGTTGATTTCAACCGCACCGGTAAAGATTGCTTCGGTGAGAGTTCGAACGAAAGATTCTGTTTTTTTTGCTTCTTTCCAGAATAAATAAATAAACTTTACGAAATGAGTTTGTTCTTATTTTACCAAGCGACTTGATTATTCTATTATCTTTACATTTTTACGTGAAGATGAGTTTGGAATTGTTATCGGATTTTTTTGCACAGACTTTAAAAATTCACTCCTTTTAAATTGTTTCCTGTAAATATTCTACTAACAATCTCAGAAAAAGAGCCATTGTTTTAAAAAGCTGAAACAGTTTTCTCTCCTAATGCTAGTTAAATCTTCAAAAATGTACATCAGTTTATTAAAAAAATGTACCAAATAAACTGGTATTTCTGTTTTGAATTTTCGCTCAACGGCATCGAAGAAAACTGCTTTAGCATTTTGCAATCGTGGCTGTTGTGTCTTAAGATTGTAAATTAGATAAATTAGATTAATTTTCACGCTGCACTGTGTCTTATTACTTGTTTGAAGCTACTCAATTACTACCTTTTCCGCAAGCCAATTGAGAGTGGTTTTGGCAAAGTGAGCCGACGCTAAATCCGGCCAAAACAGTGAAGGTGAACTATGCTTCTTATATAAAGGCAGCAATCTCTTCTGAAGACACTCAGATCGATAGATTTCTGCATTTATAGTTCCGGTAGTCTGCAAAATGATTGACTTCAAACCATGCATCCGGATACTGCAAAAGACAAATCACGTATTGACATTGATTTGTTCTTCATGATTAGAGATACCACTTTCTGGTCCAGTTTCGGATTGAAAGAACCGGATGTGCCATCGTTAATGCCCAACATTCTTCAATTGGTCGAAGTTGTGGGCAATTTTGTGGATTCATGTCTTTTGGGACGAAAGTGACAGTTTTGGTAGTATACCATTCTACCGTTGATTTCGAATAGTGGCAAGAAGCAAGATCTGACCAGAAGACAACAGGATCCTTGTGGCTTCGAATCATGAATAGAAGTCGTTTTTGTAAACATTCCTTGATGTATATTTCGCTGTTCATTGAAGCAGTGGTGATCAAGGGTTTCGAAATCTTACCGCAGCTACAAATTGCTTGCCTGACCATAACTTTCTTACCAAATTTTTCGACTTCAATCGATGTCTCGGACTGGTTTAACACTTGCCCTTCTCGCACCGTATAATATTGTGGTCCCGGTAAGGATTTGTAATCGAGGTTCACGTAGGTTTTGTCGTCCGTGATTATGTAGTTCAAATTTCCAGGAAGAATCGTCAGCTTTCGAACCCTCGTTCTGATCGATGCATCTTGTTTCGGACTACGTTTTGTTTGTTTCTGCTTCTTATAGGTTCGAAGATTCAAACGTTCTTTAGCGCGAAGAACATTTGACTTCGAAGTGCCCACTTTTTTGACCACATTCCGAACTGAAACCTCCTTCTTTTGCTCGAACGCCTTCGATATACGTTTATCCAACTAAGGGTTCGCAGGACCTTTTTTCGACCCGTTCTCGGTTTATCCTCAAAGGTGTTATCCTCTCCGAACTTCCTGATTGCATTTCGCACGGCTTTTTCACTTACTCCTTAGATTTTTGCTATCCTTCTCAGTGACAGTCCACGCTCTGTGCACCATTTGTACACAATTTTTCGACGTTGTTCTACTGAAAGTCCACGCATTACGAAACAAACTAATGAAAACGAATAAACAACTGCACAAGTGGTTAGAGAAGAGTGTAAACAACAGAACGCAGCCATAAAAATTGACAGATTCTGAACCATTGCGAAATGGCAGCGGTTTTTGGTTGCGTCCATACTTTCTGGGACAGTCTTTACGTTGTATCGACTCGATAGTGGCTTCGCCGGTTTGGTAGCAGAGGTTAGAAACTACAGAGGAATATTCGAAAGATGAACAAGCGAAATTGACAACGTTAAAGTACAGTATAAATATTAAATGTTCGAGGTGGCTTCCTTCCGGTGATGTGAAGAATTCTTCGGAATTCTTCTTTCTACTGCCGAATCCAAGTCTGTCCAATTTGGCAACCGTGATTAATTATATCAATCGCAGATGAAAGATCCATGTAAATGACGTCCATTGGTAAAGCGTTGGATATTTCATTAGTACCACAGGACATGAACGACAACGGCTTTCACCAAGACGACCTTTCCATGTTTAGATGCAGAAATGGCTGGCTCAATGAATATGGCTTAAATAATTATAATCGACTCAGGAATGAATATCTTATATTTTCATTTTGTTTTTTTTTAGTACTCGATCTTTTTGAGCACCCTATAAAATCTACAGGATATGAAAAACCTACTTTGGAACTACTAGTCCCTGTTTTTAGGTTCCGAAAAGCACCGATAATAGTGAAGAAAATTCCAAAACCTGAACTCCCTTCGATTTCTCAGCAACGGTTTTACCAATTTTCACGAATCTTGATTCAAATTAAGGCTCTCATTGTCTTTTAAGATCAAGTAAAATTTCATTCTTATTCGACTTCCGGTTCCGAAATTATATAGCGATGAGTGTCAAAATTTTCAAAACGTCATACAAAATGACGATGCAAAACCGGTATTCATCGATACGGAAGAAAAAAAGCCGACCGCCTTTGGGAACGAAACACACAGCGTGCTTTGTTCAATTTTGTATAGCGTGTACGGTAGAACGAAAACTTACAACATTTTCAAAGCACAACCGAGTTTATCGGCTGTGATTACAATTGGTTATATTGATAATAATAACAAAAATAAAAATCCAATCCCAAAGCATGTTTCATTATGATGCATGGAAAGTATTACTACGAATTTAACTTGAATTTATTATACAACAATAACAGGAGCACAGGTTTTCGTTTGGTCTCGTTTTTATTCAATAGACTCAATCGAAATAATGCATGAGAGGTGAATCAACCAGCTTTAATTCAAACAAAGCATTTGTCTCTATAATCAACATTTAAATATAATAGTTTTTTCTCTTAACTTCTTATTTGTTGGTTAAAATGTCTAATCATCATAAAATTTACGACACAGATAAGTGAGATTTTATTTTTTTTATGCAGATTTTATAACTATTTGAAAATGTGGTCTAACTATTTGAAAGCCACAAAAACACTTTCAGGACGGTCTCCGAGTACCGGTTTTTGGAAATAGATTGTCAAAAGTTCCATCGGAACTTGCATCGATTTCTTATGAAATGTTAATGAGAAAGGCATCATTACACCTCAAGGTGGATTCAGACAGGTTGTTACTATAAAGTATCAAATTTTAGTAATGAAGAAGGCAAAATCTTTCATAATTCACATAATCGGTCAACTAACTAATATTCTAAATTGTGAAGGAAGCGTGTCAGTTTTGTTCGTATTCACGTCATCCAGTTATGTCTCTGACATTACCCATCCGCATTTTTATTTTTAGTTGCGGATGTTGATCTTCTCATCATTAGCATACGCTAAGCAATGGCCTTCCAGAGAAAGATTGGCATCGTTTTAGTATAGTAAAAATATAACAGGTTCGAGGTGGCTTCCCTCCGGTTATGTGAAGAAACCTTTCGGAAACGTGATCACCAGTTTTGACTGCTAAACGAAGATTTCTGATGTAGAATAGTAGTCAAGGAAGAATTTTCGAGCCGAATCTAGCAAAGCAAAGTCTTGGTCTCACACAGTACGGAAGAAAATCAAATCTTCATTGCTTTAACGAATTTCTGTTAATTTGTTAAAACGTATGAATCGACTTGAACTTGTTGCACTGTAATTATTTTTTCGCATATTTTCATTTTCATTAATCAATCCTTTCTTTTGTCGTAAATACGACTTACTTTACTATGGGGCGCCTTTCCAGGATTTACCCTCTGAGAGAGTGATAAGTTTTTGATCGTGAATATCTTTTGTTGTATCTAACGTATCAACATAATTTTTGCAACATGCCATCAGAAATATGATCAGCAATTTATGATAACATTTTTCTCGTACCCAGTATGTATAAAAGGGTAATCGTTCATTCTAACCTGCGCAGTTTACTGTGCAGGAAGTAAAACAAGTTCATCTTTCCGGTTGGTTTAGGTCCAGAGCTCAGTTTCAGTTCTATAACTATCAAGAATTCAGTTCAATATTGAATCGATTGGGGGACGTTCGCCGATCCAGTTTCGCTTCAAACAAGAGCGATTGCGTCATCCTGGTGCTGGTCGTTTGCATTGTGGCAAAACAAAACGAAAATTTAAAAACGATGAGGAACAGTGTACAAAACCAGCTCTTCTAATTGATGCTTCATTTATTCCTGCCTACATAGTTGACTCGTTCAGTAAAGATCAGAACCCAATTCTAGGGTTTAGTTCTGAAATTCAGTTTCAGAATCCAATACCTGATATTTTCAAATTCCAGAAGCCAAATTTAAAATGTGGTTCCTCGCCCAGAATCCGAGGCCAGAATCAAGTACCATAATTCTGGAGCTGAAACCGAAAAACTCGGGATTTTTTAACCGAGTTCTGAATCTGAGATCAGGATTGATTCGAGATCTGAACCTAGGATGTGAATTTTTAAACTGAATTCTGGAACTGAAATGTCAAATCAGAAAATCCAAAATCCGAAATCCAGGAACAAATTTCAAATTAAATTGTATTTCATTATTCGAGTTCTAAACTGTATTCCAGAGTCCAGGTTCTAGAAGTGTAACTGAATTTAGGAACTAGATTCGGAAGATCTTTGAACTACATTCTGGATCTTCTGTGCTGAATTGTCGATCCGAATTTGAAATCGAAATCCTGGACCGAAATTCTGTAACTAAAATTCAGCTGCGGATCAGAATCCAGGTCCAGAGTTCAGTGCTTGGTTCATAGTTCAAAACCGAAAAAGAATCCTGGTCTCGAATAATGAGTTTAACTATTCAGAACTCAGTTACCGAGCTCAGATTCAGAATTCAATACCCGAACCTAGCATCGAAATTGAGTTTTAAGATATCAATTCCAGCATTCGAATCAAAAATTCGGTTCCTGGATTTCAGTGAAAAATGCAGAATCGTAAACGTCAGAGAAACAGACTTCGTATTCACGTCATCCAGTTATGTCTCTGACTTTACCCCTCCGTCTTTTTTTAGTCCGTTCCCAGAAGCATGCTATCCAATAAGTCGCGAAAGCACATTGAACACATAAGAAATATTTGGGTTTGCATACTTTCACCAATAAATCCTTAGAGTTAAAAAATGGTTACACTTTCATTTCTATTTGAAGTAGTGTTCAATAAAAAATCAAATTTCTCCCTTACTTCTGGCATCTGATCGAGTGCAAAGTCGTACGAAGCCAGTGATGTAAGGTACACTGGTTAGACCGGTTGTTCTCCACAACCAATGGTAAGATGCCAAATTCGACCAAAATAAAACGAAACCATTGTGTTGCTTGAGGGAAGACAACATACGTTTTACCAGTTATTCCGGCACATGAATTTCATGGTTGATGGTATCGGGACCCTCAACCAGGAAACTCATGTGCGTTGTAAACATCACTCTTTAAGCCATAGGAACAAACGATTTGCCAGGTGAGCCATTTTTTTTGGTGAAGGTTTAATCATGCAATTCAACTTCAACAGTAATTGAAGAGACTTTCCAGATTTACTTTGGAAACGACTAATCACTCGACGTTTTCAAGACCTGTGGTTTACCGGTTTTTTTTTTTTAACTGTTGTCGAACGTTTTTCTCCAGACGCTTTCATTACATTGGTGACAATTGATTTGATCACACTGAACAAATGTCGTTAACATGCCATGGGAGCAGTTCGGATTTTCACGATGCACGAGCAACATTTTGAACAGGGGAAGTTTATGAATTTTTAAAAGTAATAATAACACCCTATATCATAAATCGCTACCAGAGATCATGCTTCCGAAACATTGGAAATGTCAGCTAACATCCAACAAAAACTACTCTCGTTCCCGCTATAGTATCAACAGGTTACCGAAAAATCAATAGAAGGCATCGGGTTGGAAATAAACACGATCGATCTGTCGATAAGATTTCCCAAACAAGCAAATAACTATCCTCTGGTAAATGTCCCCATTTTCTGCCCGATTAAATGTGCTTAATGCTTTATTATTCAAATTTAAACCCCTGACCACCGTCCCTGTCCAGGTCCAACTTCACCTGCAGAACCACCAGCATAGCCCCAGCCCCAGCCCCAACCATAACAATGGACAATGGGTCAAATATTTGCTCTCAGCAGGTAACTGCCTTCTCCGTTCCGTTCCCGGTCGGAAAGGGTGCAGCAAAAAAAACTAAAATAAAATGAAATCATCCAGACAGGACATTTCTTTAGTTCGGTTCCTTCTGAGTAAATACGAGTAGAAAAAAGGGAAGGAGAGTGGAGAAGGAACAGTAGAACGATGACTAGCTTGGAGGGAGGCTGGAACCAATTCAGCTTTTATGTTCGCAAGTCACATCCCGCAGGACATTTCCGCCGTTTGATGGCATTCATCCGCATCGGTTTCCATCACTAGGTTTATTTGGTCCAGCCAGTCCAGCTTCTTCCTCTTTTTCCGCTTCGGACGCACAGCCGTGACACATTCGGGATAGTGACAAATGGTTCGCCACGGATCGGACACCGAAAACCGGCTGCCCATCAACTGCAACGCTGGAAAATCGATAGCTTTGCTTCGAATGAGCGCCGAGCGAGATTCCATCTTCGTGTTGCGGTCATTGCGGCCAAAATCCTGTCCATTCCCAGCCAGAAGATAATGGCCCCAGACTCAGGATGCGATGGGATGGGATGGGATGCGAGTAAATTTCCTTTGGGATGGAACAGAATGAATTCCCACGGGTTCGGCACCATTCGAGGACCAGTCAGCAGCAGGAGGACAAGGACGAAGGTGGAAAGTGGAAAGTACATCACGAAGTAGGTCACTCTACTTAATGCCCTTTTTCCCGGTGGCGGTCCGGTACTTTCAACGTGTTTCTGTTTTTTTTTTCTTCTGTTGTTGCTTTTTCGCAGCGTTAATTTTTACCGAGCGAAACAACGCCAACAGGATGAATGATGGCTTTAATTTCGGTTGATTCCCGGATCCGGCGGTGATTGAATCAACTTTGGCTGAATTGATGCGGCCATTTATACGACGCCGCTAGGTGATAGCGGAACACGGCGAAGTTGCTAGGATTAATTTGCAATAATTTGTTTTTCTTTTGTGGAAATTTGAGATTAATGAAAATTGGTTTGAATGCTATTAATTTAGAGCTCAACTTGTTTCAGTCAAGCTTCGGATTGCCACCGCTTCCAGATACCGTTAGGAGCAGGATCGGAGGATGATGAACAACCGAATGTAAAAACAGTGAAGTCACAAACGAGATTCTTTATTGGTTGTTGCTACGTACGAGGATTGGCACATTTGTCAAATTCGTTAAAGGACAATACGCCTACGATTTCATAGTAAACACTTTGAAACACATTTTACTCTGTGCTACCAACTAAACGGCAAAACAAGAATAATGGTTATCCAGGAGCATTTTGACATCCGGTTTCTGAATTAGGCACCAAAAATATAAACAAAATGTTACTTTTTTAAACGATCCCAGCACCAATTTTGCCAAACTCATATTGAAAGTGTAGAGGTTTTCAAATTTCCTGAATTTCATTCGGATCTGACTTCTGGTTCCGGAACTACGGGGTGAGATGTGTTAATATAAATGAAGATAATTTCACTCACTTTCTTCATTCGACTTCGGCTACGCTGGTCTTCGGATTCCGATTTGAAATCTCTAAAATGGAACTCATTTCGCTTTCTCAAAGCATTAGCATTAGCATTAGCATTAGACACCGCCCGTGTGTTGCTACTCCGTTATTGATCTGGACCAATTGAGATTGCAAAATGATTTTTTGAAGTAACTCCGGACAGCCGGCTGTCGAGTATGCAGTCACTCGTTTATGCATCTACCTTTCGCGTTTTTTTAGTCATGCAAAAAACACATGCGGATTGATAAAAAAAAGGTATCATCTAACTGCTAGGTGGATTAAGCACGTTTTTATAAATGAAACTACGTGATACAAAATAAACGAGCGAATAGGATTTAGACAAAAAAGTTGATTCATTGCATTGAAATATTCTAAACAGTTATTATAAAATCATTTTAAATCACCAAACAAAGGTCAACAGATTTCACGCGCGTCTTGATTCTTTATTATTTCCGCTTTATTATTTTAATTATTTATTGAAATTATTAATTGGTTATATTAGTTGATCTGGGCAGCCGGCTACCGAGAAAAATATTAATTTACTGTTTGAAATATTAATATCAAGTGTTTTTTACTATGTATTCAATATACCGATATATGTTATCTCTGTTATTAACTTTGTAATATAAACTGATTTGCGCAATGGTTTATTTTTATCATTCATTTTATAATCCTGAAAGACAATCAATAACATGGAAGAAGAAATCATTCCTAATGAAACTTTTCTCCGAAGCTAGACGGAAATTGATAGATTGAATAAAGAGATGATTTAGTAAAATAGAGTAATCAGAAGTAAAACATTGAAAATATTTGATAACTGAAAGGAAAAAGAAACTCCTGCAATTGTCGCCTTTTACGACATGGAAGCAGGAACCCAGTGGATCTTTTCTTGGTTCATTTTTTTCCGCCGGATTCCACACGGCATCTAGGCTGGTACAGTCCGGAGAGAGCTAATAGGTACTATCAATCTCCTAGTGGACCCCAGCCCCTGGAACTTATTTCGCTTTCTCAAAGACCGAAAAACCCTGTTTTCATAAACTCTAGTTTGACAAAAGGTCTTCAGATCCCAAACAAAATGGCTGAATTTCAGTTCGGCTTTCAGTTCTGAACTTACAGATAAGAGATGAGTTTTAAGGGGTACAAAACTCTTAAATTCTTCCAATAATATCAAACAGAGGAAACAGATTGGAAAAATGACATGCGAGTCCAATTATGTGATGAAAATCGCGGAAACGTTACCGCAGACACGGGACTCGAACCCGTAGCTAACTCCTAACCGGGGATATCTTTTTACCAATTAATCTACCCAGCATATGAAAAAATGCTAAATAAATATAAAAAAAATAAATAAAAAAAATACGAATATACAAAAACATTAAAATTGCAAAAAATAAAAAAAACATGCGAGACAATAAAAATATGAAAAAATCATATAACACAAAAACACAAAGAAAAAATGTCAAAAAATTTAGAAAATGCAAAAACTATGACATATACAAAAATTGCGAACTACAGAAACATGCTAAATACAATATTTGAAAAATTCAGAATGCGAAAAATACAAAAAAATATACACAAGTACAAAAATACATATAATACGGAAATATAAAAAATATTAAAATTGCAAGAAATGCAAAACACAAGAAAATACAAAAAAATCAAACATAAAAATACAAAGAATGGAATACAATAAATACGAACAAATACGAAAAATTTCAAATATACAAAATATATGTACAAAAAATTACAAGTAATTCGAAAAATACAAAAAAAAATAAATTTTGGATAATAGGAAAAATACAAAAATATACAAAGTTTGCAAAAATACGGATATACAAAAACATTAAAATTGCAAAAAAAAAACAAAAAATACAAAAGAAGCGCGAAAACACCATAATATAAAAAAAATTATACAAAAGCACAAAGGAAAAAATACAAAAAATACAACATATACAAAAACTACAAAATACAAAATAAATATGTTGAAAATAAAAACTGCGGAAAACTAAGAAAAATACAAAATGTATGAAAAACTAAAAATTAAAAAAAAACAAAAAATACAAACAGATTGGAAAAATGTCATGCGAGTCCAATTATGTGATGAAAAGTAGTACAAAAAATACGAATATACAAAAACATTGAAATTGCAAAAAATGCAAAACATACAATAACATGCGAAAACAAGACAAATATAACAATTCATATAATACAAAAACACAAAGAAAAAATTTCAAAAAATTGCAAAAACTATGACAAATACAAAAATTACGAACTACAAAAATATGTTAAATACAATATTTAAAAAAATACAGAATGCAAAAAATGCAAAAAAATATACAAAAGTACAAAAATACATATAATACGGAAATATAAAATATATAAAAATTGCAAGAAATGCAAAAAAGTAAAACACAAGAAAACACAAAAAAATCAAACATAAAAATACAACGAATGAAATACAAAAATTACAAACAAATACGAAAAATGTAAAAAAAAACCCTAAAATTCAGAAAAAAGGCATTAAATACAAAAATACAAAACATATGTACAATACATAAAGTTCAAAAAATTACAAATGATTCGAAATATACAAAAAAAAATTCGGAAAATATGAAAAATACACAAAGTTTGCAAAAATACGGATATACAAAAACATTAAAATTACAAAAAAAACGAAACATACAAAAAAAACGCGAAAACACCAGAATATAAAAAAAATTATACAATACAAAAGCACAAAGGAAAAAGTAAAAAAAATACGACAAATAAAAAAACTACAGAATACAAAGTAAATATGTTGAAAACAAAAACTGCGGAAAAATAAGAAAAAAACAAAATGTATGAAAAACTAAAAATAAGAAAAACACGAAAAATGCAAAAAAAAATACAAAACAGATTGGAAAAATTACATGTGAATGCCCTATGCGATGAAAACCGCGGAAACGTCACCGCAGACACGGGACTCGAACCCGTAGCTAACTCCTAACCGGGGATATTGTTTTACCAACTAAACTACCCTGCATATAAAAAAATGCAAAATAAATACAATATTTACAAAAAGTACGAAAAATGCGAATATACAAAAACATTAAAATTGCAAAAAATGCGAAACATACAAAACATGCGAAAACAAGAAATATATAAAAATAAAATCATATAACACAATACACAAAGGAAAAATTTCAAAAAATTTTAAAAATGCAAAAAATGCAAAAAATACGAAGCATACCAAAATTACGAAATACAAAAATATGTTAAATACAATATTTAAAAAATGCAGAATGCGAAAAATGCAAAATAATACACAAAAGTACAAAAATACATATAATACTGAAATACAAAAAATATAAAAATTGCATGAAATGCAAAAACACAAGCAAATACAAAAAATTCAAACATAAAAATACACAGAAAAGAATACAAAAAATACAAGCAAATACGAAAATTGCAAAATAAATCCTAACAATTCAGTAAAAAGGCATTAGATTTCATTAATTTCAATAATACAAAATATATGTCGAATACATAAAGTACAAAAAGATTACAAATAATTCGAAAAACACAAAAAAAATGAATTCCGGAAAATATGAAAAATGCAAAAAAATACAAAGTTCACAAAAATACGGATAAACAAAAACATTAAAATTACAAAATATACAAAACATTCAAAAAAGCGCGAAAACACCAGAATATAAAACATTCATACAATACAAAAGCACAAAGGAAAAAAATACAAAAAAAAGAACAATGCAAAAATACGACTAATACAAAAACTACAGAATACAAAATATAAATCTGTTGAAAAGAAAAACTGCGGAAAAATAAGAAAAGTACCAAATATATGAAAATACTAAAAATATGAAAAACACGAAAAATGCAAAACAAATACGAAACAGATTGAAAAAAATGACAGCTACTCCAACTATGTGATGAAAACTGCGAAAATGTTACCGCAGACACGGGACTCGAACCCGTAGCTAACTCCTAACCGGGGATATTGTTTTACCAATTAAACTACCCTGCATATGAAAACACATGAAGAGGCATCAAAAAGGAGACGAAAACAAATTCTCAAAACAGCGTCGGATAGCAAAGTAGAAGTGAAGCTCGACATATCAGGGGTACAACTTTGCTTCCGCCGTTTTCGGATAGGTGGCTGTACCGGCTGAGGCTGGTAAAAATACATAGATGATAATGCCTTTAAAGTGAGTGTGTACAGTGCCTAACGAATTGTCATCGCCGTTTCAGTGACAATTGTTCTTGTTTTCGTATTATTCACGCTCGAAAATGTCTGTTCATGTGCCCATTTCTCGCCATTTGCTGGAAGTTTTACTTTTCTGTTACAATTCGAAAAATGCAATGCAACTGAAGCGCATCGAATGCTTTCAGAAACTTACGGTGATGCTGCTCTGAGTAAAAGAACGTGTCGGAAGTGATTTCAACGTTTTAAAAATGCTGATTTCGATGTCGAAGACAAACATGAAGGTGGAAGAGAAAAAAACCTTCAAAGATGAATAACAATTTACTACGAGCTCTTAAAACCGGGTGAAACCATCACAGGAGATCGCTACCGAACGCAACTGATGCGCCTTAGTCGCGCGCTACAAAAAAAAGCGGCCACAGTATCAAGAGCGACATGGCAAAGTCATCCTCCAACACGACAATGCTCGGCCTCACGTCGCAAAAGTGGTCAAAAAGTACCTGGAAACGCTGAAATGGGAAGTCTTGCCCCATCCGCCGTATTCCCCAGATGTCGCCCCTTCTGACTTCCACCTATTCCGTTCGAAGGCACATGGCCTGGCAGATCAACATTTTCAATCCTTCGAAGAGTTGGAGAAATGGATTGCTTCATGAATAGCGTAAAAAAAAACTCCTTTTTTCGAGCCGGGATCCGAAAATTTCTGGAAAGATGGCAGAAAGTTGTCGCTAACGACGGAAAATACTTTGAATAATACATCTGTGAGCACTTTTTCGCAATAAAGCTTTAAATTGGATGTGGTTTGTTTTGCTGTTCGATAGGAATTGGACCATAATTGAATGCTGTGGCGGCCAAGTAAAGCTAAGCATGTCTGGTTCTTCGAGTCAATTGGGTTTTTTATTCTTTTGTGGTAACGTAAAAAAAAAACCACAGAACCAAAGAATTGTTTTTGCCAAATGTCTTAGAAATGCACGAAACGTCGAAATCTGGTGTAATTTCAAAAAATATTTTAATGTGGAACACATTTTTGTTTTATATATAGGAGTGCAAATTAGAAACTTAAGAAAAATGCACGTAGAAATGTGGTCAGGTTTTGAACAATTACAGCTCAGTCAATTTTGTATCAATTAATAATGTTATGTCGCCATTTGATTCGGAGTATTTCTACGTATTGATTTGAATGTTCATAGCCATGTATTTTTAATTGTATATCATTGAAATGTTGATTAATAACTAACAGTGTCCTATTTTGTCCGCAAAAAATCTCCGGCATACCGGATTTCCCTGCCATAGACGACGGTTTTGAAGGAGTTAGCGATATATCGAAGGGAAAGCATCACTCTGATTGGTCAATCGATGCAAAAGCGAAACTGTTGGAAGCACGCGAAGCTATAAATACAAGCAAAATTATAGTCAGTCCTACGTGTAGCATGCTAGAGGTAGATTGTTGCTAGATAGCAAGACAAAAAGGCGGGTGGGTAATGTCAGAGACATAACTGTATGTCGTGAATACGAAAAAACTGGCACGCTCCCATCACTTTTCCGAATATCAGTTAGTTGATTGATTGTATGAATTGTGCAAGCTTTCTCCTTTTTCACTAATAGAGTTTGAAGCGATGCACCTTCATTAAAGTACAGATTGGTTACATTAAACAGCTACTATTCTACAACTATATATTCCAAACTTGAAACAATTCCTTTTCAATTTGCTGTAGTTTATTTTTATTGAAGCTATGAAATTCGAGGATATCAGATTCTTCTCGAAATTTCAGTACGAGACAATTGCAATGGCCTGGTCTGAAATGTATCGACGATCTTCGGTATGCAAGAGTAATTTTAATAATAATAATAATAATAATAATAATAATAATAATAATAATAATACAGATTAATCTGTATATATACATGTATGTATAAATAAAATACAGATTAACCTGTATATATGGCAACCCTGTTTCGCATGGCATATTTTCACACGACCCCATACTAGTATAAAGATGTGTTCAACATCATCACTTTCGCTTTCGCATTGCCGTTCGTAATTGAATGTGTTAGTGACAGTACAAATTATTTTAATTTCCATCTTGATGAATCTTTTAGTAGGAAATATTGAGATCTGATATGGTTCTCGTGTGTCTTGTTTCGGTAACAGTTGCTCAGAAAATGGTAGGAAAGCGACAAAACTCAACTAGTTCTTTAGCACTTAAAAGTGCTTTGAATGGGCTTTGCTGGACTTTTTGGCTGACTTTCTACCGGTTTTCGGTGCCATCGTGCTGACGGTGTCTCGTACGTTCAGAGTAGCTGCTTTAACTTAAATGACGCTATTTCTCACATCACATTTCATTTTGTCGTGAATACGGCTTACTTTACTATGGGGTGCCTTTTCAAAATTTACCCTCTGAGAGAGTGATAAGTTTTTGATCGTGAACATCTCTTGTTGTATCGAACGAATCAACATAATTTTTGCTACATGCCATCGGAAATATGATCACAATTTTATGATTAAATTTTCAGTTGAGAGACATTATCTCAAATAATTCAAAATTAAACTTATCTGAAATGTTTGGTATAAACGAGTGTCAAAGAGTATAATTCATAAGGCGCGTTTGCCTTGCTCGTATTTTGAAAGCTCATAGCTCAGTGATCTGTGAAAGGATTTATTTAATCTAACTACCATAAGAATCGAATTTTTCAACTTAGGCGTGTAAAGAAAAAGCATTGAAGTATTTCAATAGTACACTATTGAAAAACCTGTCTCATTTGACCCATGTCAACACCAACCAATCAGAACGCGTTCTGAGGAAGAGAACAAAATATCTGCTGCTGTACAACAAATCGTTCGAGAAAATGTTCCGAACAGTGTGTATTTAGTTTCAGAAAACAGGTTCAAGGGTTAAAACTAAGACTATGGAACTGAACTCCTAATTCTAGATTCTGAAACCGGTTCTGAATACGTATCCGGGGTTCTGAATCTGCAAAAAATCTGGAACAAAATTCAAGATATGAATTTTAGATCTGGATTCCACAACAAAATACGAGATTTGAACTCCGAACCAAAAATTTTTAACCGCCTACTGAACCAGAATTCGATTCCTGAAATCAATTTCAGAATTTACTCGCTGAATTCAGTTTCAAAAATTATTTCCTCAATCGGCAATTCCCATTGTCGTCAATCAGGCATACCTTAGTTCCGATGCACCGTTACAATTTTGGAAGCGAAGCAGTGAAAGTTGCAAAATTCACACACTTTTTCCACTAATACGAACGATTATTAATGTTTGGAAATGAGCAAGAATTATATCAGTTTTATTGACGTCACCCAGTTATGTCTCTGACAATACCCACCCGCCTGTTTTAATTGATACCAAAAAAAAAAGAGAAGGTTTTATGCCTGCCTGGCATGCAAGTTTGATAGTTTTTCGTGCTCCAAAATGAACGAATTATCTAATGTCTATCCCATCCCAGCTGCAAATCAGTCTGTCTACTCACAGATCCGGACACGAATGGCTCTAAAAACGGGGACGTACCGTCCTATGACGTCCAGCTGACAGCCTAACTAACCTGAAACGATAGAGATAAAAGAAAACGAATTAGCAAATAAAACAAAAACCTGCTCCATTTGCCATACATGAGGACCCGGAACAAATGCATTTCAAATTGCAATCAATTAGTTAAAGTGTGTTAATTAGCTTAGAAGAGAGAGGCGGTGGAACCGAACCGAACCGTACCGCCAGTGGATCGCCGGTGGGAGGGGGACCGGAACAGGTGTTGTAGAATCCATTTTAAATGCATAATTAAGTAGCACAGGGCCAAGGTACACCGGGGCGTAGCGTGGAAGGTAGCTTTTCTTTTTTTTTTTTTTTGGGGTTCTTTTGCACCCCCGCTCAGAGAGTGCCGAAAGTTGACGGAAAGTTTTTAATTAAAAGCAGGGAGCTACTACCGAGGTGCTTTATTTATAAGGGTTGAGAAGAAGTGGAAAACGGGGAGGGTTGATTTAAGTAAGCTTGATTAGGGGAGGCCACCGGTTTTGGATCACTCAAAGGTGGATCACTGTACCTTTCTTCGGCGTGGTTAATTGCGGGTGGAATTGATAATTGATACAGACCAACACACTACACCTTCCCCCCAGGGACAAGTTTCTTTCGGGCTATGATCAACTTTGCTAGTGTACGGAAATTGGAAGTTAGTGGAACTTAATTAATCTTTTCGATTGTCATGTTTTGAAACTAAATTCAAATTAAATCATCGAGCTTATTTTCGAATGTGCGATTTTCCACAGTGGGAAATCCAAAATAAAAGTGGATGTTTGGTGGAACGACTCGGCAAAACAAATTGGTGACCCTTCTTCGCAAAACTGAATCACGGTCCGAAGCCGAAAGAAAAATAGCCAAATAATTGAATCCAGATCGTTCTGCGATTCCGTACAGTTTCCAAGCACAGCTTGATAAATGTGTCTGAGAAGTTTCCCACGGTCGGGGAAGACGACGGTGGCGCCATCGTCGCCGCAAACGTGTGCGCACTGGTTCCACTGGTTGTTTTCACAGTTTGCCGAACGGTGGAACGATCCATATGATCCGTGCACCAGCGAAAGGCACGTTCCTGCAAGGATACCAAGGACCGTCAGAAATCGAATCGAATAAACTTTCTCCCCGTTGTTGGACCGGCAAGGCAGGCAACTCTTCGCTCTTCGGTCCGCTCTACACTAATGATAGTAATATGAGCACAAGTTCTGTCGTTGGCTCGTTCCCGTTTTTTTTCTATTATTTCTTTTTTTTACTGTTCCACTTGGCACATAAAACATTACTCAACTCAATTATTAAGTTGTTCGTTGCGCTTTGCTTTGCGGCGGCGAAGCACCTTCCCGAGTGGGGGGAATGTGTTACACGTTGACCCACACACGGTCCGACACTACCAAGGGGGGGAGGGTGTCGCAAACGAACGCATTCCATCGCTCTGTATGCCAAAACAATATTTCCCGCTCGTGACGTCCGGTGGAGCTTTCGCTTCCGCCACCCACCTTTCTCCGAGAGAGCGAGCACAGCTCGTAACTTTGTGAAATATGTCATTTACGTTGTGAAACGTTGTTATAAAATAAGACAAGTGTGGTGATTTTTTTTTTGTGTTTCCGAGGATGCTTTTTGTCAGAGCACTCCGTCAGTTCAAGTACCTTTTTTTCGTGTGAGCTGGAATTGGTTTATTGCCACAATTCGCAGAAAACAAGTGTGAATCTATTTTGAAGTAATTTATCACTATTTCAAAGCCGTGAAAACACATTAGATTACTAATCGGATAAGTTGGTCTGTAGAAAGCCTGTACCGGTACAGAACCGGCTCTTCGCTACTTCGCAAGCTAAAACCCCATCACATTAGTGCTCGGAACTATAACCTAATTGGAACCGTACGGGATCGAAAACGCTTAGTTTGCCGTTGCTCTTCAACACGGGACTGTACATAATAACTTTTCCAGTTCACGCCTCCGTTGAGAGCGAGAGAGAGTGAGAGCGAGAGAGAGAAAGGCGTTGATGAAACACAACAGCAGCATCCATAATGAACACGGTTCCAATAGCTGCTAAGAAATCTGATTCAAGTACCTTTTTGTAATTCTTGAACAATAAGTAAGCTTATCATCGCCGCTTATCGGGGGGGGGGGGGGGGGAGGGGAGGGGGGGGATGATGTAGTGTACTGATTCCGATCGGAGAACACCGGTTTGTATCGGCCGTTCTGGATTGGCACAACGCTCGGAAGAAGAAACAGCTCACAACAGTTTTCCCATTTCAAAATCTGTTCCGTTTCAATGTGATTAAAATGTTCCACTTCCCCATGCTGATGTTATCCGGAGATTTTGTTTTTTTTTGTTTCTTCATCTTCTTCCTACTACTAAAGCATACCCGCCCAATCGATGTAGTGTGCAGTGCTTAAAACCGTGAGTGCCGTGGCTTAAAACGGCTCTACTGGCAAAACCAACCTCTCGGACACCGGTTGAGAGATGGTTTTCTAGCCCCTTGCTACCCTCCGCTCGAATCGACTGACTATACGTCATGTTTATCTTCTAGGCTCATGTGCTCCTCATGTGAGATTCTAAACAGCCTTCGGATATTACGGCTTGCAATTCCAACAACAACAACAACGTGACTCGTTCATGCATTTGCATCGTTGGAATGGTTCAGGGGAGGAATTTTAACTAAAACATGCCTTCTACAATGGTCTAGGCACTAGTTCTGCAGCAGCTGTTTCTGGACTGGATATGCATTCTAAATGTTTGACTTTGTATGTCTATCGATTTATCGAATTTAGTTTCGAATGAAGAGATGCTAAAACAACGGTATGATGAGTTAGTTTTACCGAATAGTCTGGGTTAGTCACGTGAGTAAAATTGGGTAACCACCTGTCTTTGTGGAATCAACAGATGATTAATTCACAACTAGAATTAAGCACCATGGGTTGCCTTCTAATAGAGCTTCAATGGAAACGCATGGTCAATTGTATTTTTTGTGTTAAAAAACATTTAATATACTGAGGACGTTCTCATTGAAAAAAATTGAAACCGAATTTGGTGAAAATCGCATCTGAAATTTTTCACAAGTGATTTTCAAAAGAAGTTCGCTACTGATTTTTCGCAAACACGATTATCACTGAAACTGATCTCACATGGCAAAATAAAGTTCACTCGCGAACATTCTCGTCGATAAGTTTTAAGAAAATAGTTTCAGAACAAATTGGCTCAAATGGCACGTTCGACTAGAAGACTAGTAGACTAGTTCACAACTAGAATTAAGCACCATGGGTTGCCTTCTAATAGAGCTTCAATGGAAACGCATGGTCAATTGTATTTTTTGTGTTAAAAAACATTTAATATACTGAGGACGTTCTCATTGAAAAAAATTGAAACCGAATTTGGTGAAAATCGCATCTGAAATTTTTCACAAGTGATTTTCAAAAGAAGTTCGCTACTGATTTTTCGCAAACACGATTATCACTGAAACTGATCTCACATGGCAAAATAAAGTTCACTCGCGAACATTCTCGTCGATAAGTTTTAAGAAAATAGTTTGCACATTGAATATATCGGATATGATTTTTTTGGGAAACGAATTTTCGCTGGAGCATATTTGCCAATCATTGTGTGTGTGTGTGTTAATGGCGAACATGACAACTTGTGCGTCTTTAGTGAAGAATAAAATTGCAAAAATTGTGTGAAATAATTTCCTATTCGTGAAAAATCGTGTGCTGAATTAGTGCTTGAATTGTGTTAAATACAGATGAGTAGTGTGTTCTGTGCATGCTTCTATTTGTATTGATAAAAGTATCGAAATTACCGTGCGACGTTCGCCCAAAGAAAGCGGCGTCGTTCCGTAATTTATTGAATGATTATTGTATTGTTTTTGCACCGTTTTTTGTTCTGTGATTTGTTCTCCTCTTGTGTGTGTCGGGCCGCTTGGTTTGTTCATGAAGCATGGGGGAATGCAAGAAGTGTGGGGAGAACATAGCCATATTAGATGTTGGAATTAAATGTTTGCTATTGCTATTGCTAATTGGGTAGCGGATTTACCGGCGCTATTGTTTAAATGTGCAGAATGCTTAGAAGGTAACGTTGTATCTAGTATTGTCGATAACGATGTTCATTCGTTCATTAGCGATATGAAGAAGGAGATGGAGAAACTAACATCCTTTTCTGAATCGTTCGCTGGTTTGCGGGAGAGCATCGAAAAACAGATTAATGTCGCAATAGAGAGTGGAATCGAGAGACTGATCAGGTCTTCCAATGAAGCTTTCGAGAGAAAGATGGCATGCTTGGAAAACAGTGTTGCCAAAAAGTTGGAAGATTTGAATTTGATTTACCGATTTCAAATAATATGCAAAATTACAATGAATTGGCTGTAAAAAACAGAAAAAAAATTATTGTTAAGAGGAAGACTCATTCGGAGTCTGACAAAAATCCCTGCCGAAAACGAAAATTATTGTCGAATAATGATGAAGAAACGATGCTTGTTGACAATGATAATGACGAAAACAATAATGAAGTTTTTGCTAAAAAGGGCATTTCATACGCAGATATTTTATCAGGGAAATCTAAAATTAGAAAAGTTAGCATTAAAAATCGTAAGACTCGCCCGGTTATTGTGATAAAACCGGTCGAGTCATCACAAACGAGCGATGATACAAGAAAATTTTTGAAAGACAAGTTGGATCCAAGGGCACACAAGATTAGTAACTTTAAAAATGGTAAAAATGGTTCGATTATTGTTGAGTGTGCAACAGGAGAAGACATTCAGACTTTAAAAAATTAGAGGGTTGTATTCAAGACACGACCGAGCACAATAACATTAAAAATGGAACGTTTCGAGGGTCTTCATAATTAATACGAAAATAAAGATGATAATAGTGATGATACACTAAACTAAAAACTTTTTCAATTGACTAATTACAAACTTGCTCTAGTATAAGCGCTTAGATTGTTGGCGAATGATAAAATTGACAATTAGATTCTTTCTTGATAATTAATTATATTCAATTTTGATCCCTTTCCACAATTTTTACATTGTTAAGATTTTGAATAACGTCCTTTAACTAGAATTCAAAGTTACTTGAAAGCTCAATTTAAGATACAAACAACCTAAAGATTTAAATCTGAACAAATGAAACTGTTTTATTCTATGATAATAATCTTCGAGAAACGTACAAACATATTAATTTTATAAACAGTTAATCGATCCAAGAGAAGATTTCATTTATTTTAACGAAAAATGCTGTACCAGTTAACTCAGTAATAGTGTAATTTTATTAATCCTTCTTCAAAATCGTCGATAATCTTCGGAAAGTGCCGGTAAATAATATGGCAACAATACGAGGAAGAAAAATGTGGAACAGTCCGCATAAAATATTTAGTTACTTACATTGGTTTTCGCTTTGGCATATTAGGAATATACGGAATGGATACGCTACAAAATTCCGAAATTTTGTTAATATTGTAACTTGATGTTATTAACACATGAATGAACATTGTCATAGTTACAACGCGTGTAGCCATCACACACTTATTGTTTTGAAGCAAATAATACTTGAACTGAAACTGGCGGTTAACAAAATTCTACGAGGGTTGCTATTCAAACGATACATGTAAAATCGCAAGTAAACTTACCTTGAGCTTATCTTTGATACTATATGATATTGCATCTAATTGTACTGTATATGTGAGCCTGTGGAACTCATTTATACTACCAAACCGAGGAGGCCGCTTTTAGATAAGTTTCAGAATTTAATTTTGAATCTTTTGAAGCGTTTAATTCCTGGTGGGAAAACAACTTGTTCAGTCACATTGTCACGTTTTGTTCGTATGGGAATGGAGATTTACGTATGCAAACCGATCCGTTGACAAATTAAAACATTTTTAAGCTTACAATATTGAAGCTTTGGAATCATTTAAATGAGGAAAATCCATTAACAAATCATCGAGGAACAAGCACTGCAATTTAGATCCGAATTAGATCTATTGCCGATAATACTAAATCAGCCTGATAGTTACCAGAGAACCAAAATAAAATACTCAATTCAAATGAATTTTTCAATGGAATGCAATTGAAATATTCAAATGACGTTTTCTCATAAGTTTAAGTTAAATGTTTCCGAATCGATTGGTTGTTGAATTATATAAATCCATCAACAAATGACTGAGGTATGAGCGTTCAAAATTATGGCAGAAAAATGTTACGCGATTAGTTTTGCATGTTTTAATTTGACACCCAGCCTCGGGAAGCGAAGTGTAAGGCATTTTTAATGGCAAAATCGACCAACAATTTGCTTTACATGGGATATTTCAAAAGAACCGATAACCACGCTGATTCGGTTCTTTAATAGCTAGATGATATATAAGATATTCAATCGAACACGAAGGTTGTGCAGACAGCAGGAAATTTCACCAACGCATAATACAAAAGCGACAATCCAGCAAGTGAACGCATATACAATCCAGTCATCAGCTCACTGGACGGGCTACTTGTTTCATTCGCAGTCAAACATCAACTAGGCAAAGAAACATTTTGCAGCATATATTTATAGATTTCTCTTCATACTACGCAGAACGATGCGGTGTTTTTTATGCATGACGCAAAGCCTCCTATGCCGAACAAGAAGTTGACGTCATTTTGTAGAGCAGGGATTGGTGGATGAAAACATAGGTCGATTCCAACAATTTTTTCAATAGTATGCTATTGAAATACTGAAAAGACGTCGTCATACATGTTTAAGTTAAAAGTTTCCGAATCGATTGGTTGTTAAATTATAATAATCCATCAACAAATGACCGAGTTATTAACGTTCAAAATTATGACACAAAAAGGTTACGCGACTATTTTTGAAACTTTTAATTGACACCCGGCCCCATATAGTGAAGAGTAAGGCATTTTTAATGCCAAAAATAACATCGAAAGCAATTTGGGAGTTAATTACAATGCTGTTGTACCCACGCCTGGTAAACCAAAACCGAAAATAGTGGGGATGAGTGATCGATATTCCGCTGATGTATTTATTGATCTTTCGAAAAGTCAAAATCAGGAAATTGTGATTGAAGACGTAAAAGTTGTAACTGACTTTGAGAATCCTCGCTTCAAATATAACAAATATAGTGTTATAATTGAGGTAAATAAGAACACTTATTCTAGCTTGATGGCCGCTGGCAAGGTGTGCGTCGGCTGGGATAGGTGTTCGGTTTTCGAGTCGTTCTACGTATTGCGCTGTTTCAGGTGTGGTGAGTTTGGTCACAAGAGCACCGAATGTTCGAATAAAGAAAATTGTTCCAAATGCAATGCTGCACATAGAACATCTGAGTGTACTTCAACTGATTTTAAATGCGTTAATTGTCTGAAAATGAACACTGTACGTAAAATGAATTTGAACATGAACCATCCAGCATTTAGCAAGCAGTGTCCGGTATATTTGAGACTGCTTGAATCGAGAAAGAACAACATAAATGAATAGCAACTAACGAAGGGGAGATTATCGGAAATATTGTACTTAAATATTGCCGGTTTATCTACTAATTTTGTCGCATTGCGGCATCTTGTGGAGAAAAACTGTCCTTTGTTAGTTTTGCTCTCAGAAACACATATAGTTGATTCTGATGCTTTCGATCAGTTCAGTATTCCGGGTTACGCTATTGCGTTTTGCTTGTCACATTCCAGACACACGGGTGGAGTGGCCATTTACGCCAGAGAATCGATTAAGTTCAGCATTCTATCAAACGAAGTAGTTGGAAATAATTGGTTCTTGGGTATATCAGTTGAGAGAGGCATGCAGATGGGAAACTATGGAGTTGTATATCATTCCCCTAGTTCAAGCGATCGCCAGTTTCTGGAAATTCTAGAAAACTGGTGGGAAAATTTTGTAGATTTTAGTAAACTTAATATTATTGCGGGAGATTTCAACGTTGATTGGCTCAGTGATCAGAGTTCGAACCACTTGAAACAGTTAGCAGAATTCTTCAGTTTCAGACAAACTGTGAATGAATTTACAAGAATTTCGAGACATAGCAGAACTTTGATAGATCACGTATATTCCAATTTTGACGGAGTTTATTCGTGTGTGGAGACCGATTGCAAGATTTCAGATCATGAGACAATTGCAATTTCCATAGCGAGTACCCCTAGAGATTGCAAAAACACAGTGAAAATTAAATGTTGGAAAAAATATTCAAAGCAAGCCATGTCTCGACTTGTGTCAAGTAGCTTGTATTGTACGCAGTTGACTGGAAATTTGGATCGCAGGGCATCTATTCTTACGGACGTATTAAAAAAGTGTACTAATAAATTAGTCACTGAAAAGTACGTTAGTTTGAACAGCTCAAGTAGCTGGTACTCAATGGACCTCTTACGATTAAAACGAGAGAGAGATAAACAGTACAAGAGGTTCTGTAGAACTAATAATGAATGTCACTGGCGTGCTTATACCAATGCACGAAACATTTATTCACGGGCCCTGAAGAAGACTAGATGTGAATATGTTCAGGGGAAGGTCGATCAAAATCAGAAAAAACAGCAAGGAGTTATGGAAAATTCTTAAACAATTACTAAAACCTACACGGAAAGACCGAAATTATCATTTTGGCGAAAAAATTAGTTGATTTTCTGATTTTAGTTAGTTATTTTTTGAGACAACTAAAAAAATCTTACTTTTGCTGATTTAGATTTTTTAATTCTGATTCTCTTAATAATAATAAAATATTTGTTGAAATGGCTATTTTTTTAGTTGAATTCACCAATTAAACGTGCTGTCATTTCTTAGCTAAGGCACGCTTCATATCCATTCAACTAATTTTTTAGTTGAATTAGAGAAATAAAACGTTGTTTTCAACCAACATAAATGGTTGAATTGGTTTTTGCAATTAGCAGCTATATGGCGCTCGTTAACACCGTAATGACTACTAGCCACTAGATGGCACACTACTACCGAAAAAATTTCAGTCGCGGTTATCTTTTCTATATTTGCAGGTATAAATACGATGTTGTATTGGAGAAAAAGACATAAGCGAAACATAAACTTCTTTTTGAAAAATTTTACTTCTAAATCGCTGTTTTCTTCATTCGACTTCGCGAAATCGACTCTCTCACTGAAAACTTTGAGCACTCGGAAAACAAAAACCGAATACAAGTATTACACCGGACGGCGTAGCCCGGAATGAGAAGATACAAAAAAACATCATTTGACGTATACAATTAGAGTGCAACATTCGAAACTCACTTCACTGTTTCCCGTAAAAACATTATTACCCACAATCGCTTCAACTGCGCACAAATTCTGAATAAATACACTTTCCACTAACAGTTTACGTCATTTTTACATATCGGTTTAGAAATTTATATAGGGATATATCGTAACACATGCGAAAAACATCTAAACAATTTGCGAGCAGTTTCAACAAGACTGTCCCTTTTAGTTTTTTAATGGATTGTTTTGCTTTGACACTACTGTCCTTCAGTAATGACGGTGATAAATAAATAGAATCAAAGTTTCTGATTTTAATAACGAAATTAGTTGTCAATAAGAATTTCGTGTTGGATCGAAATATTGCTGGTTTGTGTCCAGAATATTCGCCAACTAAACACATTCTCTAAAAATAAGAGTTTTTTCAGCACAGTAAATTCTAAATTTTAACTAATTTCATAGTTATTTTGGAAATTGTGTTGTTAAAATCAACTAATTCAAAAACAGTAATACGAATTAGGCGCAGAGCTAATTTCGGTCGTTCCGTGTACACATTGCTCAGCAAAAACTTTAACATTTAATGGCAGAGAAGAGCACTCAGAGCAAGTGATACCAGAAAAATTAAACAGTTATTTCATAAATAGTGTACAGCAGATCAATCAAAGTATTGATTTGGTTGGTGAATCTGTTGAAATAACACAGCCGATTAGTAATTATTGTAGATTTCTTGAATTTCACCCAATCACTTTTGAACAATTGAAAGATATTTGTTTTAATTTAGGAAAATCGGCTGGTATTGACAATGTTAACTCAAAAGTGATACAATATTGCTTTCATGTTATCGGTCACGATCTGCTGGACTTGGTAAATGAATCGTTATACACGGGGCATGTGCCAAAAGTTTGGAAAGTATCGCTGGTGGTTCCTATCCCCAAGGTTACTGGAACGGATAAAGCCGAGGAGTACCGTCCCATTAACATGTTGCACACGTTGGAAAAAATTTTGGAACTTGTTGTTTAAGATCAGCTGATTAACTATTTGAACTCTAACAGTTTGCTAATACCGGAACAATCGGGATATCGGAAAAGTCACTCTTGCGAAACCGCTTTAAACCTGGTTTTGGCAAAATGGAAGGAGAAAATCGAGATTAAAGAGACTATTTTTGCAGTGTTCTTGGATCTCAAGCGCGCTTTCGAAACAATTTCTGGACCTATACTGTTACAAACACTACAACGCTTTGGTATCGAAGGAGTAGCATATAAATGGTTTGAAAGCTATTTATTTGATAGAACTCAGCGAACTGTTTTCAACGATGTTGTGTCTAGTTTCCAGGGTAATTCACTTGGTGTGCCACAGGGTAGTGTTTTAGGTCCGATTTTATTCATTATGTACATAAATGACATGAAGCGAGTTTTACGGTTTTGTGAAATAAATTTGTTTGTTGACGATACTGTTCTGTTCATTACAGCTAAGGATTTGGATGAAGCGGTTGCACATTTGAACGAGGACTTACATTCTCTGGCTCAGTGGTTGAAATTCAAGCAGTTAAAACTGAATGTCATGAAAACTAAATATATGGTTATTTCTGTTTTAAGCACTGGACGTGAAGCCAACATTGAAATTGATGGAGAGATTATTGATCGCGTTAGAGAGTTGAAGTATCTTGGAGTCATAATTGATGAAAAGCTAACATTCAAATCTCACGTTAACAACATCATCAAGAAGGTTGCCAAAAAGTACGGTGTATTATGCCGTCTGAAAAATGATTTAACGACCAGTAGTAAAATTCTTCTGTATAAATCTCCTCACATTGACTTCTGCTCATCGATTCTGTTCCTTGCTAACAACACGCAAATATTGAGACTCCAGCGATTGCAAAATAAGGTCATGCGATTGATTTTGAAATGTAATAGATATACTTCCTCTAATATTCTATTGAACGCATTACAATAGCTTTCGGTGAAACAGAGAGTATATTATTTAACAATGGTGTTCATTTTCAAAATCTTAAATGGAATGCTGCCTCGATATTTGTGTGATCGGATTGAAAGAGGAAGTGACTTGCATAGGTACAATACTAGAAATGCGTCTGATGCGAGAACACCAAGCTTTTTGTCAGCCAGATCCCAGAACTCGTTATTGTACAAAGGGATTAGTTTTTTCAATTCGATGCCAGGACGAATCAAGCGGGCTGCAACATTGAGGGAGTTCAAAAAATTGTGTATTTCACACATAAAATCTATTTTGTAATTAGATCTTTAATGAATTAGTGCAATTTGATTTTTTCGAAAACTGTGTAAAATGACGAAGATTGTATTTATTCTATTTTTGTTTTTTTTTTTCAAGTAAGACGCATTAGGTTGTTATGTTCTGTATGATGATGATGGATTTTTAATAATTTGTTTAGTTAAAAAAAAATGAGTTGTCTACAAAAGTATGAGCCTCGCGCGCGCAATCTGGAAATTGAATATGACTGAAACTGGATATGTTCTCTTTTATTTTTGAGAGCTTTAGCATTCTACGTGTCGAGATCGAATCTTAACTTTGTAAGATTTGATGAATTATTTATTGATTATATTTCGGAAATAATAGGGATCGGAAGTTGTTGATGGAATTGGGCTTGGCTCTGCTCATCCGCAGTCTCGTTACTCCATCGTAGCTGATGTGTGTAGCGATGTACTGGTCCGGCGGGAGGGGCCAGGTGAATTACTGTCTGATACTGACAAAGATATCGGGTTCGATTCCTGATTTGTTCAAGGATCTTCCCGGGTTGGAAATTTTCTTGAATGACCCTGGATAGTAAATCGGAAATATTTGAATGTTTTCTTGTTCTCAGTTGTACTTTAGAAGGAGAATCTATACCTGCTGGATTAACCAGATCGTTTTATATTTAGTTAACTGGTTAAAATATGTGATGAAATATTTATTATCATTTAGATAAATCGTCCAGCTCACACCTTTGTAGGGGTATGAGGCGGGACCATCATCATCATCAATACAAAAGTAAATAAATAAATTTCTCTAAAGGCGATTTACAAAAGCTTCCAAGGCTAGACTTAAATTTTTCGAAATAGAAGATCTAAATGCGAAGCATGGCCAGTGGAATTGTAGGGTAAATAATCGTAATGAACAAAAAAAAATTTATAATCAACTCTCTGCTGGTTACTTTACAGTTCTTTATTCCAGTATTCCGACTTGTTTCTCTTCCGTGAGAAACCTCTCTACAATTGATCTGGCTCTAACAGATCAAAGTCACATTCGTAGTGAACGGATTACAAATGCTGACTTTGACTCAGATCATTTTCTTGTAGCACTCAGAATTTTCAACGGACCTATAGTTAATCCAATTAGTCCTATATTCAACTATTATGGAATTAATTGGTTTGAATACAGAACTCACATTGAAAATCATGTGAATCGTGAAATTATTTTAGAAAATTCGACATCGGACATTCGGACATCGACACAGCAATAGATAATTTGAATCATTTCATTATCGAAGCTAGGAATCTTTCAATTCCAAAAACCTAAATTAAATTAAATTCTCCTATCATCGTTGACAATCTTGAACTGCTCATTCGCTTGAAGAATGTTCGTCAAAAGACCTTTTTCAATCCTCCTAGTGGTGTAATGATCAAGTTTTTTTTAAACTTAAATAAAATCAAATTCTTTCTATGGTATAAACTACCATCAGCTTTTCAATTTATGCACAGTTATATCAAATTAATATAGATTTAAAAGTGACAACCCTGTACGCTATACAAAAATTGAACAAAGCACGCTGTGTGCTAGGCGGTGGTGTATTTTTCCTCCGTACCAGCACGTACCGATGCGTACTGGTTTTGCACTGTCATTTTGTATGACGGTTTGAAAGTTTTGATATTCTTTGCCCCTTTAATTTCGGAACCGGAAGTCGGATCTGGATCAAATTGCACAGTATCTTTTAAGAAACTGAGAGCTTTAATTTGAATCATGAT
This sequence comes from Malaya genurostris, assembly GCF_030247185.1. Taxonomy (NCBI): domain Eukaryota; kingdom Metazoa; phylum Arthropoda; class Insecta; order Diptera; family Culicidae; genus Malaya; species Malaya genurostris. The sequence continues at coordinate 127,000,859 of NC_080570.1, read as the reverse complement.
TTGTGAACATCGGTTTAACCGTTGCCGAAAAATCGAGGTGAGTTCCGGTTTTGGAGCTTTTCTTCACTATTACCGGTGCGTTCGGAAGCGGAAACCGGGGACTAGTAGTACGGTACCAGGAGACGCAGCCTGCGTGGTGGCGTGCATGATACCTATTGGACTGCTCATCAAGGAGGTCGCGGAGTGCTACCAAGGGAAGGTGGACACATCGGCTCATTCCAAGAGTCTCCGGATGGATCGACAGACCCCACGGCGAAGAAAACTTTGGCCTGTTCGCAGTTCCTCACAGGTCACGGCTGTTTTAGGTGGTACCTCCACAGGTTCGGCCACGCGGCATCTTCTGCTTGCCCTGGCTGCCCAAATGAGCTTGAGACGGCAGAACACGTCCTGTTTGCCTGTCCCCGCTTTGCGGCACAAAGGAATGGTCTACTGGATGTATGTGGCAGAGAAACTACACCAGAGAACCTAGTCCAGAGGATGTGTCACAACGAGGAGAACTGGAACGCAGTATCGACCGCGACCTCCCAGATCGCGGGCATCTTGCAGCGGAATTGGAGCGCAGAACAACAGGCAGCCGCGACCGCCAGGCCGCTAAAGAAGGATCAGCGAACAAGCACCGGGACGGGAGTTTTTCCGTTGTCGGGGAACTCTCCGTCGGTGTAGTCTAAATCCTCTGCCGGGGATTAGACTAGAAGATTGCGACGTAGCTCTGGTATAAATCGTCGGGGCGCCAGTGAATCGGAAGCCATCCTCCAACCGGAATCATTGGAGCGACCCAGGCATCCTGCCATTCGAACCGTTCACGAATTTCGAGAGCGTCGGTCCCGGGGAAACGGGGAAACGGGGTGATATAATATAAAACCAATCACAAATAATGTTATGCATCTGATTAACAACCTGCTTTAATCTACGTAGTGGTGCAATGGTCGATGCAAGCTTCATATTGGACATTTTGGGTAACCGTTTCCGGAACCGGAATCGGAAGACTGTCACAGTTGCAGTAAGTTTGTAAGGGCATCAAATAGCCAGGCCAGCAAGTTCGAATAATTTTACAATCTGCTTTGAAAATCTTGTACTTTTTTGTTTCGTACACTATATGAAGGTTAGACATTTTTATCTTTCACTATCCTGAAAGTCGGATCCGGAAAAAAATTCAACCAAGGATAATATAATCTAATAAGACCTTCCTTTACCGCGTGTAAGAAATCGTACCCAGCGTGCTTCAGTCGTAGAAGCGGTGTTGTGTTTTCTTCTTCCGTACCACCGCATGTACGTACCGGTGCGCTTTATAAGACGGTTTGAAATTTTGAACACTCATCACCTTGTAATTTTGGAACCGCATCTGGATGAAATTCAGGAGTTATGCATGGAATCACAAGACCTTTCATTTGACACAAAGTTTTGTTTAAATCGGTCAAGCCATCGCTGAGAACTACCACTATACGAGGACTGGTATATCCGGTCATTAATTTTGTATCACTGCTCTGTATAACTGCTTGAAATGTTTAACACTCTATATCCTGTAATTCCGAAACCGGAAGTCGAATACAAACAATTCAGGAATTTGGTATGGAACTACAAGACCTTTCATTTGAATCTAAGTTTGTGAACATCGATTCAGCCATCTCCGAATAAGTACAGTTAGTACCAAGAAAATTGTTACACACACAAAACTGTTACGCACACACAGACATTTTGCAATACTCGACGAACTGAATCGAATGGTATATGATACTCGGCCTTCCAAAACCCGTATTTCACAGTGGTTGCATAAGCTTCGAATATAAGAAAGGAAAAAACATTAGCTTGAATATCATACGCAGAAGTAACAGGAGCGCAGGTCAATTCAAACGCTGCGCCTGCTGTGTGTTCGAGACATACAAAATGACTAGCAAGTCAGCAGAATTCACATCCTTCGATTCGGATGAAATTTTGCACAAAAAACTTTGCAGTATTACAAAACATTTATTTTTCATTGATGGTTCATTCAACAATACACTAATATGACCTACAAATTTATTAACGATTCTCTATGAAGATTTGAATTTTGGAAAATAAATGTACCAGTAGTTGGACTTGAATAAAATTCAGCAGATCTTTTATGGGATTATCAATGATTGGTTTATTTGGTTACAGACTCTCATGGTCTTCGAACTAGAAAAATTAACCAGCAAAGATGAAGAGGTAGCTCATGAACAAAAAAATCTTGAAACTGACATTTTTACACTAAGCACTCTACCTCCGGAAGCAGGGGTTTAAGCTGAATGAAAATGGGAATATTCTTATGGTATCTTGGGACCTATCATTTGAATCTAAGTTTGTCAAAATCGGTTCAGTCATTTCCGAGAAAAGTGAATGATATTTGATGCATATCATCCTGTAATTCCGGAACCGGAAGTCAGATCTAAATGAAATTCATAAACTTTGTATAGGACCATAAGACGTTTCAATTGAGTATAAGTTGGTGAAATTCGGTAATGCCTTCTTTGAGAAAAATGAGTGAAATTATTTTCACAGTTTCGGTGCACTATTTTCACATTTTTGTTGCATATCACCCTGTAATTCTGGAACCAGAAATCCGATTAAAATAAAAGTCCGTAACTTTGTATGGGTAAGTAAGGCCCTTCATTTGAATATAAATTTGTGAAAATCGGTTCAGCCCTCTCCGAGAAAAGTGAGTGACAATATTTGTCACACACACATACACACACAGACATTTGCTCAGTTTGTCGAGCCGAGTCGAGCTGGTACATGACACTCGGCCCTCGGTTCAAAAGTTGGTGTTTGCAGTGATTGCGTAGCCTTTCTATATGAGAAAGGCAAAACGGGCGTATGTTTTTACATGCACTTTCTTCAAATCGTGATAATTTGGAAACTGTAGGTTGATCAAAAATGATGTCCAAGAAGAAATTGTAGGTACTCAATAGGGCACTCTTTGAAATATATACACTGCAAGAAAAAATTGAAAAATTTTCCAAAAATTTGCAAACCAACCTAAAAAAAACGCCTCTTTATTGTTTTTTTATAAATTTTATTTTGAACCTAAACCTTTACAAAAACACTTTACCAATATTTACCAAACTTCCATTTTCGGATAAAAAATTATTTAGACACAAAAATATAATTCTATGGATGAAAACAAAATCATCTAGAAGCAGACGTTCTCGAGATATTTAGACATGAAAGTCAAATAACTCGGGTTTATATTGAAACAAGTCAAACGTAATTCTAAACATATGAAAATAGTTATTCTGAGCTATATGTACAATCTTGTATGCCATACTGTTAGTTATTGAATTTTTTTTTGTATTATTAATAGTAGTAGGACGATAGCACCTAACCATGCAATGCACAGTCGAATTTTACGCTCTTCATGGATAACGTGGTTCTCAATATACAGTATTTCCAACAAAGTAGCTCAGAATGGTAGGCGCCATGATTTGAAAATTTCATTTATATGATTAATCCCCCTAAAAGTGAGATAAAAATGTTATTTTAGCTCAGGCAGAGATGTCTATCTCCTCTGTGTGACGAAGAGCAAGCAAAATTTCTCCCCGCGCACTGACAACTTCAACGAGAGCTCTTTTGTTTCACATTTATACACCACTGTTGTGTAAGTGTGCACGCATCAAGAGTGCGTTTGTTTATTTCCTTTTACCTCTTCCACTGAATCGCACCAAAGTGCTAGAGCATTAGCTAATAAATTCTCTGAAATGGATGCAGATACTTTCACAGAGGTGTACACGCCGGTGAGCACTCTGCTGTATGGTTTTCGTAGATGAAGCGTGGACACGCAAAATCAGCAAAATAAAACAATTTATCGTAAAATTTTCGGTTTTCCTTGCAAATTTTTCATAGCAAGGCCAGATCTACTCTCTATTAATTGAAGTTCACAGAAGTGTTCGCTCACCATCACGCGCCAGTGGTCACTTGGGTGTATTTAGACGAGAGCGCGTGTGAGCGATTCATGCGAAGAGAATGTGTTTCACTCGCGCCAGCTGCTTTAACCACAAGCACACACTCAAATGCTGTCTATTCGAGACTGAGAAGAAGTGCGCTTTCCTCTTTGTGCGGTGCTTCGTTTTTCTCATCCTCGGTGTGGCAGAAATCTGACTCTAGCGTTTATCACTGTGGTGAAATGCCATCTCTGAGCTCAGGGCCAAAATAGGAGCAAAGTAACTAAGGCAAAGTTGTGCAGAAAGTTATTTCAAACAAATTTGCAGAAGGTACAAATCCCGTAACTTGAGTAGAATTTATGATATAATGTATTTTCTTACAAAAGTGTCATAATAACAGTTTTTGTATAATTTTTATTTTTCTATGAGTTTCTCATGTTAAACAAAGTTTTTCATCGAAAGGTGCAAAAAGGGGTAGGTGAGAACATATAAAACTACTTCAAAATAGCTTTCATACCGTGGGTAAATTTTTCGTCTTCGATCGTCCGCAGGCGAGATATGCTCTTTTCAAATATTCTTGTTCTTTACATTTGTTTGCGTAGGAGTAACAGAAAAAAAATTGCCTGGTAGATAGATCTATGCAATTGCTTTAATGCTTAGTAGCTAATAGTCAACAAGTTTTCTTGGGAACTCCGTTCTACGGTTCATGAATCGATCTTTATTCAAAAAGTACAATTGTAGGTCAACAAAAGGAACGTTAACGCTGTCATCTTTCATTTGTCTTTATTTTGAATCAATTCTTATTACGATTTTAAGACGATTTTAGGATTCGGCGAAATAACCCTTTCGGCGAAATGGCTTTCGGCATGCAACATCGATTTTCTCTAAAGGCGATTTGCAACAGCTCCCACTTAAATTTCTCGTGATAGAAGATTTAAATGCAGAGCATGTCCAGTGTAATTGTAGGGTAAATAATCGTAATGAAAAAAAAATCATCGCCAACTCTCTGCTGTTTATTTTACAGTTCTTTATTCCAGTAATCCGACTTGTTTCTCCTCCGTGAGAAACCCCTCAACAATTGATCTGGTTCTATCAGAGCAAAGTCACATTCGTAGTGATATTCCATATAAAAAAAGATCTTGCTTGAAAATTGTTCAGTTCTTTTATAAAATAACACATAGTTGGAATTAGCTAGGTGAAGTAAAATCAACATAGCAAAAATTTTGAACTGTACCAAAGAATTTCTCAATATGCGGGAAACTCCAATTTCCATCTCATTCCTTCACCTCATAACTTTGAACATTAATCATATCTTTAAACGTAGCTGAACAAAACTGTGGAACGTTTTAAAACATTTATTCTAGGTTTTGTCACACTTTCCAATTGAAAAAAAAAATAGCTAAAAAACCTCCAACGATCGCTTTTTTCATTTAAAATAAACTCACTTTTTGATTTAGGAACCACTTTCGTCTGAAGTTTTACAATTCATCATGTTTCTGAATATTTACTAATCGATTCGTATCAAAACATGATCACTATTTCACATAATTACTCCACTATTCAATGTTGGATGACTTTATAGTTAGTAATGCTCACTTTCCACTTGTTTATTCAACGATTAAAGACTTCTGAAATTACCTGATAAGCAATAAAAGCAATGAAAAATATGAGATGAAAATTTGCACTTAATTCACTTGATTGCGCTTTGTTTTCATCTCATTTCGTATCGCAAGGTTGCCAAGTTTTCTCATAATGTTAAATAAAAAAAATATTTTTTCTTCTTTAAATTATCATCAACAAGTATTTTTTGGTATCCGTGACATTAGTTTAATTATATCATTGACATTTATATAAAGGGTGATTTTTTAAGAGCTTGAGAACTTTTTTAAACAATAAAACGCATAAAATTTGCAAAATCTCATCGGTTCTTTATTTTAAACGTTAGATTGGTACATGACATTTACTTTTTGAAGATAATTTCATTTAAATGTTGACCGCGGCTGCGTCTTAGGTGGTCCATTCGGAAAATCCGCTTTTTTATCGACAAATTTTGTTCAGCGATGAGGCTCATTTCTGGTTGAATGGCTACGTAAATAAGCAAAATTGCCGCATTTGGAGTGAAGAGCAACCAGAAGCCGTTCAAGAACTGCCCATGCATCCCGAAAAATGCACTGTTTGGTGTGGTTTGTACGCTGGTGGAATCATTGGACCGTATTTTTTCAAAGTTACAGTGAATGGCGATCGCTATCGTTCGATGCTAACAAACTTTTTGTTGCCAAAAATGGAAGAACTGAACTTGGTTGACATGTGGTTTCAACAAGATGGCGCTACATGCCACACAGCTCGCGATTCTATGGCCATTTTGAGGGAAAACTTCGGAGAACAATTCATCTCAAGAAATGGACCGGTAAGTTGGCCACCAAGATCATGCGATTTGACGCCTTTAGACTATTTTTTGTGGGGCTACGTCAAGTCTAAAGTCTACAGAAATAAGCCAGTAACTATTCCAGCTTTGGAAGACAACATTTCCGAAGAAATTCGGGCTATTCCGGCCGAAATGCTCGAAAAAGTTGCCCAAAATTGGACTTTCCGAATGGACCACCTAAGACGCAGCCGCGGTCAACATTTAAATGAAATTATCTTCAAAAAGTAAATGTCATGTACCAATCTAACGTTTAAAATAAAGAACCGATGAGATTTTGCAAATTTTATGCGTTTTATTGTTTAAAAAAGTTCTCAAGCTCTTAAAAAATCACTCTTTATAAATAAAACTGTTTCGGATTCAAATATTACCAAATAGAGCGTGTTAAATACTAATCAAATAACCATTGTGGCAAATCTAGTAGCACTGGTTTCTTTTCGCTATACGTCACCATAACACTGTTAAATGTGTGTGTTTCATCGGCTGTGCGCAGAGATGCCAGATATTTTCATAGAAAATATGTATCTGCTCTATCTGTTTTCACTAATAAAATGAATCAAATTCAAATTGGTTTTAAGTTTTAATATAAATGTTTATCAGTGTTCATCATCAAACATTTGCACAAAAGATTTCAATTTGAACATGTGATTTATCCGTTGATTAATAAACTTTTAAAGAAGTACTGCAATCAAATACTAACAGATACTCAGAGAGAAAAGTCTAACGTTTTACTTCTCACTTTTTATGAACCTTTACAAATCTTTATTCTGTATTTTGAAAATCTGTAATCTGATTTAACGAACGCGAACGCAAAAATCTATACAATACAGATAAATCTGTTTAAATGGCATATCAGGTTTTACATTTTGTTTCAAGAATGGCTAATGCGTAAATAGTAACAATTCTTTTGTCGTGAATACGACTTACTTTACTATGGGGTGCCTTTTCAAAATTTACCCTCTGAGAGAGTGATAAGTTTTTGATCGTGAATATCTCTTGTTGTATCTAACGAATCAACATAATTTTTGCTACATGCCATCGGAAATATGATCACAATTTTATGATAAAATTTTCCGTTGTGTGACATAATCTCAAATAGTTCAAAATTAAACTTTTCTGAAATGTTTGGTATAAACGAGTATTAAAGAGGATAATTCATATGGCGCGTTTGCCTTTCTCGTATTTTGAAAGCTCATAGCTCAGTGATCTGTGTAAAGATTTATATAATCTAACTACCAACAGAATCGAAATTTTTCAACTTAAACGTGTATAGCAAAAGCATTGAAGTATTTTAATAGTACACTATTGAAAAACCTATCACATTTGACCCATGTCAACACCAGCCAATCAGAACGCGTTCTGAGGAAGAGAAGAAAATAGCTGCTGCTGTACAACAAATCGTTCAAGAAAAATGTTCCGAAAAGTGGTAAATATCGTAGTGAGTTCCTCAATTTGGTCCTTCTGAATTCTAGAAACGAAACCCTACAGCATATTGATAGTTTCTTCCAATAAATTATGCAAATCCGAAATGAAATAATCGACATAAAAATTCTGTATGCGGCTATTTTTATAGCCGTTAGGACCGCCCATTAGTGAAAAAGCTACAAACGAAATCACATAAAAGGAAATCTCTTAACAAAAATTGAATCAGTTTGGATTCAATCGCCACTGCGAGCAGATGTGTTTTGTGTCGCCTGCACAGCTAGTTTCGCTTCCGACAAGAGCGATTACGTCACAGCTGCCAGACATTTCGATGGATGAAAAAGCAACGTTGGAAAGCATTATAAAAAATCAGCCGTTCAAATGGCTCTAAAAGTTTTCTGAAGAACTATGAGGATGTGTTGTTCGCAAATCGAAAGAAAATATCCTCAGTTTAGTGCAAATGTAGAACAGTTTGGTTAGATTTTTGCACTTTTCGCTGTGTAAAGTTCACAGTAATCGAGATCAAGTGAAGCCTTCTTTGTTTTTGCGAAAAATGTGGAATAGGGGAATGCTTGCATAATTCATACAATTGATCAACTAATTGATATTCGGAAGTGTTAAGGAACATGCCATTTGTTTTCGTATTCACGACATCCAGTTATGTCTCTGACATTACCCACCCGCTTTTTTTTGTTTTTTTAAGTTCTCCAAATTAACTGCAGAGTAAAATTTGAAACGAAAGGTAATAAAAACGACCCAAAAAATTCTGAACGTCGAAATGATTCCAAACTGTTTTCTAAAATACCGTGTGTTGTCTCATAGTTGGCATTAGGCCCTTTTTAAGGAAAATTCTGACATTTTGAACCTGAGAGTGTAATAGTGCAATATTTTGGTTTTGATTGTTGTCGCCATTGTTAATTTATGGGATGAATAAAGGACCAACGATAGGATGAACATAAAACCTTTGGGATGAAATTAGGAGCACGGTAGTAAACATATCAGAAGTGTTTTTAGCTGATTTTTTAATTATTAGTTTAATTTCCAAGGAATGTGAATCAATTCCCAATGTGGAGCAAGGCGAATTATGCAGAAATATGAAAAAATCGTAATGATTTTGGTGGCTGAATCATGTTTTTAAGGTAACGTCTTTACAAATGAGATGAAATAGGGAGCCCTTACCCTATAAGAGCATTTTGGTTGTAGATTGAATTACTAAAATGACCGTCTTTAACAACATGCACAAATGTGTCCTCCCTCATTCATATTAATCAATTCGAAATACTCAATCACTGAAAATGTTCCGTATTTCTATGTGTTACGGTTTTGCACGATACGCCTTGTGCGATGATTCGCTCAATTCATGCGGTTGGCAATTTTGTGCGCGCTATTTTGACACTGAATTTCACCTTAATGCTCTTGCATACTAAACATTTTAGAAAACTTCAATGTGAGTTTTTTTTTTGTAATTATCTCTTTTTAATGAGAACTCACTCGTAAGGTGTAATTGCAATAAGCTAAATCAAATAGAACAAATATTGCTATTTTTACTTTGTGTTGTTTCATTAACACTAACACTAACATTGTCCATTTCCGAATCGCAGAATCCTTTTAACGCTGTTAGCCCCAATAGTAAACTGGATTCCCCACTGATCCCCGAACAAAAAATCATCACACTCTGTGCTCTGCAAAACAAAAAAAAATAAATCTCAACGAGCATCCACTCATCATTGTTGGAAGGCCTGACAAAATATACGCACAATTCCGAATATGTACCCGAAATCCACTTTCATTCAGCTGAGAGCCGGAAAAAAAATTCAACCGAACCCGGCGCCCGGCTATGCAACTGGTCTGCAACGCACACACACATACACACACACACACACATAAAGCGGATAAAACCCGTCGAAAACAACAGCAAAATGAAATCTGCCAAATAAATTTGATTCAGTTTCCTGTCGGTGCCATAACTTCGTTGACACAGACGGAAGGTGAACAATCAATTTCGGAATCCCCGGAACCAGCGGAGAAAAACAACCACGCGAACCGCGGACCCACACCGGAAGCCAATTGCCTCTCTCTCTCCGTCCAGTGGTTATGGGAAGCGAAAGATAGTTGCTGATCGACCGACTATTTTAGTTTCAAATATTACGGAGCGCTTCGAGTGTGTGTGTGTGTGTGTGTGTGTGTGTGACCACCGCAAATACCGATACGTGCCGGGAAAACTAACTGGTCCAATGATAAAGACCGACCCGGTGGGGCGAAAAACATCATGAAAATATGATTGGAATAGATGGGCATTGGTGTTTTACAACTAGCCATGGCAACGGAACCGGAGCAAAACAGCAACTCTCCTGTTCGAGTTCGAGTGTTGTGTCGGAGCCGCCAGGAAATAACCAACCAACCAACCAACCAACAGCGTCGTGGTGGTCCTGGTCTACTAGATTGCTGTCGGAGCAGTACTCGTTGACAGTTAGTTGGCAATGAATGCACCCCCTCAGAATGCACTAGGGTTGATCAGAAGTTTCGTGACGTTGTTTTTTTTTTGTTCAGATGAAAAGATTTCTCTAACGTACCGAGGTATGAGAAACGTACTCAACAATAACAAACCGGCAAATCCTGCTACTGCTGCTGCCAGCACACGTTTTCATTATCTTCAACGCATAAATTTGCGATATCCTGAAACGCGATTCAGTTGGCTCCGGGAGCTGCTCTCTATTGCCGAGTTACGGTTGTAACAAAACTTGAATCGGGGGCTGTGTGTGGTAGGCGGCAGGTCCCGGATCCCGAGCAGGGATTGGGGGCTTGTGTCTGATAAAAGAATCCAACCGTGCCAAAAATACCAATCACCTGCACTCGACAGCAGCCCACACACACGATAGCAACAATAACAGTAACAAAAAATTGATGACACAATCAACATTAATTTGGGTCGGTTCATCGAACCGGGTTTACAGTGAAGGATACGACGCCACCACCACAGCCACCACCACTTCGGAAACTTCCGGCAAATGATGCTTGATAAAACCGGTAACGATTCTTCTATTGTACGTTTACGTTTTAACAGGGATGTTTAACGGATAAATTCCCGGTACGACAATCGTTTGCACGTCAGTAAATTGTGGTCTTTCGCAGCAAAGCTTCGGGTTTCCTTCCGTCTTTGGTTCCCGTGTATAGTTCGATTAGCAGCAGTTTCACGAATCAGCTTCGCAATGATCGTCGTCCAGTACAGGTTCGATCCACTCCGGGGAATGGCTCTTAAATTTGATTATAGGGGAGACCGGGGTTAGCCCCGGACACTTTTTGGACATTTCTAACCGATGTGTAGCTTAGTGATTTTATTTTATCCTCGTTGCACATATCATCCTCAAGGAGACATCGGGAAAATTTTTAGCAGAATTGCATAAAATTTCAGGATTTACATTGCTTTCGATAAAAGATCTGTATACTAGCCGATTAGTTCTTAGAAAAGCAAGTCGTGGCAGGCGAATGGTTTTGCTAAATCTTAGGTATACGTACATCTAATGATTTGAAATTGAATTTTATTGCATGAGAATTTAATACTTTTTTTCCGTCGATTTGAGATTTCTGCTTTCACTTCCGGAAGGAACAAAGAATGTTCTGTACAAAATGCTTTGAAATTGCAGGCATAGATTGCTGTTGGCTTTCCAAAGTGGCAAGCGTTCATTTTGGAGATTGTTGTTCCTTATTGATATGTATGGCGATTTGAGCCTATTCCAAAAGCCGGCAATTTTCATCTCGCAAACTGGGAAAAAACCGGGAAATTGAATTCGGCAATTCACCTGCCACCTGGTTCTCAACGCAATCTAAAATTTCGCAATCGTTCTCAATCGGCCCGATAATCAGACCGATACGAGTCGACAAAATCCACCGGGTAGGTGAGCAAAACGTCAACTTCGTGCGCGCCAAAAAAGAGCGCAATTGACATGTTACACGGAACCGCAAAATAACCTAATTTTAAGTTCATTCCACCCAATTTGTTGGTTCCGTTCAATAACCTAATTTTTGGTAAAGTGGCTCTAGGTAATTTCAGGAAGGCACGTGCAAAAAAAATCCTCAAGATGAGTTATATTTACTCTAAAGTTGAGTCGCATTGACTCAAATTCAGGTTGATACAGTTTACTTAATTTTAGCTTAACATTGAACGAAACTCTCACTGTTGGGTGGTTTTGCTCTTTGTATTTTGACAACAATGGAAGAATCAAATGAAAAAAAGGCGGGTGGGTAATGTCAGAGACATAACTGGATGTCGTGAATACGAAAACAACTGACATGTTCCTTAACACTTCCGAATATCAATTGTACGAATTATGCAAGCATTCCCCTTTTTCACATTTTTCGCAAAAACAAAGAAAGCTTCACTTGATCTAGATTACTGTGAATTTCACACAGCGAAAAGTGCAAAAATCTAACCAAACTGTTCAAGATTTGCACTAAACTGAGGATATTTCCTATCGATTTGCGAACAACAAATCCTAATAGTTCTTCAGAAAACTTTTAGAGCCACTAGAAAGGCTAATTTTTTTTTGTAATGTTCTCCACCGTTGCTTTTTCATCCATGCAAATGACTGGCAGCTGTGACGTAATCGCTTTTGTCGGAAGCGAAACTAGCTTTGCAAACGGCACAAAAAACATCTGCTCGCATTGGCGATGGAATCCAAACTGATTCAATTTCTGTTAGGAGCTTTCTTTTACGTGATTTCGTTTGTAGCTTTTTCACTAATGGGCGGTCCCGCATACAGAATTTTAATGTCGATTATTTCATTTCGGATTTGCTTAATGCTAATAATTGAAAGAAACTATCAATATGCTGAAGGAATTCGTTTCTAGCATTCAGAAGGACCAAATTGAGGAACTCACTGTGATATTCACCACTTTTCGGAACATTTTTCTCGAACGATTTGTTGTACAGCAGCAGATATTTTGTTCTCTTCCTCAGAACGCGTTCTGATTGGTTGGTGTTGACATGGGTCAAATGAGACAGGTTGTTCAATAGTGTACTATTGAAATACTTCAATGCTTTTGCTATACACGTTTAAGTTCAAAAATTTCGATTCTATTGGTAGTTAGATTATATAAATCCTTCCACTGATCACTGAGCTATGAGCTTTCAAAATACGAGAAAGGCAAACGCGCCATATGAATTATCCTCTTTGATACTCGTTTATACCAAACATTTCAGAAAAGTTTAATATTGAACTATTTGAGATTATGTCACACAACTGAAAATTTTATCATAAAATTGTGATCATATTTCCGATAGCATGTAGCAAAAATTATGTTGATTCGTTAGATACAACAAGAGATATTCACGATCAAAAACTTATCACTCTCTCAGAGGGTAAATTTTGAAAAGGCGTAGTAGGAGTATAAGTAAGTAAAGTAGTAAAGTAAGTCGTATTCAGATTATCTAATGCGGCTTCGCCACACCGATTTGATTCGTTTGCTGTCCGACCTCGCTACCGCTCGTTCGGACCTAACTAAAGCAAAGAAACCTAGCTTTGAGTAGACCGGGCAAACGAGGCGGTTACAGGTTTGTATGCAAGAAGCCGCCGCTTCTGACGGCGGGTCGGCGGCCAACTCTGCCGGCGTCGCCTCGACGGCTTTATGCCGCCGAGCCATCTTGGCTTCGGTTATGTGGCTGCGGCACATCAGTTATACAGGAGGCCAAATGGCACAAAAAGAGGCGGGTGGGTAATGTCAGAGACATAACTGGATGTCGTGAATACGAAAACAACTGACATGTTCCTTAACACTTCCGAATATCAATTGTATGAATTATGCACGCATTCCCCTTTTTCACATTTTTCGCAAAAACAAAGAAAGCTTCACTTGATCTCGATTACTGTGAATTTCACACAGCGAAAAGCCATTAGAACGGCTGATATTGTGCAGTACTCTCCACCGTTGTTTTTTTCCCAATGCTGATGACTGGCAACTGTGACGTAATCGCTCTTGTCGAAAGCGTGCAGACGACACAAAACACATCTGCTCGCAGTGGCGATTGAATCCAAACTGATTGAATTTTTGTTAAGAGATTTCCTTTTATGTGATTTCGTTTGTAGCTTTTTCACTAATGGGCGGTCCTAACGGCTATAAAAATAGCCGCATACAGAATTTTATTGTCGATTATTTCATTTCGGATTTGCATAATTTATTGAAAAAAACTATCAATATGCTGTAGGGATTCGTTTCTAGCATTCACAAGGACCAAATTGAGGAACTCACTGCGATATTCACCACTTTTCGGAACATTTTTCCCGGACGTTTTGTTGTACAGCAGCAGATATTTTGTTCTCTTCCTTAGAACGCGTTCTGACATGGTGTTGACATGGAGCAAATGAGACAGGTTTTTCAATAGTGTCCTATTGAAATACTTCAATGCTTTTGCTATACACATTTAAATTGAAAAATTTCGATTCTATTGGTAGTTAGATTATATAAATCCTTTCACAGATCACTGAGCTATGAGTTTTAAAAATACGAGAACAGCAAACGCGCCTTATGAATTATCCTCTATGATACTCGTTTATACAAACATTTCAGAAAAGTTTAATTTTGAATTATTTGAGACTATGCCACAAAACTGAAAATTTTATCATAAAATTGTGATCATATTTCCGATGGCATGTCGCAAGAATTATGTTGATTCATTAGATACAACAATAGATATTCACGATCATAAACTTATCACTCTCTCAGAGGGTAAATTTTGACAAGGCACCCCATAGTAAAGTAAGTCGTATTCACGACAAAAATGGGTTGTATAGAGGTACAGTAAAGTAAATTCCGCATAATTATTTAGGAGTATTATTATGGTGTTAAGAAGAACCGAATAGAAGTCTGGAATAGAGAACTGGACCCTGAGTTCAAGACCTAAATTTAGATCCAATAACAGACTCAGAATCCAGTTTCAGTCGCTGCTGGTTCTCGCCTTGATGGCCAGCAAGCGAATGCGAGATGCGACCGGAGCGTTTGAGGTTTTAACCACGCAGAAGGTGCATTCTCCGTCGCTGCTGGTTGATGATTCCACTCCCACGACGTCTGCTTCCATCGAACGCACGAAAAGAAATGATCGATTTTCGACCACGGTTCCCCTTTTATACGCATTCAGTTGAAGATATGTGCCTGACTACCTCAAAATCGTCGTCCTTGCGCGAAAAACCCAAGCGAAAGTAAAGAGTTTTCCGCGTTGTTTTCAAATTTTAAGAAAACTTAATTTTTGACTTGTTTGTGGTTATTTCACACTGTTCAAAATATTATCCTGAGTTCCTGATTATATTTTTGATGAAATGGCGAAAGAATTATGTTGCTACCATTAATACAAGTCAAGATATTCACGATTAAGTTCTGCCCATTCTTCCATATGGCTAATTTGGAAAAGGCGCCCCATAGTAAAGTAAGTCGTATTCACGACAAAAATTATATGATGTATTCGAGAATACCCTTTCGACGAAATGTCCTTTCCGGCGAAATGACCCTTTCGGCGAAACGACTTTCGGCGAAATGATCCGCTCTCGTATCAATGATATGTCCCTGTTTGATCAGCATTTGCACTCGCTCTCACAAATTTGAAATCAAATGGCTTTTGACGATAAGGTAACTATAATTTCCTCGGCATTAAATGGTCTTGCTCTTCGTCTAATTATTTTTTTCCCGATATTGCAAGCTCGTCTAAAACGGGGGCGGCCCGTTTGGCATAAGGTCATTTGGCACAATACCGTTTGGCATAACGCTATTTGGCATAATGGTTATTTGGCATAATGGTCTTTTGGAGTAATGGTCATTTGGCATAATGCCATTTTTCATAATAATAATTGGATTTGTAAATTTTCGTTTGCGTTTCGATTAAAGATCATTGAAAACGATGAGGCGTAGCCGCATTAGACCTTTAAAATTGCAGTAAATTGGAACAATTTCTATTAAGCAGCATCTGTTATGCCAAATGACTATTATGCCAAATGATCATTATGCCAAATAACCATTATGCCAATTAACCATTATGCTAAATAACCATTATGCCAAATGTCGTTATGCCAAACGGTAGTACGCCAAACGGCTTTATGCCAAACGTGGGAACCCCCTTCTAAAACATCTACTTACCTTAAGCTTCTTGATAGCTATAGTACTGCAAGACTAGTACAATTTAACGACCTAAATAATAGTAACAATCGCCTGCTTGATCTCTGCTTTGTTAGTCTTGAACTCATAAATACTTGCTCAACAACCCTTGCCCCTTCCCCGCTCATTAAATCCTGCCAACATCATCCACCACTTTACATTGCCATTCGTGATTGTCCGTCTGTTGTTTTTAACGACGTCTCCGAATCAACTTTCTTTGCCTACAGAAATGGTCATTTCAATTAAATGAATAGATTTCTGATGGAACTGGATCGGAACTATTTACTATCCAATCGTGACTGTAATTCTGCCGTTGATCTCTGGACACGCATAATTAATCAAATTATGCCCAAAAAGCTACGAAAAAAAAACGCTCTACCCACCATGGTTAAACCGAACTTTGAAGCGTTTTAAACGAGCCAAACGATGCGCTTTGAGGAAATTCACCAAGAAGCCTACTCTTCATTTTAGATCTTATTATCTGTTCCACAACAATTGTTATAAACGAATGAATAAGCCACTTCACTATGCCATCATCATCAAGCGCTACCCTCCATTATTCTTAAGAATTACTCGGAAAGTCTACAGGTTCCTTTGATGATATTATTCAATATTTCCTTGCGCTCAGATATTTTTCCTAATTCATGGAAGAAATCCTTCATCTTTCCTGTTTTTAAAAAAGGAGATAAATGCAATATATCAAATTACCGCAGAATTGCTGCATTATGTGCTGTATCTAACCATTTTGAAATAATCGTTTTGGACTTCATTACCCACAATTGCTCTAGTTACATATTTTCAACTCAACACGGTTTTATGCCAAAACTTTCCACATCTACAAACTGGTATGTCACACATCCTACGTAATTCAGTCGCTACAGGCGCGACAGCAGGTTGACGCCATATATACAGACTTCTCCGCTGCTTTTGATAAAATAATTCACCAAATAGCTATTGCCAAACTTGACAGACTTGGATTCAATGGCTCTTTCTTCAATTGATTGCATTCGTACCTGATTGGTCGTAGTATGACAGCTAAAATCGGAGACTGTACAGCTGCACCTTTTCGAGCTAATTCGGGTGTACCTCAAGGCAGTCATCTTGGACCTATTTTTATTCTTACTTTATCGGAACGATTTGAACCATTCTGTAATATAACAAATTATCCCATCCTAGCATGATCCATTCTAAGTACAGTTTACATTCGATCCCGAACCAAATACGACATTTTCACGTATTTGGATATCCCGGTCATAAACCTTACAGAAATGCGCGTATCGCATTTACCTCGACCTCAGGGTTGCCACATATACAGATTAATCTGCATTTTACAGATTTTTCAGATAAATTTGTGACCAAGATTCTGTATATGCAGATTACAGATTTTTGGCAAAAAATAAAAAATACAGATTTGTACAGATTTTTGATAGCGTGGATTGAAAATTGAATAAAGATCAAGATAAAATATATTAAATGATGGTATTGATTATTATTTCAAAGGGAAAACATTATCCTGATTGTGTGTTAATTCTAAAAAGAGACCAGATTAAGTTTCACTTTCAGATTGGATTTTGAAAGTTTTTCGTCAAAACATTATTTGGAAAGGCTCCAACGCAAAAACAACTTCCAGCGCTTTTTTAACTACAAAATCATGAAATTCAGACTAGACTGGTTTCTTTTTTTTTTATTTTATTTTTTTTAAATAACTATTTATTGGAATATGAGTTAAAATTAAATTATTAAGATTTAAATTGGGTGTTCAGTCACAAGTGCTGACTTTTCAGCCCTATTATACACCAAAACCTCCATTTACGAACTAAACGGGGGTTCGTAAATGGAGGTAGTTCGTAAAAAAAGTTTACGTTATTTGGGATTTGGTTCGTAAAAAAAGTTTACGTTATTTGGGATTTGGTTCGTAAAAAAAGTTTACGTTATTTGGAATTTACTTCGTAAAAAAAGTTTTGTGTAATGAATGTGGAAACCCCAATCACATGGCCATTTTTGGAACGGATGTGATAAGTGGGTGCAAGAAAATGATGTTTGGGGTCGGTTCAAAATCCAAGATGGCGACTTCCGGTTTGTCGATATTCCTCAAAAACCCTTACAATGTGGGTATTTTCGGAACGGGATTGAAGAGTACATGACGGAAAACGATGTTTAAGGTGGTTCGGAAATCCAAGATGGCGGCTTCCGGTTTATCGATATTTCTTAAAAACCCTTACAATGTGGGTATTTTCGGAACGGCATTGATGAGTAGATGACGGAAAACGATGTTTAAGGTGGCTCGGAAATCCAAGATGGCGACTTCCGGTTTGTCGATATTCCTTAAAAACCCTTATAATATGGGTATTTTCGGAACGGGATTGATGAGTAGATGACGTTTTTTTCATTTTCAGATTCAATGAGCGAGTCCAGTAACGAAGAGGTGTTTCCGCGAAATTCACGCGTGCTGATATATGAAAGCGAATAATTAATGATATGAAAAATGATATCAATAAACATTTGTTTTATTCAATGGAATATTCTCATAATTCCTGTAGTGGCATAGTCATCTGCTTCAGTTCTTTGTATCCAGAATTTCGCTATATATAGGGCGCTACTTAAATTTTCGAGCTTGCAAAAGACGACAAGTTTAGACAATTTGCTCTTATCCTTTGTCAAGCTTAAACTATTAAGGTAATTTAAAACTAATTTGAATGGTATTTAGGTATTTTTTTACAAATCCGGCTATAATTCAGATCAGCCGTAGATATTGTACTACTGTTCCAAAAATGTAGCTGCCTACTCATCAATCCCGTTCCAAAAATACCCATATTGTAATGGTTTTTAAGGAATATAGATAAACCGGAAGTCGCCATCTTGGATTTCCGAACTGCTTCAAACGTCGTTTTCCGTCATCTACTCATCAATCCCGTTCCGAAAATACCCATATTGTAGAAATTTCCATGGAGCCGGAAATTGTTTTCATCGGATGCAAAGACCTCTTTTTACGAAGTTGGTTCGTAAAAAAAGTTTACGTTATTTGGGATTTCGTTCGTAAAAAAAGATTACGTTATTTGGGATTTGGTTCGTAAAAAGAGGTACGTGAAAAGAGGTTACGTATAAAAAGTGTTCGTAAACGGAGGTTTGGGTGTATATATATGATTTGGTTATTACCATGAGGACATCATTTGCTTCCGCAATTCTGAGATTTTTGTGTAGGGAAAATTCTAAACCTACTTGTATTGTGTAATGGGGAAAAGGAACTTATATACTAACTTACTAACTAATACAGAGAGCGAATCGATTCAATTGAAGATTGCATCGATTTTTGTCGGAATGCTAATAATATTATGTGACATTACATCTAATGGTTCTATATTTGTGAGTCTGTGTAACTCACATTTGTACTAAACCAGGGAGGACGCTTCAAAATCATTTTCAGAATTTTATTCTGAATCCTTTGAAGCGTTTTCTTCCTGGTGGAACAACAACTTGACCAAATTGGTACTGCATAAAGCATGGCTGGTCTGAAAATTTGTTTATAAATTAACAATTTGTTTTTTAGACAGAGCTTAGAATTTCTGTATATAAGAGGATATAAACATTTAATATATTTATTACACTTTGCCTGGATTCCTTCAATGTGATCCTTGAAAGTGAGTTTTTTGTCATACGTTAAACCTAAGTATTTAGCTTGGTCAGACCATGTCAATTCCAAACCATTCAATTTGAGAATGTGATTATTGTTTGGTTTAAGAAAAGAAGCTCTTGGCTTGTGAGGAAAGATAATTAATTGCGTTTTTGCTGCATTTGGTTTAATTTTCCATTTTGACAGATAATCACTGAAAATATTTAAACTTCTTTGCAGGCGACTGCAGATCACTCCTGTGGCTAACAGACTTGTGTCGTCACAGAATAGCGATTTCTGACAACCAACGGATAGATTTGGAAGACCAGAAGTGAAAATATTATACAAGATTGGAGCTACGCTCGAACCCTGCTTTTTCTATGTCTAGAAGTGCAACTTCAGTGGATAACCCAGAAGATTTATTTGCTTTTATCATGTTCGTAACTCTGACAAGTTGATGAGTAGTTGAATGTTCATGACGAAATCAAAACTGCTCTGGTAAAAAAATTGAATTCTCATTTATATGAGACATCATTCTCAACAAGATAATTTTTTGAAAAAGTTTACTGATAGAAGCAAGTAAGCTAATTGGTCGATAACTTGATGTTTCTGCTGGATTTTTATCAGGTTTCAGGATAGGAATTACTTTAGCGTTTTTCCATCTTTTTTGGAAGTAAGCTAATGAAAATCACTTGTTGAAAATTTTAACCAGGAGTCTCAAGGCAACATCGGGAAGATTTTTAATAAGAATATTAAAAATTCCATCATTTCCAGGAGCCTTCATGTTTTTGAGTTTCCTAATAATTGATTTAATTCCATCAAAATTCGTCTCAATAATGTCATCTTGTGAACACTTGAGTTGAAATATGATCATATTTCAGTGATACTTCATTTTCAATAGGACTCAAAGTTCAAATCAAAATTGTGTACACTCTCGAAGTGCTGAGCAAGTTTTTGAGCTTTTTCGCCAATTGTAAGAAGTATTTGATTTCCTTCCTTGAGAGCAGGAATTGGTTTCTGAGGTTTCTTAAGAACCTTAGAAAGTTTCCAGAAAGGTTTAGAATATGGTTTAATTTGTTCAACTTCTTTAGCAAAATTTTCAGTTCGCAAAAGAGTAAATCTATGTTTAATTTCTTTTTGTAAATCCTTAACTATGTTTTTCATAGCAGGATCACGAGAACGTTGATGTTGTCGCCGACGAACATTTTTCAACCGAATGAGCAGTTGAAGATTGTCATCGATGATAGGAGAATTTAATTTAGTTTGAGCTTTGGGAACTGAAAGATTTCTAGCTTCGATAATGTAATGATTCAAATTATCAATTGCTGTGTCGATGTCCGCAGAATTTTCTAAAATAGTTTCATGATCCACATGATTTTCAATGTGAGATCTGTAATCCAAACAATTAGCTCTATGATAGTTGAAGACTGGTTTCTTTACATTTGGGTTCTAAAGGCTTTTTCATTCCGTTGTGCTTCGATTTCTTATCACTTCTATATACAGATTTTCAATACAGGTTTTTGAGCTCCCGATACAGATTTACAGATTTTTCTTCTGAAAAATGCAGATTTAAATGTGGCAACCCTGCTCGACCTAAGTCCACCGCGCAGGCAGCGAGCAATATATTTCGTGATTGCTTGCCCTGCATAAAGCGGATGTCGGAGGTGGAGGAGCAATGGACCTCTGTCTGCCGGGTTTGTTGAATGAAAAAAATGGCATTCGGTACAACGGTCTGTTTCAAAATCGGCCAACGAAGGCCCCGTGTTGGCCTCCCGTTGAACGATTGTTTGGACTTTTATTGGACCAATGATCCATGTAGTGGACCAACGAAGGACCACCGTTGAACTTTTTTTTTCTAAGAGAGCGTTACCAATTCGGCTGTCCGAAAACATAAATTCGAACAAATAATTTTTGGGAGAGACGAAGTTCGACGGGTCAGCTAGTATATAATAAAACAATGCATTAACCCAAATATTGTTCATGCTTATTTCAAATCAAAAACCGTGTCTCAAAATTTTAATTCAATAAATATTTTTTTCTTAGCATAAAGTTTTTAAAAAGTCTGTAAATATGGCTACAGTGTAGCCGATACGGTGGTATTTATTCCACAGGGCGAAAATGACGAGAAGGATGATTTGGAAGGAAAAATATATACGATTCAGACGGTCCGGTTTCTTCCGTCACCGTCACCGGAACGTCAACGTCCGTCACCGTCATTCTGATTCACATGATCCGGTTTCCTATCCGTGTCTGTCATGTCATTTTCTTACACACAGAATTTGAAGAACTTAATTTCGCACAATTTTATTCCACTAATACAACATTTAGGAGCTTTTGAAGCCAATCGATCTGTTGTTTTCCTACCTTTCAATCGAATTATGTATTTCAAAATTGACTAGAAAGAGGAAAAAACAAAACCATCAGTTCCACTCAACAACGTAACGTACTTTGCAAATACACTGATAAGTTTAATTACTTATATGAGGTATATTTCGTTTAAGAGTGGGATCTTGACACCGAACACATACATAACAAACGTCAGCTCAACACCGTAATCATATGAATCGTGCATGTGTGCGATAATCACAGTCCGTCAAATATTCTTTCGGAGAAATGTTGACGGAGCTTGCCGTTGACGGACGTTGACGTTCCGGATCTCTGCTGGATCGTGTGAATGCACAAAAGGAAAACTCATTTGACTAATTCTGACGGAGGCAGACGTTCCGGTGACGGTGACGGAAGAAGCCGGATCGTCTGAATCGTACATAAAAAGCCAGTTGTCAGGTCTTGTCTTACACGTTTAAAAATAGTTACTCAAAAATGATTTAGATCTCACTCATCTACAGAAAAAGTGGAACAACTCTAATTTAGAGTAACTCCGAAGTTACTCAAATTTGAGTTCTTCCACTGGAAACGATATTTGGGTAAAATCTACTCATTTACTGAGTAATACTTTATTTGTACATGTACCAAAAATAGAGTAACTATCACTCAAATTTTGAGTGAAATTTTATTTCACATATACCAAATTTGCAAAAAAATTGCTCCTTTTCTGTGTGTATTGTACTAAAATATTAAGTAATTGAACTCAATACTATATCAAGTGGTGGTCGCTTGGAGTAGTGTGTCAGTCGCAAATTAACATACATTTCAGTTATGCTCAGGCACCAATCATACACTTATTCCTCATAAATGACATTTGAGCATATTCGGTTCCATTCTGAAGCACAACACGGAGTTTATCATTCCGGTTTTTGCAGACACAACACCGTTTGTGTAGAGCGACTCACCCTCGAAATACGCGATCTCACTAACAAAAAATACAACCTGTTGCTACAAATGGTTATTACAGTAGGAGTTACTCAATATCATTGATGATAAACTGAACTACTCAATTTTTGACGTTTCCATGTATCATTTGAAAATGAGTAACTAGTACTCAAACTCTGAGTAACTTTTTCCAGGCGTGTAGTTCTCGACTAAAACAATTTAGTTCAATTATGGTTGTTTGTTGATTTTTTTTGGTGAGAATTGAAACACTGTTCTTAACGTTTTTTGTTCAGCATAACGTTTCGGCTTACTACTCTTCAGCCATCGTCGGACGCATTCGACGTATTGGAATAGTAAGGATGATAGGCGGTCAGAAGCATACGATAACCCAGCCGTCGGCAGTGAGTGAACGAATGATAGAATGGAGTGATTGAATATTGTAAAAGTTTCGTTGAATGCGTCCGACGATGGCTAAAGAGTAGTAAGCCGAAACGTTATGCTGAACAAAAAACGTTAAGAACAGTGTTTCAATTCTCACCGAAAAAAATCAACAAACAACCATAATTGAACACAGTTGCGGTGACCAGAACAAAAAAAAGATAAAACAATTTAGCACCAGGGATGCCAGGTTCACAGATTATACTGTGTTTTCAGTTTGTTGAGAATACTAACTTCCTACTGATTCATCTATTAATTCAAAGTTTTCTGTGTCCCGTTTCTCAATATTATCCCAAACAACTGATTCCTCATTTGTTCCGTTCGATATACATAAATTCTCTCCAGCGCTTCGCAAGCAGGGCAAGCGGTTTTTGTCTGACAGAAAGTCGCGAAAGAATATCTTCCTTCCGCACGTTTCAGCTAGAATTATTTATTTCTTTCGCTTATGCTTAGGAGCACGGTTTGCATATAAAATATCCAGCACCAGCAATCCGACAATAAATCGATTAGAACAATGATTTCGGCTCATAACTCTTTTCATTAACGAACGTGCTCTGAATAGCGGACCTTACACGATCATTAAAAGTGTCATTACTGAAAAGTAATGACACTTTTAATGATCGTGTAAGGTCTGCAAGTTCAGTAATGACACGAGTAATGATGGAATTCCGGATTTTCCATCATTACCAACATTATTTCTTCTTCTTATTTTTTTGTGGAAGTGCTGAATATCTTTAGAACTATACGCAAAAAAATGACAAAGTGTAGATTTAAATTGTTAATATTTCATTAACCTTAACGTTTCAATAGAAAATCAAATTTATTTTCAGCTAAACGAAAATAAAAATATTGCTATTGCTATTGCTGGAGTAGTTACAAATACTCATCATTAATAATGAACGTGTAATGCTGAAAAGTAATGATGTACAGTAATGCAGTAATGACGAGCGTTTGAGCAGAAGTATCATTACTTAGTAATGACACTTTTAATGATCGTGTAAGGGCCGCTAATAGTAGCTACTTGTACCGATCGAACAAGAGTTCCCAGTTCGGTTCGGTTGCTGATTACATCGGCTTTTGGGTGTGAAAGGTAATAATTTTTCGCGACTCTTTCATGTCATGTTAGGAATATAATCAAAATTTGGTTTCGACTGATGCCTTACTGCTAACTATTGAACAACAAAGAACACAATCCTCACAACATCAGCGAGAGAGATTAGCTAAGCCGGGAAAAGCTCCTTGCAGTCTTCGGTTGTTCAGTTCTCTTACGACGGAAACGGGCAGTGCGGCTTGATGCTACATTTTTTGGTTTTGAGCTTGACCTTGTGTTTTTTTTCGACAGGACATTTGAAGAAAACAACGACCGGCGCAGACTCCCACTCCCGCAGATTCTGGCCATTTGAGAAACGGCTAACACCATCGCCATTCCATTAGTGAACGACTAAAGAAATCATTAACACCGGTACTAATTAGCCGACCCACGATGCTTTCGATATTGCGATTGAAACTAATTGGTTTGAAGAGCCGTAAAACGGCGAAACGGAAAACAACAGTAATACCAATAATGAACTCGGATTTGTTTGTTTCGTAACGTTTGATAACAAACTTGGAATGGAATTGTGAATTGTGACTGACGGAGCTAGTCAGTCAGTGACACGCAAATCGCACATATCCAGCTCACGATTAGACCAGACCAGACCTGGTTACCTGGTAGGTGCTTTCTTAATTTATTCAATTCATCAGCGTACGTCAAGAGCAAATGAACGAACGAACGAACAAGAGAGAAAAAAAAGAGACCACCCACGAGATTATACCATTCAGCTCATTGTGTCAAAATTTCAACGCTGTCATTAATTTTCCAGCTGAATTCATACTCA
The DNA here is from genome assembly GCF_030247185.1 of Malaya genurostris. Lineage (NCBI taxonomy): Eukaryota > Metazoa > Arthropoda > Insecta > Diptera > Culicidae > Malaya > Malaya genurostris. The sequence goes on along the minus strand of NC_080570.1, from coordinate 126,975,785 downwards.
ATCCGAACCAGATTTTCAGTTTCCCAACCAACGGCACCGCGTGTACTCCCGCGCGGCTTCCCAACCGGTTTCGACCCCCCAGTTGGTGGTCCCGGGGAAGGAGAAAGGTAACATTCACTCCCTCGATCCGATGAAGAATAAGAGTAAGAGCAAAAAAAAAAATGAGGAAAAGAGAGTGTTGAAATTCGGAAAGCGGATTAGGATCCTTATTTCAATATGTACTCGTGACCCATCGTCATCGCCTTCCTTCCTTCCTTCCTCCAGCAGTGTTCCGCCTAATGATTCTCTCTGGCAGACCGGGGATGGCCCGTCAGGAAGCAGGAAACGGAGATGGAACCTGTTTCGCAATCAAAACACAAGAAACTCGAAGATTCGGAAGAAAAAAACCCGGATGAATCGAAACGAGTAAGGATTAGCATACCCCCCTCCGAATGCCTTTTGTGCCCAGCACCCCGCTAATGGTTTGAAAGGAAACAAGGTGGGTGGATTGGGGGTGTTGCCAGATTTGCACCATTCTTCGGCTGATTTGAGGCACGGTACGATGGCTTCCCGTTATTATTCCAAATGCTTTGTAACTCAATGGGGTTCGGGATTTTACTTTGCGCTTTCAATGGCTGGTAATTGGGTGGACACTCGTACGGAGTCAAAGGAAACGTTTCAAGCTAGGACTGATTGGAGAAGCGCCACCCACTCGAGAATATTGACATCCCACGATTCACAGAGAGTTAATCAACAGAAAAGAGTTTCGAACAGAATTGTTAAATTGTTTGTATTGGAATGGAATAGTGACAAAAACTATGCCATGCTTTTTTCTTGTTTCGTCTTCGACTCGTCAATGCCAAACAATCCACGTTGAACAACGATGCCATTTAGTAATAACCGACATAAACCAATCAACATCAACAAAAATTATGGAAAAGAAATTAAGTAAAGAATTATTCAAGTGAGTAAAAAATTTAAAAAATGAATAAGTTAAAAAATTAATGAAGTGAAGGACGGGTGAAGCTTAAGGGGTTACACTACTGTAGAAAAAAAAGAGAGGGAATTTTTCGGGGCATTATTTTGGGATCCCAAAAATGGAGTAATCCGAATTTTGTATAAAGCACTTTTAATTATGTATATTCAAGTTAAAAAAATGATCAGTTTTAAAAATTGAAAATCAAAATGGCGGCATTTCCGCGAAAGTGCTGCATTTTGACGGCCGGAAACATGAGTCAAGTAAATCTTGACCACTCGATTCAAAAATTTTACAGGATATGCTCGATAGTTATCTCCACAGTGGTACGTAGGGTTTTTTTTCTATAATTGATTTTCTGTAAAATGGCAGCCCTTTGAAAATAAAACCGCATTTTTTCATCGCAAAATTATTCATAAAAAAAATATATTAACAATACCTCTGTGGAGATAACTATCGAGAATATTCTGTAAAATTTTTGAATCGAGTGGTCAAGATTTACTTGACTCATGTTTCCGGCCGTCAAAATGCAGCACTTTCGCGGAAATGCCGCCAAGCCGCCCTTTTGTTTTCCAATTTTTAAAACTGGATTTCTCCATTTTTTGGATCGCAGAATAATTCCCCAAAAAAGTCCTTCTCTTTTTTTTCTACAGTGGTGTAACAACCCCTAAAAAAGAAAAGTGCGGATAATTTTCAAAATTAAGAATAGATAAAAACAAAATTAACATAATCAACAAAGTATGCCATAGCCGAAAGCAAGAATGAAAAACAGCAATGAGTGAATGAAATAATGCTAAGCATGAATTCGGAAAAAATAAAATGAATCTGAAAATTGACAACAAAACGAAAGAATAATATTAACATTTAATAAGGTAATGCATGAAAAATGTACAAAAAATCAGGTAATGGATAAAGCAAAAAGCGAATCAAGTTTAGAATGAATAATTACTGAATGAGTAGAGTAAATAAATTAATGAATCTAAAAATGAATCAAATTCGGTGAAAACGTATAAAGCAGTCAATTGAATATAAGAATGGATTGGAAATAGAATACAATAAAGAGTTAATGAAGCAAAAATTAACAAATAAAAGAATTAATAGAGTAAGAAATTGCTAGAGTAACGAAAAAACACTATAAATAATGAGTTATGATGTTGACGAACAACCACGAGAATCAAAAAAAATATCTGGAAAAAGAAAAAAAGTGAGTACTAAATTGATAAATTAAGTAAAAAATAAATAAAGTAAAGAGTAAACACAGTAAAGAATTGATAAACTAATGAATGAAAAGAGTGCAAAATGATAAAAGTTAAAATTTAGGAATATTAAGAAATAATGCAGTATATAATGAATGAAGTAAAGCATGAATAAAGCAAAAATTGGACTAAATCAAAATAAAATTAAGTAAGGATCAATCATTATGGATGAATCAGGTAAAGAATGAATGAAACAGGATTATAAAAGTGAAACAATATGGTAAAAAATAAGCAAAGTAAATAATGAATAAGGGCTAACATGGCTAATGGATGAAATGAATAAATATCAAAATTTCGAATAGTTAATGAATAAGTAGAGTAAAAAATTAATGATTCTAAGAAAAAATTAAAAGAAGAAGAAAACGTATAAAACAGTCGTTGGAAACTAAAAATAGATTAAAAATGGAATACCATAAAGAATAAAAGGAGCAAAAATAAACAAATCGAAAAATGAACAGAGTAAGAAATCGCTACAGTAAAGAAAGAACTCTATAAATAATGAGTAAGAGTGTTGAAGAATGAACAAGATTAATAAAAAAAATTATCTGAAGAATGCAAAAAGTGAATAATAAATTGATAAATTAAGTAAAAAATAAATAAAATAAAGAAATAAGATTGTAAAGAATTAATAAACTAATTAATGAAAAATAAAAGTAAATATTTAAGAAAGCTAAGAATAAATGCAATAAATAATGAAAGAACAAAGTAAAAATTGGACTGATCCAAACCCGAATTGAATAAGGAGTGACTCAGATAAAGAATGAATGAAACAAAATCAAAAAAGTGAAACAAAGTGGTAAAAAAATAGTGGGACAAATAAAGAGTAAGGGCAAATAATGAATAATCGATAAAATGAATAAATACCAAAATTATGACGTGGAGTTAATAAAAACACGAAGAAAACAAAAAAAAACAAAGCAATAGAATAAACAATACCAAAATTAGAGCGAACAAAATGAACATGAATAAAATGAGGTTAAAAAACACAAATTAAAAACCGTTTTTAATCCACCTAGTGGTGTGATGATGCCTTTCTCATATTACTTCTATATTCAAAAACATTATTAGAAGATTCTGTGAAGACTAAAATAAAATCAAATATTTTCTTCTACCATATCTTTTGCATTTGTAAACAATTATGTCAAGTTAATATAGATTTGAATGTGGTAACCCTGCACGTTATACAAAACTGAGCAAATGACGCTGTGCGCTAGGCGGTGGCGTTTTCTTCTTCCGTACCAGCACGTACCGGTTTTGCATCGTCATTTTGTATGACAGTTTGAAAGTTTTGATATTTATTGCTCTATAACTTCGGAACCGAAAGGTAGATCTGGATGAAAATGCACAGTATCTTTCAAGAAACTGTGAGCGTTAATTGGAATTATGATTTGTGAAAGTCGGTTTAACCGTTGTTGAGAAATTGAAGTGAGTTCCGTTTTTTGGAGTATTTCTTCACTATTACCGGTGCATTCGGAAGCGAAAACCGGGGACTAGTAGTCCCAAAGTAGATTCAAATATCCCTTAAATAACCAGGTCTGCCAACTACATCAATTTACCAGTGAATTTTATAAAAATTTGCAACTCGTTTCGCCATCACTTTCGAAAATGAAAATTTTTCACTTATCGCTCTGTAATACCGGAACCGAAAGTCGGATCTGGATCAACTTTTCGGGGACTTTTAAGAAAAGTTTATTTACATCTTAGTATGTGAAAATCAGTTAAGAAATATCCGAGAAAATTAAGGTGCGCATTTTCTCATAGATTTGCACATTTTGCCTTGTAATTCCGGAACCGGAAGTCGGATAAAGATAAAATTAAATAGCAATCTATGTGACCATAAAACCTTTCATTTGAATCTGAGTTTATGAGAATCGGTTCAGCCATCTCTGAGAAAATCGAGTGACATTATTTATCACATACACACACAGACGTTTGCTCAGTTCTTCGAGCTGAGTCGAATGATATATGACATTCGGTCCCTCGAGCCTCGGTTGAAAAGTCAGTTTTCACAGCGATTGCATAACCTTTCTATATGAGTAAGGCAAAAAATGACAGGATAATGGATGAAGTAAAGAACGATTAAAGTGCAAAATGAATAATTTCACGAATGAATAGTAGGAGAATAAGTGAAGTTAGGATTAATTTATGTAAAAATTAACACGGCTAAGGATGAATAACACGGAGTAGAAAACGACTAAAGCAGTAATTGAAAAATATAGAACCGAAAAAAATACCAGAAAATAAATAAATCTGAACAAATGAATAAAATAATAAATGAGAAGGAGAATAATTGAAGTGAAAAAGGACCAATCGAAAGTAACGTAAAGGAATAAAAATGTAAACAATTGCAAAGATAAAGAACGAGTAGAATATTGAATGAATATATCAAAAAATGATAAAGATAAAAACAATAATGAATGAAGCAATTAATGAATGAAGCAAAGCTTAAGTTACGCAATAACTGGATAAATCTAAGAGTTGATAACGCAAAGAAAAAAATAAAATGCAAAGAATAAATAATGAAAAACCAAAAGTGTAATGAATAAAGGGGAAAATGAATAAAGTGTCGAACGAATAAAGTCATAAATGAACTATTAGAGAATGAGTCCTAAGCACTAGTAAAATTAAGAAGAGATCGAGTAAATCAATTTTTTTTAAATAGAATAGAGAAAAATTTTAAATAAAGAAATTAAGTAATCAGTGAAATAAAGAATGAATAAAGTGAAAACTAACAAACAAACAAAAATTTAAGTAAATAATTAGTCAAGTTAGTAAGAAAGAAAGTAAAAAAAATTAAGTAAAGAATTAATAAAGTAGCATATGAGTAGAGAATACAATAAAGATACCAAATAAGTTATAATGTTTTAAATAAATTAAAACAACTACAATTATGAATAGAATAAATCAGCGTATAAATAAAAACAAGCAAATCATTAGTTGAGCAAAAACAGAATGAATATAATAAGTTACAGTCAAGGATAATGTGAAAAATTAATAATTGCAGAATGAGTGAAGTAAAGATATGAATAACTGGGACGGGTATAGCGTGATGGGATAGTCGATGCCTTTCACGCAGCCCACTTGGGTTCGATTCCCAACCCCGCACATAGGGTCAGAAAGATTTTCTGGTCCGAAGAGGCGAATGACCTAAGATGTTAAAGCCTCTATAATTGAAACAAAAAAAAAAATGAATAACTAAAACAATAACGAAGCTAAGGAAAAGTGAAATTGAGTAGAGAACGAATAAAGCAGTTATTGAAAGAACAGAATAGAGAACAATATTGTAAAATAAAGCTGAATAAAATAATAAAGTGATGAATGAGGCAAAGAATGATTGAAGGAAAAATAATTATGGCAAAAAGATCATGAATAAAAAATGAGTCAAGTGACTGATAATGAAAGTAATGATTTAATAAAGAAAGGAAATAATATGGTGATAATTAATAAAACATGCAATACGAGATAACAAAAATGAAAAAAAGCAATGAGTGAATTGAATAATGAATGTGAAAATTAATCAGGTATTTGATAAAGCAAGGAAAGAAAAATATTTACCTTAAATAAATTCAAAAAATGAATAACAAATGAAATAGTGAAGTAAAATATATACGGAGCTAATAATTAATCAAATGAAATACGTATAAAACAATAATTGAAAAATAAGAATAGATTAAAAAACGAATCAAATAAAGAATGAATGAATCAAACATGAATAAACTAAAGAATGGATAAAGTAGAAAATTGTTTAAAAAAACTACATAAATGATGATTAAAATTGTAAACGAATATGGTTGGAGAACGAACAAGATGAACCAGAACAATTAACAGAAGAATAAATAAATGGACTAGGCAAAGAACGAATAAACTAATGAACAAAGAAGCAAAGAGTGAATGCAGTTAGTAGAAAAAAGAAGTAAAGCATAAACAAAGTGAAAACTTGACTCATCCAAAACCGAATTAGGTAAGGGGTGAATCAGATAAATAATTAATAAAAATGGCCAGCAGAGTATGTGAGAACTGAATCATAATGAGGAAAATAGGGAAAAGCTTAAGTTCAGAATGAATAAAACAAAAAAAAAAGTGTAGCTCAGAGCAATTAGGAAAATAATAAAAGGAGCAAAAACGAGTAATATGAATCATGGATAAAGTGAAGAAATTATTAAATCAATAATTAATAAAATAGTACACAGCAAAGTTCGGAATCGAACGATAAATTATAAAAGTAAACAATGAATAAGGCAAAAAATGGATTCAATTAAAACGCATAATGTAGAGAATGAATACGATAAATAATGAATAAAGGTGAAAATGAACAAAGCAAAGAGTAAATTAAACAAAAACAATGGGACGGGTATAGCGTGATGGGTAAGTCGATGCCTTTCACGACGCCCGCCTGGGTTCGATTCCCAACCCCGCACATAGGGGCAGAAAGTTTTTCTGGCCCGAAGAGGCGAATGACATTAATTTTAGAGCCTCTAAAATTGAAAAAAACAAAAAACAAAAAAAAAATGATTATTTTTAATGAGTAAATAAAATAGAGCATACATTGAGTACAGAAAATAAAATAAGAACGCAGTGAATCACGAATAAAGTAAAACAAGAATAAATTAAAAGTGAGTCCAGCAAACACTGAATTATGTTATGAATGTTTGAAATGTGAAATAGGTAGAATATAAAAAAATAACCTTATAATACAGTAAGAAATAAATGCGATGAGTAATGTAAAGAACAAATAAAGGAAAAATTAATTGAAAATTGATCCAAATGAAAATTGTAATATTCTCATGGAATTTTAAGAGCTTTCAGTTGAATCTATGATGGTAAAAACCGGTTCAGCGCTAAATAAATTAAAATTAAAAACGAGTAATGGTTGAATAAGAACAAGTAAAATAGTGAACGAATAAAAGCTAGTAATGAATGAAATAAAGGAAAAATATAACAAAGAAAAACTAAGAAAAAATACATTGGACAAAGTTGTTAAGTTGTTAGTAAAATAGGACACAAAATGAATGAAGCTCAAATTAATAAAGTAGAGAATAATACTCATAAACAACTAATAAAGTAAGGAACACATAAAGCAAACGAATAATTGAGTATGAAATAATGACTGAATAGTGTATGGGATGATAAAATTAGATAAATGAGAAAGTTTGGACGAAAAAACTGATTATTTGAGGAATAAACGAAATAAAGAATTCGTAGAAAAAAAACAAGATCAAAATACAAAATAAGTTAAATAAAGTGAAAAAATTATTGAAAAAAGAATGGATAAATTTAAAAATTAAAGCAGAGTCTTCATAAAAAAAATAAGATCAAAGAACATATAGAAAGAGTTTAATAGAGGATGCTAAATTTGAAACGAATAAAATTGAAATTGATTTCATATGGAATGAATAAATTGAAAATCCAATAAAGTTAAGAGAGCCAAAAATAAAAAAAAAATACGAGTAAAATAAAAATGGTTCTGGTAACGAGCAAGAAAGATAAATAATGAGAAAAGTTGGAATAATGAAGCAACTAATAAAACGAAAAACAAATCAAACAAAGAACTAATTGATATAGTCGAACAGGATTGATTAAAATATGCTTAGAACAAGAAAAAAACGAGCTCGGTTACGATAGAACAAAGTGAAAAATGTATGCATTAGAGAATGAATGAAACAGTGAATGAATGAAGCACAAATAAAATAAAACTAAAGAATTGAAAAAGTGAAAAATAAGTTAATCGATAATGAGCGAAATATAGTTTAAACAAACTGAAGGATTGATTATAATGTTATTGACTAAGAATGAAGAAAGTAAGCAAAAATGAAGAAGTAAACGTACAATAAATAAATATATAAAGTGAAAAAATAAAAAAGTGAATAATGAATATAGTAAAAAATTATGATTGCGATTAAATAAAATTAAAAAAGCATAAAGTCCGCAGACCGCTTTCTTCGTAGACATCACTGCTCAATTTTCATAGCAGGTAGAAAATAATGCTAAGTCTCATTAGTACTTCAATATAAACTTCTAAAACACGGCTGAGCCGAAGGCGAAACGTAGATAAATCAAAACTAATTGCGAAAATCAGCTGAGAATAGAACTGGTAAGTGCGGTTAGAACTACCAGAAAAAAAAGTTCTTCTATCCTTGAATCTTTCCTTGAACACAACCGGAAATAGTTTGAATTTAGTTTTTCTGCCTTAGAGCTTCAATTTAGGTGTGAATTGAACCGACTCTAGCGACTGGACGTAAAATATTCGCATTAATCAAAAAACGAGTGACGTTTTTCGATGCATTTTAAACACACAACAACTAATAAAAATGCATGTTCACCGATGCTGAACATGTACGAGAGAGTGTTTCTGGATGATTCAACTCTATTACCGGCGGAGCATGTTCGGATGTACCAAACTTTCATCCCCGCTTTGAATAAACAGTTTTCCATACAGTGTTTCTAGTTTCCAAAAACAAAAAAACCGAACAAAAACGAATCCATTAGCATCCTACCTGTGCGACATTTGGTGTGATTCCGTTCGGAAAAAAGAACAAACGGAGACAGGTCTATTCAAGGCTTGATTGTCTTGTGGGACAACATTCTTCCAAATGTGGTATGAAAACAGTGTGGCCAGCAGGATAGTCTAGTTAGTCTATGATGTTATTTCAGAAGAAGAAAAAAAACTTTGATGAAATTCCGTTTGAGCTTCTGCTGTTATGATTGTTATGATCATCTGCTTCCTTATTGATAATTCCAATCAGTGCACCGGAGCCAGTTCCCGGTACGGCAATGATTTCTCTCTTCGATTTGTTCATTGAACATGTCAAAAAAAAAACACTCTTCCGTACTAGGCCAACAACGGGCGGGACTGTGGTTTTCTAGGTATTCCGAAAAAGATTGTGTTCTCGAATAATGTGACCACCTGTACTTAATCATCATGCTTTTTTCTATTCGGTATCTTTTTCCGGAACAGATACGGCAGAGATTGTGGACTTGTATGTGGAATTCGGACTCCTCACAGCCTTTGCACAGTGGTTTGAATAGATAAAAACGTGAACTTAATTCTCTAGCCGTTAAACCGTTAATCCGATATACATAGTTTCTTTGGAGAACTCATTCACAAAAATATACCTCGTGATTTGATCACAATAAAAAATGTGCAAAGCCTACTACGATAAAAGTTCATTTCAACAACTTTTTTGCCTTAAGAGATAGAAAAACGATCTCTTCTACAAAGTTTTAAAACTTCTAACGAGGAAGAACTTTGCCAAAGAAGCTATAGGTCTAACGCAAAAAGTTTCGGATATATGAAGCATTTTCGTTTGAAACCTCTTAAAATCAATTTTTTGTACATAACTTTTTTCGCAATTATTTTCAGTGTCTACTATGTTCAAGACAATTACTAAAAACCTAAAATTACACATTTTCGTTGAAGACTGTGTACGGTTTGGCCTTTTCCCTAAAAAGTTATTTAACATTTAAACTTTTATATACACTAACTTTAACTACTGATAGGAAGCAGGGTCGCAGAGCAAAAGGCACATACATATACTTTTTGGAAAGCTTAAATCAAGTAATATAAAGTTACGAAGTGTGTAGGGTGGCCTTTTTAAATTGTGTGAATGAGACAACAAAATATAGAGAGCTTTTTTGACCATTTTCTTAGCGAAAACATTTACTAAAACAATTATTTTTGGTTTAATAAAAGGAGCTTTGTATAAAATGTTCAACAATTGGAATCGGTCGTTAGTGTAGCTTTGGTGCAATGGTCTTTTGATTGAATATAATTTCATGATGCATTCTTGTATGTAATTGATCAAACTAAAGAAGCATGTTAACGCGTGCTCATTGAATTTCGACTGGTTTTACTTATTCTTTTAATAGAATATTCCTTATCCGTTCTTTTAATTCCAATCCAATATGGATTTCAAGGATGATATCTTACACCATTACCAGTACGCCTAAAAAAATCGTGTAAATTTAAGTCTTCCGAGATTAATTCTTATCTGTTAAAATGTGTAAGTCTAGCCTGCTTGAAAGGCTAAATCCTCTTTGTAAGACATGATTCTACGAAATACGTTCTTATGAATTAAGCCTTACACTGAAAAAAATAATGAAATTCACACGATTTTTAAAAAAATAGTACTATGAAATGGACATCAGTTGATTAAAAAAGTCGATTCAAAACCATTCTCGATGTAAAAATAAATTGGAATACATTAATTTCAATGAATATGACCGTGTATTTAATTGACGCTTAGTTTTACTTTTACAGTATATTGAAAAATGAAGCACAGTGAATTAACTTTATATTGAATGTCCTTCTCCAAATATGCACTGTTGTTGTTGGTGAGAGCAGCGCTGCATATTATTTTTAAGAACACAAAAGAGTTGGTTGATAATACAAATTCTGGAGCATTTGGTCGATGATATTACAATAAAATGCGTGAGTGATTAAACGTTACATATTGGCGTACACGGTAAAGTATCAAATTAAATTATGTAAATAATGAGTCTAGACATTTTTTCAAAGAGAAATGCCTGAACTCGAGTATAAAAACGTGCACAGACTAAGAATAAAGAATAATAATTAACAAATTGTTTGGTTTTAGGGAATTTGTAACTAATCTGTTTCCTTATTGCAATTCTATTACATTTTCTACTGAAGTCGGTAATATCTCGCGATTTTTTGAAATAACGTTTAATAAGACACCTATCAACATTCACTTTGAAGAGGAATTCCAAAAGACTTGGTACTCGCTGAGAGTAAGTCATAATAGTAAACTATAGTGAAAAGTCTTCTCTTTCGTCTGGTGTTTTTTTTATACCTCGACTGCAATTTCTTGCAAAAGTTGTTGCCTAAAAGTAACTTATCGGTTGATATCACAAAAAAACGCATGATATGAAGATAAACAATTTTATTAATGTAAGTTTTCCTAAGAAATGATCAAAAAAGCTCTCAATATTTTGTTGTCTCATTCACACAATTTAAAAAGGCCACCCTACACACTTCGTAACTTTATATTACTTGATTCAAGCTTTCCAAAAAGTATATGTATGTGCCTTTTGGTCTGCGACCCTGCTTCCTGTTAGTAGTTAAAGTTAGTGTATATAAAAGTTTAAATGTAAAACAACTTTTTAGGAAAAAGGCCAAACCGTACACAGTCTTTAACGAAAATGTGTAATTTTACGTTTTTAGTAATTGTCTCGAACATAGTAGACACTGAAAATAATTGCGAAAAAAGTTATGTACAAAAAATTGATTTTAAGTGGTTTCAAACGAAAATGCTTCATATATCCGAAACTTTTTGCGTTAGACCTATAATTTCTTCGGCAAAGTTCTTCCTCGTTAGAAGTTCTAAAACTTTGTAGAAGACATCGTTTTTCTATCTCTTAAGGGAAAAAAGTTGTTGAAATGAGTTTTTATCGTAGTAGGCTTTGCACATTTTTTATTGTGATCATATCACGAGGTATATTTTTGTGAATGAGTTCTCCAAAGAAACTATGTATATCAGATCAACGGTTTAGCAGCTAGAGAATTAAGTTCACGTTTTTGTCGATTCAAACCACTGTGCTTTGATGCGGCTTGCATTGTCTGAATTATCTGCTGCAGTGTTTGGGAAGAGTTGTTTTCATCAGCATTTTCAGAGATTATTTATTCAATATTTAGAGTATGCCAATTTGAAATATTATACTCACTGTTTGAAGCGTAAAGTTTATCAAGTTGTTTTTTTTGGGTTGAAAAAAAAAACAACACGATAAAAATCAACAATATAATTATAGGTGAAGTACAAGGTGATGAACAGTGGTGGTAAAGCATCGATTCCGAACACGCAAAACGTGTTCGTTCCGAACCAAAAAGAGAACAACCATCGCGATGCTACAGCGATGAAATAAATTCCATGAATGGTTTCAACTTTGATTCCCAAGCTTTCAATAACTTTACTATTGAAAGAAGGTAAAATTCGATGTTTTATTTGCCGTTGGACGAAAATGGCAACTCCACCACCCATTCCAGTAAACCTGTCAAAGCGATGAACCACATAATGTGGATTACTTTTCAATTTGACATTTGGTTTAAGAAAAGTTTCTGTCACAATGCAATATGAATTTTGTGAACTTTAAGAAAATTATAAAATTCATCTTCACTCGATTTTAAAGATAGAGCATTTCAATTTAAGATATTTAAATAATTATTTAACATCACTGTTAAATTTTAAATTCTTTGTAATATTATTTGCAAATTGCTAGCCGATTTGAAATGCTTCAAAAAGTGATGAAGTCGAATTCATTCGGATGACCATTTGAAAAAGTTGATCTTGTAGGTAGATCATTTTATTTTCGGTTATATCGCCTAAATCGACTTCATTTAAGGAGGAAATGGCATTGAAGGAATATTTCTAGGTAGACTGCCATTAGAAGAAAATGATATGGCCGATCTACCATTAATAAATTGTTTTCGTTAGAAGATGAACTGCAAGGCGGTCCTGTGTTTTGATTATTTACATTAGAAGAATTAAGTGGTAGATTTCTACCTGTTATACTAGCATAACTGACATTAGAAGAAGATGATGACGAGGTCGATCTACCTGTCAATAAATTTTTTTCGTTAGAAGACGAATTGGCAGACGTACCTGTTTTTTGTTTTAAATTCGAAGAAATAAGTGCCTTAGAAGAATTAGGCGTGGCATTTGTAACAGTTTTTTGATTTACAGGTATGTTCTGTAAATTTAAGGTCGTTGATTTGACTTGTTGTCTAAGCGAACGAGCGTTTAAAATTTTTTCCCTGACAGGACATTTCAAATAATTGGATTTATGATTTCCTTCGCAATTTGAACATGAAAATTTATCAGTGGTTTCATTCATTGGAGAAACGTCTTTCGAATGAGATTTACCACAATTCAAACACCGTATATCTATATGACAATTTTTGGTTCCATGGCCGAAGCCTTGGCAACGACGACATTGCGTTAAGTTTGCAATACGATTATGCCGTTTAAAATGTTCCCAATGAATTTAAATGTGGGAAATTAAACGTACTTTTTCTAAAGTTTTCAAATTGTTTACACCACTTCGATTGTAGTGTATTAGGAAAAGTTCATGGGAAATTCCAGAGCGTGGTTTAGAAGTACCATTCGCTCTTTTTTTCATAAGTATCACTTGGGAAGGGGCAAATCCAAGCAATTCTTTCAGTTCATTTTTAGTTTAATCAATATTTTGATCATTTGATAAGCCTTTCAAGACAGCCTTGAAGGGTCTGTCTGATTTTATATCATATGAATAAAATTTATGAAGTTTCTCGGACAAATATCGAATAAGACGTTCGTAATCTTCCAATCCATCAACCAAGACTCGACATTCTCCTTTTCGTCCGATTTGAAATGAGACTTTTACTTCCGGGAGGAAAGTAGAAAGCTCAGTACGGAATGCTTTGAAGTCGGAAATCATCACCGTCACTGGTGGCATAGATTGATGTTTCTTTCCCAGAACGACAAGCGTCCATTTTGGGAATTTTTGAAGAATTTTCTTCTATGTCGCTACAATCGGTTTCAGGAAGAATCTCGTAAATATTGTTAGACGGCATAGAATCAACGGAAGGGAAATCCGTCCGTTGTCTTTTATTTTTACATTCAGATTCTATAAGATCGTGAATGTTATTAGAAAAATGTTGAATAACGGATTGTGATTTATTCCGTATTGAATTATTTTTAGCCCTAGGTTTGTTGCCTTTACGGTTGGACGCATGCATTTTTGAAATGAATGAAATTTTAAATTAAATTAACTAGGATAAATTAGTCTTCGTTTAGACTCCTAGTTTGGCAAAGTCTTGATAAAGACTGATTTTGTGGTAGGCTTAATAAAGACTGATTAGTTCGAATAATAGTTTTTTGAATAGCTAGCCTTTAAAAAGGCTGACTAATTTCTTAGTCACTCTAATATCACTATTTGTATCACTTAGTCACTCAAATAACAGTCTTTGTATAGCCTTGAGAAAGGCTGACTAATTTTTAGTCTTTAAAAAGACTGTTAGTGATTCAGGTAGCCTTGAAAAAGACTGAAGCCTTGAATCAATGAAACTCTAGGTAGCCAGAAAAAATTTCCAGGAGCCAAGAGCTATACGCGTGCGTTGCGAACGACTGTTCAACACCGACTGAACCAATTAGTTCTGATTTCTGATAACCAGTCTTGAAAAAATTCAACTAAATTTTTTTTCCATAATCGCGCGTTTCATTAAATAAAAACATTTAAACTGAATTTTTAAAACTCTTTGAACGCACACGATTTACTTTCAAATTAATGCAATAATGCAATACTTTCGTAGTGCAAAAAAACATAAGTAACTTGTTTTCCAACAAATGGATAGAAAACACATCGAAAAAAAAAACACAACGCTGCATTTGTTTTGACATCTGCAGCATGCAGATGACAATGTGTCAACAAATCAGCAGCTGCGGTGTATGTTTTCATAATGCAGCTGAATGCTGATGTAGTCACGTGGCATAAATCGCGGCTTATATTTAGTCGGTCGTCTGCTGGCGTGTAATTCACGTTATTTCAATTTTAAAACATTTCTGTTTACTCAGTGCAATGAGAGTTCGGTGGCTAATGTTTGTGTTCCTTGGAAACATTGTCATTGCATTTTGAATCTAGTAGTCCGCTTTGTCATCGCGTATCAAAACACCGTAACCAAATCAACCGTTCGTTCGTTCGCATGCTGATTGAAGTTTCAGCTTCGAATTGTCAAGTTCAACGTGTCCCAGTCGTGACTTCAGCACAAAATCAATCACCGGGTGGTTCGTGCTCCGATGAAGCATAATACTCGGTTAGTTCTTTAAACTTTCGTTGTTCGATGAAATGTTTCTGAGCAAAGCTTTCGATAACATCGTAGGTACCTAATATGTTCCCCCGAAAAGACTCAGCATACATTCTTCCGTTCGGAACGCCACCGATTCGCTGTCGATTCAGACGACCTGCAATTGTCGTAGGATGGCACTTACCCGTAGAACAACACTTGAGCTGATTGCCACTGCACAGTGAGCTGTCATGTGGGTTTGGTTAGAGAGAGAGAAAGAAAAAAAAAGACTTGGAAAAAGGAAAAAGTACTTTACTGTCACTGTTTTTTTTTGGATTCGGGAAGCCGAATGCAATGATAATGAACTTTTGATTGTGACAATTGTGATGACGAAATTAATTAAAGTTTTCATTTTCTACTGAATCTTAATCCTCTCGGCCCCACTGTGCAACTCGCAAACGAATGGATTTCCCATTGAAGGAGCTTCCGTATGAGTGGTGGAACAATCGAAGAAACAACTTAACTAATATTCAATTCAGCTGTGCAGCTTTTGTTCAAGACTGGTTTGACTTTTGCACGGCCTCGGTTTTCGCATCCCTTCCAAACACACAAAATCGCACAATCGGAGGACCCGATCTCAGCAGCATCCAAGCAGACGGGCTGGCAGCCTGGCAGGATGAAGGCAAAAAAACGAACATTCGAATCCATCTTTTATGAGCGAATCAAACAAAAGGAAAAGCTGGCTGCTGGTAGAAATTGCCGAGGACTTTAGCAGGTGCTTTGCCGAGTGGTTTCGCCGTTCGCCGGAAAATGGCAGGGAAAAGTTTCCGCCGAGGAACTGAGCGGTACGGAATGAATGAGGTTAAATAGTGCTGTTTTTCTTCTGCCTTACGCTTCCGCTATGGCTACTAAACTGGCATTCTCGGGAGGGGGTCCACTTTTAAATGCACACTTTGCGCCAATTCTTTGAGATAATATCCCGTAGTCGGTTCGGATTATTTCTTTCTGTTCCATGGACCGGTTGACTTTTCCTAGCTGGCAGAGCTAAAACCGGGCGACGGAGAATGATTCAGCAAGCCCATTTCCGTCAACAGTAGTAGCAGTAGTAGAAAGAAAGATTATCGTGCAAATTGTTATTAGGAACTCTAACAAACACACACACGAAGAAAAACAAATTATCTCTCCACCATAGGCCATAACCAGAAAGTAGGAAAGTGACCAACGGCAGTTTGGCTTAGCGTGTCCGACTGATATTCTGATAGAAATGATCCTCCATTTACATGCTGCACACACACACCGCCGGACTCGAAGGACTCGGTCGCGTCACGTTGCCGACTCTTACGGATAAAACATTCAGTCGAAAAATCCTGCACGAAGTGGGGCCTGTCGGAAAACGGGTGAAAAACTTTTGGCAGCTCCTGTTTTTTTTTATTTCCAACTGTAATCCGTTTTATAGTACGGTTATTCGGAGAAATATTTCATGAGAGTAACTTTTCCTTCACCTTTGAAAGCGCTTGTTCGCTTTTTTTAGTGTGTTTTTTTTGCTCTCTTTCGTTATTCTACATTTTCACTGCTTTAAAACTCGCCCATGCGAGATGCCTTGAATAGGCACTCACTGGTAGTATTAAAGACGCGAAACAGTTTCCGCGGAGTGGAGTTCGGTTTGATTTGTGTTCCGACAATGGAAAGGAGAGCAAGTAATAACAAAAGAGAGTCGACCAATTTGATGGTTAACGGACGTAATACTTTTCGGGTTTTTTCTTCTTCTTTTTTGGTTGGAAAAGTACAAAGGGAAGCATTGTGGGGGCTAATATCAAAGAAATAAAAAACCGATGCAGACTTCAATGATGCATAGCTTAATTTTCCATGTCTGACAACTTCTCGAGCAGCTATCCGACAACTCGACTCTTCAATATTTTCTCCTGAATGATCAGTGGCCAGCAGTTGCTAACGGTCTTATGCAAGGGTCATTGAACAATTTCATGCTGCTTTGGGCCATTTGTAGACAAACTCTGACCATCCTTTTGACGTAGGACTACGTCTTTCGTTACTATGCTCATCTGGGTGCATTTATAAAATTTCACAACAAGAAAGTGGAATGAAATTACTCCACATTTGATTTATTAGTAACGTATTTTCTCTAATTCTTTCACGAAACGACTGGAAGAAGGCTTACTAAGAAAACGTTGTTCAAATAGTGAAAAATAGGGTCCAAACAGGCAACATCAAAAACAACCGAATCAATAAATAGTCCCAGTTGCACGTTTGCTAGCTTCAGTCTATGAAAACGGAGACACCTTGAGTACGCAGGCTGCCATCTACGCCAAGAAAGGGGAACTACACCCGGTATTATTCAACTGGTGCTTATTGTTTATGGGTTTAACGGTTTATCGGTTTATCGGTTTATCGGTTTATCGGTTCATCGGTTTATCGGTTCATCGGTTTATCGGTTTATCGGTTTATCAGTTTATCGGTTTATCGGTTTATCGGTTTATCGGTTTATCGGTTTACCAGTTTATCGGTTCATCGGTTTATCGGTTTATCGGTTTATCGGTTTATCAGTTTATCGGTTTATCGGTTTATCGGTTTATCGGTTTATCGGTTTATCGGTTTATCGGTTTATCGGTTTATCGGTTTATCGGTTTATCGGTTTATCGGTTTATCGGTTTATCGGTTTATCGGTTTATCGGTTTATCGGTTTATCGGTTTGTCGGTTTATCGGTTTATCGGTTCATCGGTTTATCGGTTCATCGGTTTATCGGTTTATCGGTTTATCAGTTTATCGGTTTATCGGTTTATCGGTTTATCGGTTTATCGGTTTATCGGTTTATCGGTTTATCGGTTTATCGGTTTATCGGTTTATCGGTTTATCGGTTTATCGGTTTATCGGTTTGTCGGTTTATCGGTTTATCGGTTTATCGGTTTTTGGTTTATCGGTTTATCGGTTTATCGGTTTATCGGTTTATCGGTTTATCGGTTTATAGGTTTATAGGTTTATCGGTTAATCGCTTTAGCGGTTTATCGGTTTATCGGTTCATCGGTTTATCGGTTCATCGGTTTATCGGTTTATCGGTTTATCGGTTTATCGGTTTATCAGTTTATCGGTTTATCGGTTTATCGGTTTGTCGGTTTATCGGTTTATCGGATTATCGGTTTTTGGTTTATCGGTTTATCGGTTTATCGGTTTATCGGTTTATCGGTTTATCGGTTTATCGGTTTATCGGTTTATCGGTTTATCGGTTTATCGGTTTATCGGTTTATCGGTTTATCGGTTTATCGGTTTATAGGTTTATAGGTTTATCGGTTAATCGCTTTAGCGGTTTATCGGTTTATCAGTTTATCGGTTTGTCGGTTTATCGGTTTGTCGGATTATCGGTTTTTGGTTTATCGGTTTATCGGTTTATCGGTTTATCGGTTTATCGGTTTATCGGTTTATCGGTTTATCGGTTTATCGGTTTATCGGTTTATCGGTTTATCGGTTTATCGGTTTATCGGTTCATCGGTTTATCGGTTCATCGGTTTATCGGTTTATCGGTTTATCGGTTTATCAGTTTATCGGTTTATCGGTTTATCGGTTTATCGGTTTGTCGGTTTATCGGTTTATCGGATTATCGGTTTTTGGTTTATCGGTTTATCGGTTTATCGGTTTATCGGTTTATCGGTTTATCGGTTTATCGGTTTATCGGTTTATCGGTTTATCGGTTTATCGGTTTATAGGTTTATAGGTTTATCGGTTAATCGCTTTAGCGGTTTATCGGTTTATCGGTTCATCGGTTTATCGGTTCATCGGTTTATCGGTTTATCGGTTTATCGGTTTATCAGTTTACCGGTTTATCGGTTTATCGGTTTGTCGGTTTATCGGTTTATCGGATTATCGGTTTTTGGTTTATCGGTTTATCGGTTTATCGGTTTATCGGTTTATCGGTTTATCGGTTTATCGGTTTATCGGTTTATAGGTTTATAGGTTTATCGGTTAATCGCTTTAGCGGTTTATCGGTTTATCGGTTCATCGGTTTATCGGTTCATCGGTTTATCGGTTTATCGGTTTATCGGTTTATCAGTTTATCGGTTTATCGGTTTATCGGTTTGTCGGTTTATCGGTTTATCGGATTATCGGTTTTTGGTTTATCGGTTTATCGGTTTATCGGTTTATCGGTTTATCGGTTTATCGGTTTATCGGTTTATCGGTTTATCGGTTTATCGGTTTATCGGTTTATAGGTTTATAGGTTTATCGGTTAATCGCTTTAGCGGTTTATCGGTTTATCGGTTCATCGGTTTATCGGTTCATCGGTTTATCGGTTTATCGGTTTATCGGTTTATCAGTTTATCGGTTAATCGCTTTAGCGGTTTATCGGTTTATCGGTTCATCGGTTTATCGGTTCATCGGTTTATCGGTTTACCGGTTAATCGCTTTAGCGGTTTATCGGTTTATCGGTTCATCGGTTTATCGGTTCATCGGTTTATCGGTTTATCGGTTTATCAGTTTATCGGTTTATCGGTTTATCGGTTTATCGGTTTATCGGTTTATCAGTTTATCGGTTAATCGCTTTAGCGGTTTATCGGTTTATCGGTTCATCGGTTTATCGGTTCATCGGTTTATCGGTTTACCGGTTAATCGCTTTAGCGGTTTATCGGTTTATCGGTTCATCGGTTTATCGGTTTATCTGTTTATCGGTTTATCGGTTTATCAGTTTATCGGTTTATCGGTTTATCGGTTTATCGGTTTATCGGTTTATCGGTTTATCGGTTTATCGGTTTATCAGTTTATCGGTTTATCGGTTTATCGGTTCATCGGTTTATCAGTTTATAGGTTCATCGGATTATAGGTTTATAGGTTTATAGGTTTATCGGTTTATCGGTTTATCGGTTTATCGGTTTATCGGTTTATCGGTTTATCGGTGTATCGGTTTATCGGTTTATCGGTTTATCGGTTTATCGGTTTATCGGTTTATCGGTTTATCGGTTTATCGGTTTATCGGTTTATCGGTTTATCGGTTCATCGGTTTATCGGTTTATCGGTTAATCGCTTTATCGGTTTATTGGTTTATCGGTTTATAGGTTTATCGGCTTATCGGATTATCGGTTTATCGGTTTATCGGTTTATTGGTTTATCGGTTTACCGGTTTATCGGTTTATCGGTTTATAGGTTCATCGGTTCATCGGTTCATCTGTTTATTCTGTTTATTCTGTTTATTCTGTTTATTCTGTTTATTCTGTTTATTCTGTTTATTCTGTTTATTCTGTTTATTCTGTTTATTCTGTTTATTCTGTTTATTCTGTTTATTCTGTTTATTCTGTTTATTCTGTTTATTCTGTTTATTCTGTTTATTCTGTTTATTCTGTTTATTCTGTTTATTCTGTTTATTCTGTTTATTCTGTTTATTCTGTTTATTCCCTTTATTCTGTTTATTCTGTTTATTCTGTTTAATCTGTTTATTCTGTTTATTCTGTTTATTCTGTTTATTCTGTTTATTCTGTTTATTCTGTTTATTCTGTTTATTCTGTTTATTCTGTTTATTCTGTTTATTCTGTTTATTCTGTTTATTCTGTTTATTCTGTTTATTCTGTTTATTCTGTTTATTCTGTTTATTCTGTTTATTCTGTTTATTCTGTTTATTCTGTTTATTCTGTTTATTCTGTTTATTCTGTTTATTCTGTTTATTCTGTTTATTCTGTTTATTCTGTTTATTCTGTTTATTCTGTTTATTCTGTTTATTCTGTTTATTCTGTTTATTCTGTTTATTCTGTTTATTCTGTTTATTCTGTTTATTCTGTTTATTCTGTTTATTCTGTTTATTCTGTTTATTCTGTTTATTCTGTTTATTCTGTTTATTCTGTTTATTCTGTTTATTCTGTTTATTCTGTTTATTCTGTTTATTCTGTTTATTCTGTTTATTCTGTTTATTCTGTTTATTCTGTTTATTCTGTTTATTCTGTTTATTCTGTTTATTCTGTTTATTCTGTTTATTCTGTTTATTCTGTTTATTCTGTTTATTCTGTTTATTCTGTTTATTCTGTTTATTCTGTTTATTCTGTTTATTCTGTTTATTCTGTTTATTCTGTTTATTCTGTTTATTCTGTTTATTCTGTTTATTCTGTTTATTCTGTTTATTCTGTTTATTCTGTTTATTCTGTTTATTCTGTTTATTCTGTTTATTCTGTTTATTCTGTTTATTCTGTTTATTCTGTTTATTCTGTTTATTCTGTTTATTCTGTTTATTCTGTTTATTCTGTTTATTCTGTTTATTCTGTTTATTCTGTTTATTCTGTTTATTCTGTTTATTCTGTTTATTCTTTTTATTCTGTTTATTTTGTTTATTCTGTTTGGAATGTTTATTCTGTTTGGAATGTTTATTCTGTTTATTTGTTTATTTGTTTATTTGTTTATTTGTTTATTTGTTTATTTGTTTATTTGTTTATTTGTTTATTTGTTTATTTGTTTATTTGTTTATTTGTTTATTTGTTTATTTGTTTATTTGTTTATTTGTTTATTTGTTTATTTGTTTATTTGTTTATTTGTTCATTTGTTTATTTGTTTATTTGTTTATTTGTTTATTTGTTTATTTGTTTATTTGTTTATTTGTTTATTTGTTTATTTGTTTATTTGTTTATTTGTTTATTTGTTTATTTGTTTATTTGTTTATTTGTTTATTTGTTTATTTGTTTATTTGTTTATTTGTTTATTTGTTTATTTGTTTATTTGTTTATTTGTTTATTTGTTTATTTGTTTATTTGTTTATTTGTTTATTTGTTTATTTGTTTATTTGTTTATTTGTTTATTTGTTTATTTGTTTATTTGTTTATTTGTTTATTTGTTTATTTGTTTATTTGTTTATTTGTTTATTTGTTTATTTGTTTATTTGTTTATTTGTTTATTTGTTTATTTGTTTATTTGTTTATTTGTTTATTTGTTTATTTGTTTATTTGTTTATATGTTTATTTGTTTATTTGTTTTGTTGTTTATTTGTTTATTTGTTTATTTGTTTATTTGTTTATTTGTTTATTTGTTTATTTGTTTATTTGTTTATTTGTTTATTTGTTTATTTGTTTATTTGTTTATTTGTTTATTTGTTTATTTGTTTATTTGTTTATTTGTTTATTTGTTTATTTGTTTATTTGTTTATTTGTTTATTTGTTTATTTGTTTATTTGTTTATTTGTTTATTTGTTTATTTGTTTATTTGTTTATCAGTTTATCGGTTTATCGGTTTATAGGTTTATCGGTTAATCGCTTTAGCGGTTTATCGGTTTATCGGTTCATCGGTTTATCGGTTCATCGGTTTATCGGTTTACCGGTTAATCGCTTTAGCGGTTTATCGGTTTATCGGTTCATCGGTTTATCAGTTTATCGGTTTATCGGTTTATCGGTTTATAGGTTCATCGGTTCATCGGTTCATCTGTTTATTCTGTTTATTCTGTTTATTCTGTTTATTCTGTTTATTCTGTTTATTCTGTTTATTCTGTTTATTCTGTTTATTCTGTTTATTCTGTTTATTCTGTTTATTCTGTTTATTCTGTTTATTCTGTTTATTCTGTTTATTCTGTTTATTCTGTTTATTCTGTTTATTCTGTTTATTCTGTTTATTCTGTTTATTCTGTTTATTCTGTTTATTCTGTTTATTCCCTTTATTTTGTTTATTCTGTTTATTCTGTTTAATCTGTTTATTCTGTTTATTCTGTTTATTCTGTTTATTCTGTTTATTCTGTTTATTCTGTTTTTTCTGTTTATTCTGTTTATTCTGTTTATTCTGTTTATTCTGTTTATTCTGTTTATTCTGTTTATTCTGTTTATTCTGTTTATTCTGTTTATTCTGTTTATTCTGTTTATTCTGTTTATTCTGTTTATTCTGTTTATTCTGTTTATTCTGTTTATTCTGTTTAATCTGTTTATTCTGTTTATTCTGTTTATTCTGTTTATTCTGTTTATTCTGTTTGTTCTGTTTATTCTGTTTATTCTGTTTATTCTGTTTATTCTGTTTATTCTGTTTATTCTGTTTATTCTGTTTATTCTGTTTATTCTGTTTATTCTGTTTATTCTGTTTATTCTGTTTATTCTGTTTATTCTGTTTATTCTGTTTATTCTGTTTATTCTGTTTATTCTGTTTATTCTGTTTATTCTGTTTATTCTGTTTATTCTGTTTATTCTGTTTATTCTGTTTATTCTGTTTATTCTGTTTATTCTGTTTATTCTGTTTATTCTGTTTATTCTGTTTATTCTGTTTATTCTGTTTATTCTGTTTATTCTGTTTATTCTGTTTATTCTGTTTATTCTGTTTATTCTGTTTATTCTGTTTATTCTGTTTATTCTGTTTATTCTGTTTATTTTGTTTATTCTGTTTGGAATGTTTATTCTGTTTGGAATGTTTATTCTGTTTATTTGTTTATTTGTTTATTTGTTTATTTGTTTATTTGTTTATTTGTTTATTTGTTTATTTGTTTATTTGTTTATTTGTTTATTTGTTTATTTGTTTATTTGTTTATTTGTTTATTTGTTTATTTGTTTATTTGTTTATTTGTTTATTTGTTTATTTGTTTATTTGTTTATTTGTTTATTTGTTTATTTGTTTATTTGTTTATTTGTTCATTTGTTTATTTGTTTATTTGTTTATTTGTTTATTTGTTTATTTGTTTATTT
Source organism: Malaya genurostris (assembly GCF_030247185.1). Classification (NCBI taxonomy): domain Eukaryota; kingdom Metazoa; phylum Arthropoda; class Insecta; order Diptera; family Culicidae; genus Malaya; species Malaya genurostris. The sequence continues at coordinate 126,952,164 of NC_080570.1, read as the reverse complement.
GTTTATTTGTTTATTTGTTTATTTGTTTATTTGTTTATTTGTTTATTTGTTTATTTGTTTATTTGTTTATTTGTTCATTTGTTTATTTGTTTATTTGTTTATTTGTTTATTTGTTTATTTGTTTATTTGTTTATTTGTTTATTTGTTTATTTGTTTATTTGTTTATTTGTTTATTTGTTTATTTGTTTATTTGTTTATTTGTTTATTTGTTTATTTGTTTATTTGTTTATTTGTTTATTTGTTTATTTGTTTATTTGTTTATTTGTTTATTTGTTTATTTGTTTATTTGTTTATTTGTTTATTTGTTTATTTGTTTATTTGTTTATTTGTTTATTTGTTTATTTGTTTATTTGTTTATTTGTTTATTTGTTTATTTGTTTTGTTGTTTATTTGTTTATTTGTTTATTTGTTTATTTGTTTATTTGTTTATTTGTTTATTTGTTTATTTGTTTATTTGTTTATTTGTTTATTTGTTTATTTGTTTATTTGTTTATTTGTTTATTTGTTTATTTGTTTATTTGTTTATTTGTTTATTTGTTTATCAGTTTATCGGTTTATCGGTTTATCGGTTTATCGGTTTATCGGTTTATCGGTTCATCGGTTTATCGGTTTATCGGTTAATCGCTTTAGCGGTTTATCGGTTTATCGGTTCATCGGTTTATCAGTTTATCGGTTTATCGGTTTATCGGTTCATCTGTTTATTCTGTTTATTCTGTTTATTCTGTTTATTCTGTTTATTCTGTTTATTCTGTTTATTCTGTTTATTCTGTTTATTCTGTTTATTCTGTTTATTCTGTTTATTCTGTTTATTCTGTTTATTCTGTTTATTCTGTTTATTCTGTTTATTCTGTTTATTCTGTTTTTTCTGTTTATTCTGTTTATTCTGTTTATTCCCTTTATTTTGTTTATTCTGTTTATTCTGTTTAATCTGTTTATTCTGTTTATTCTGTTTATTCTGTTTATTCTGTTTATTCTGTTTATTCTGTTTATTCTGTTTATTCTGTTTATTCTGTTTATTCTGTTTATTCTGTTTATTCTGTTTATTCTGTTTATTCTGTTTATTCTGTTTATTCTGTTTATTCTGTTTATTCTGTTTATTCTGTTTATTCTGTTTATTCTGTTTATTCTGTTTATTCTGTTTATTCTGTTTATTCTGTTTATTCTGTTTATTCTGTTTATTCTGTTTATTCTGTTTATTCTGTTTATTCTGTTTATTCTGTTTATTCTGTTTATTCTGTTTATTCTGTTTATTCTGTTTAATCTGTTTATTCTGTTTATTCTGTTTATTCTGTTTATTCTGTTTATTCTGTTTATTCTGTTTATTCTGTTTATTCTGTTTATTCTGTTTATTCTGTTTATTCTGTTTATTCTGTTTATTCTGTTTATTCTGTTTATTCTGTTTATTCTGTTTATTCTGTTTATTCTGTTTATTCTGTTTATTCTGTTTATTCTGTTTATTCTGTTTATTCTGTTTATTCTGTTTATTCTGTTTATTCTGTTTATTCTGTTTATTCTGTTTATTCTGTTTATTCTGTTTATTCTGTTTATTCTGTTTATTCTGTTTATTCTGTTTATTCTGTTTATTCTGTTTATTCTGTTTATTCTGTTTATTCTGTTTATTCTGTTTATTCTGTTTATTTTGTTTATTCTGTTTGGAATGTTTATTCTGTTTGGAATGTTTATTCTGTTTGGAATGTTTATTCTGTTTATTTGTTTATTTGTTTATTTGTTTATTTGTTTATTTGTTTATTTGTTTATTTGTTTATTTGTTTATTTGTTTATTTGTTTATTTGTTTATTTGTTTATTTGTTTATTTGTTTATTTGTTTATTTGTTTATTTGTTTATTTGTTTATTTGTTTATTTGTTTATTTGTTTATTTGTTTATTTGTTTATTTGTTTATTTGTTTATTTGTTTATTTGTTTATTTGTTTTGTTTTTTATTTGTTTATTTGTTTATTTGTTTATTTGTTTATTTGTTTATTTGTTTATTTGTTTATTTGTTTATTTGTTTATTTGTTTATTTGTTTATTTGTTTATTTGTTTATTTGTTTATTTGTTTATTTGTTTATTTGTTTATTTGTTTATTTGTTTATTTGTTTATTTGTTTATTTGTTTATTTGTTTATTTGTTTATTTGTTTATTTGTTTATTTGTTTATTTGTTTATTTGTTTATTTGTTTATTTGTTCATTTGTTTATTTGTTTATTTGTTTATTTGTTTATTTGTTTATTTGTTTTTTTGTTTATTTGTTTATTTGTTTATTTGTTTATTTGTTTATTTGTTTATTTGTTTATTTGTTTATTTGTTTATTTGTTTATTTGTTTATTTGTTTATTTGTTTATTTGTTTATTTGTTTATTTGTTTATTTGTTTATTTGTTTATTTGTTTATTTGTTTATTTGTTTATTTGTTTATTTGTTTATTTGTTTATTTGTTTATTTGTTCATTTGTTTATTTGTTTATTTGTTTATTTGTTTATTTGTTTATTTGTTTATTTGTTTATTTGTTTATTTGTTTATTTGTTTATTTGTTTATTTGTTTTTTTGTTTATTTGTTTATTTGTTTATTTGTTTATTTGTTTATTTGTTTATTTGTTTATTTGTTTTGTTGTTTATTTGTTTATTTGTTTATTTGTTTATTTGTTCATCGGTTTATCGGTTTATCGGTTAATCGCTTTAGCGGTTTATCGGTTTATCGGTTCATCGGTTTATCAGTTTATCGGTTTATCGGTTTATCGGTTCATCTGTTTATTCTGTTTATTCTGTTTATTCTGTTTATTCTGTTTATTCTGTTTATTCTGTTTATTCTGTTTATTCTGTTTATTCTGTTTATTCTGTTTATTCTGTTTATTCTGTTTATTCTGTTTATTCTGTTTATTCTGTTTATTCTGTTTATTCTGTTTATTCTGTTTATTCTGTTTTTTCTGTTTATTCTGTTTATTCTGTTTATTCCCTTTATTTTGTTTATTCTGTTTATTCTGTTTAATCTGTTTATTCTGTTTATTCTGTTTATTCTGTTTATTCTGTTTATTCTGTTTATTCTGTTTATTCTGTTTATTGTTTATTCTGTTTATTCTGTTTATTCTGTTTATTCTGTTTATTCTGTTTATTCTGTTTATTCTGTTTATTCTGTTTATTCTGTTTATTCTGTTTATTCTGTTTATTCTGTTTATTCTGTTTATTCTGTTTATTCTGTTTATTCTGTTTATTCTGTTTATTCTGTTTATTCTGTTTATTCTGTTTATTCTGTTTATTCTGTTTATTCTGTTTATTCTGTTTATTCTGTTTATTCTGTTTATTCTGTTTATTCTGTTTAATCTGTTTATTCTGTTTATTCTGTTTATTCTGTTTATTCTGTTTATTCTGTTTATTCTGTTTATTCTGTTTATTCTGTTTATTCTGTTTATTCTGTTTATTCTGTTTATTCTGTTTATTCTGTTTATTCTGTTTATTCTGTTTATTCTGTTTATTCTGTTTATTCTGTTTATTCTGTTTATTCTGTTTATTCTGTTTATTCTGTTTATTCTGTTTATTCTGTTTATTCTGTTTATTCTGTTTATTCTGTTTATTCTGTTTATTCTGTTTATTCTGTTTATTCTGTTTATTCTGTTTATTCTGTTTATTCTGTTTATTCTGTTTATTCTGTTTATTCTGTTTATTCTGTTTATTCTGTTTATTCTGTTTATTCTGTTTATTTTGTTTATTCTGTTTGGAATGTTTATTCTGTTTGGAATGTTTATTCTGTTTGGAATGTTTATTCTGTTTATTTGTTTATTTGTTTATTTGTTTATTTGTTTATTTGTTTATTTGTTTATTTGTTTATTTGTTTATTTGTTTATTTGTTTATTTGTTTATTTGTTTATTTGTTTATTTGTTTATTTGTTTATTTGTTTATTTGTTTATTTGTTTATTTGTTTATTTGTTTATTTGTTTATTTGTTTATTTGTTTATTTGTTTATTTGTTTATTTGTTTTGTTTTTTATTTGTTTATTTGTTTATTTGTTTATTTGTTTATTTGTTTATTTGTTTATTTGTTTATTTGTTTATTTGTTTATTTGTTTATTTGTTTATTTGTTTATTTGTTTATTTGTTTATTTGTTTATTTGTTTATTTGTTTATTTGTTTATTTGTTTATTTGTTTATTTGTTTATTTGTTTATTTGTTTATTTGTTTATTTGTTTATTTGTTTATTTGTTTATTTGTTTATTTGTTTATTTGTTCATTTGTTTATTTGTTTATTTGTTTATTTGTTTATTTGTTTATTTGTTTTTTTGTTTATTTGTTTATTTGTTTATTTGTTTATTTGTTTATTTGTTTATTTGTTTATTTGTTTATTTGTTTATTTGTTTATTTGTTTATTTGTTTATTTGTTTATTTGTTTATTTGTTTATTTGTTTATTTGTTTATTTGTTTATTTGTTTATTTGTTTATTTGTTTATTTGTTTATTTGTTTATTTGTTCATTTGTTTATTTGTTTATTTGTTTATTTGTTTATTTGTTTATTTGTTTATTTGTTTATTTGTTTATTTGTTTATTTGTTTATTTGTTTATTTGTTTATTTGTTTTTTTGTTTATTTGTTTATTTGTTTATTTGTTTATTTGTTTATTTGTTTATTTGTTTATTTGTTTTGTTGTTTATTTGTTTATTTGTTTATTTGTTTATTTGTTTATTTGTTTATTTGTTTATTTGTTTATTTGTTTATTTGTTTATTTGTTTATTTGTTTATTTGTTTATTTGTTTATTTGTTCATTTGTTTATTTGTTTATTTGTTTATTTGTTTATTTGTTTATTTGTTCATTTGTTTATTTGTTTATTTGTTTATTTGTTTATTTGTTTATTTGTTTATTTGTTTATTTGTTTATTTGTTTATTTGTTTATTTGTTTATTTGTTTATTTGTTTATTGTTTATTTGTTTATTTGTTTATTTGTTTATTTGTTTATTTGTTTATTTGTTTATTTGTTTATTTGTTTATTTGTTTATTTGTTTATTTGTTTATTTGTTTATTTGTTTATTTGTTTATTTGTTTATTTGTTTATTTGTTTATTTGTTTATTTGTTTATTTGTTCATTTGTTCATTTGTTTATTTGTTTATTTGTTTATTTGTTTATTTGTTTATTTGTTTATTTGTTTATTTGTTTATTTGTTTATTTGTTTATTTGTTTATTTGTTTATTTGTTTATTTGTTTATTTGTTTATTTGTTTATTTGTTTATTTGTTTATTTGTTTATTTGTTTATTTGTTTATTTGTTTATTTGTTTATTTGTTTATTTGTTTATTTGTTTATTTGTTTATTTGTTTATTTGTTTATTTGTTTATTTGTTTATTTGTTTATTTGTTTATTTGTTTATTTGTTTATTTGTTTATTTGTTTATTTGTTTATTTGTTTATTTGTTTTGTTGTTTATTTGTTTATTTGTTTATTTGTTTATTTGTTTATTTGTTTATTTGTTTATTTGTTTATTTGTTTATTTGTTTATTTGTTTATTTGTTTATTTGTTTATTTGTTTATTTGTTTATTTGTTTATTTGTTTATTTGTTTATTTGTTTATTTGTTTATTTGTTTATTTGTTTATTTGTTTATTTGTTTATTTGTTTATTTGTTTATTTGTTTATTTGTTTATTTGTTTATTTGTTTATTTGTTTATTTGTTTATTTGTTTATTTGTTTATTTGTTTATTTGTTTATCAGTTTATCGGTTTATCGGTTTATCGGTTTATCGGTTTATAGGTTTATAGGTTTATCGGTTAATCGCTTTAGCGGTTTATCGGTTTATCGGTTCATCGGTTTATCGGTTTATCGGTTTATCAGTTTATCGGTTTATCGGTTCATCGGTTTATCATTTTATCGGTTTATCGGTTTATCGGTTTATCGGTTCATCGGTTTATCGGTTTATCGGTTAATCGCTTTAGCGGTTTATCGGTTTATCGGTTCATCGGTTTATCGGTTCATCGGTTTATCGGTTTACCGGTTAATCGCTTTAGCGGTTTATCGGTTTATCGGTTCATCGGTTTATCAGTTTATCGGTTTATCGGTTTATCGGTTTATCGGTTTATAGGTTCATCGGTTCATCGGTTCATCTGTTTATTCTGTTTAATCTGTTTATTCTGTTTATTCTGTTTATTCTGTTTATTCTGTTTATTCTGTTTATTCTGTTTTTTCTGTTTATTCTGTTTATTCTGTTTATTCTGTTTATTCTGTTTATTCTGTTTATTCTGTTTATTCTGTTTATTCTGTTTATTCTGTTTATTCTGTTTATTCTGTTTATTCTGTTTATTCTGTTTATTCTGTTTATTCTGTTTATTCTGTTTAATCTGTTTATTCTGTTTATTCTGTTTATTCTGTTTATTCTGTTTATTCTGTTTGTTCTGTTTATTCTGTTTATTCTGTTTATTCTGTTTATTCTGTTTATTCTGTTTATTCTGTTTATTCTGTTTATTCTGTTTATTCTGTTTATTCTGTTTATTCTGTTTATTCTGTTTATTCTGTTTATTCTGTTTATTCTGTTTATTCTGTTTATTCTGTTTATTCTGTTTATTCTGTTTATTCTGTTTATTCTGTTTATTCTGTTTATTCTGTTTATTCTGTTTATTCTGTTTATTCTGTTTATTCTGTTTATTCTGTTTATTCTGTTTATTCTGTTTATTCTGTTTATTCTGTTTATTCTGTTTATTCTGTTTATTCTGTTTATTCTGTTTATTCTGTTTATTCTGTTTATTCTGTTTATTCTGTTTATTCTGTTTATTCTGTTTATTCTGTTTATTTTGTTTATTCTGTTTGGAATGTTTATTCTGTTTGGAATGTTTATTCTGTTTATTTGTTTATTTGTTTATTTGTTTATTTGTTTATTTGTTTATTTGTTTATTTGTTTATTTGTTTATTTGTTTATTTGTTTATTTGTTTATTTGTTTATTTGTTTATTTGTTTATTTGTTTATTTGTTTATTTGTTTATTTGTTTATTTGTTTATTTGTTTATTTGTTTATTTGTTTATTTGTTTATTTGTTCATTTGTTTATTTGTTTATTTGTTTATTTGTTTATTTGTTTATTTGTTTATTTGTTTATTTGTTTATTTGTTTATTTGTTTATTTGTTTATTTGTTTATTTGTTTATTTGTTTATTTGTTTATTTGTTTATTTGTTTATTTGTTTATTTGTTTATTTGTTTATTTGTTTATTTGTTTATTTGTTTATTTGTTTATTTGTTTATTTGTTTATTTGTTTATTTGTTTATTTGTTTATTTGTTTATTTGTTTATTTGTTTATTTGTTTATTTGTTTATTTGTTTATTTGTTTTGTTTTTTATTTGTTTATTTGTTTATTTGTTTATTTGTTTATTTGTTTATTTGTTTATTTGTTTATTTGTTTATTTGTTTATTTGTTTATTTGTTTTTTTGTTTATTTGTTTATTTGTTTATTTGTTTATTTGTTTATTTGTTTATTTGTTTATTTGTTTATTTGTTTATTTGTTTATTTGTTTATTTGTTTATTTGTTTATTTGTTTATTTGTTTATTTGTTTATTTGTTTATTTGTTTATTTGTTTATTTGTTTATTTGTTTATTTGTTTATTTGTTTATTTGTTTATTTGTTTATTTGTTTATTTGTTTATTTGTTTATTTGTTTATTTGTTTATTTGTTTATTTGTTTATTTGTTTATTTGTTTATTTGTTTATTTGTTTATTTGTTTATTTGTTTATTTGTTTATTTGTTTATTTGTTTATTTGTTTATTTGTTTTGTTGTTTATTTGTTTATTTGTTTATTTGTTTATTTGTTTATTTGTTTATTTGTTTATTTGTTTATTTGTTTATTTGTTTATTTGTTTATTTGTTTATTTGTTTATTTGTTTATTTGTTTATTTGTTTATTTGTTTATTTGTTTATTTGTTTATTTGTTTATTTGTTTATTTGTTTATTTGTTTATTTGTTTATTTGTTTATTTGTTTATTTGTTTATTTGTTTATTTGTTTATTTGTTTATTTGTTTATTTGTTTATTTGTTTATTTGTTTATCAGTTTATCGGTTTATCGGTTTATCGGTTTATCGGTTTATCGGTTTATCGGTTCATCGGTTTATCGGTTTATCGGTTAATCGCTTTAGCGGTTTATCGGTTTATCGGTTCATCGGTTTATCAGTTTATCGGTTTATCGGTTTATCGGTTCATCTGTTTATTCTGTTTATTCTGTTTATTCTGTTTATTCTGTTTATTCTGTTTATTCTGTTTATTCTGTTTATTCTGTTTATTCTGTTTATTCTGTTTATTCTGTTTATTCTGTTTATTCTGTTTATTCTGTTTTTTCTGTTTATTCTGTTTATTCTGTTTATTCCCTTTATTTTGTTTATTCTGTTTATTCTGTTTAATCTGTTTATTCTGTTTATTCTGTTTATTCTGTTTATTCTGTTTATTCTGTTTATTCTGTTTATTCTGTTTATTCTGTTTATTCTGTTTATTCTGTTTATTCTGTTTATTCTGTTTATTCTGTTTATTCTGTTTATTCTGTTTATTCTGTTTATTCTGTTTATTCTGTTTATTCTGTTTATTCTGTTTATTCTGTTTATTCTGTTTATTCTGTTTATTCTGTTTATTCTGTTTATTCTGTTTATTCTGTTTATTCTGTTTATTCTGTTTATTCTGTTTATTCTGTTTATTCTGTTTATTCTGTTCATTCTGTTTATTCTGTTTATTCTGTTTATTCTGTTTATTCTGTTTATTCTGTTTATTCTGTTTAATCTGTTTATTCTGTTTATTCTGTTTATTCTGTTTATTCTGTTTATTCTGTTTATTCTGTTTATTCTGTTTATTCTGTTTATTCTGTTTATTCTGTTTATTCTGTTTATTCTGTTTATTCTGTTTATTCTGTTTATTCTGTTTATTCTGTTTATTCTGTTTATTCTGTTTATTCTGTTTATTCTGTTTATTCTGTTTATTCTGTTTATTCTGTTTATTCTGTTTATTCTGTTTATTCTGTTTATTCTGTTTATTCTGTTTATTCTGTTTATTCTGTTTATTCTGTTTATTCTGTTTATTCTGTTTATTCTGTTTATTCTGTTTATTCTGTTTATTCTGTTTATTCTGTTTATTCTGTTTATTCTGTTTATTCTGTTTATTCTGTTTATTCTGTTTATTCTGTTTATTCTGTTTATTCTGTTTATTCTGTTTATTCTGTTTATTCTGTTTATTCTGTTTATTCTGTTTATTCTGTTTATTCTGTTTATTCTGTTTATTCTGTTTATTCTGTTTATTCTGTTTATTCTGTTTATTCTGTTTATTTTGTTTATTCTGTTTGGAATGTTTATTCTGTTTGGAATGTTTATTCTGTTTATTTGTTTATTTGTTTATTTGTTTATTTGTTTATTTGTTTATTTGTTTATTTGTTTATTTGTTTATTTGTTTATTTGTTTATTTGTTTATTTGTTTATTTGTTTATTTGTTTATTTGTTTATTTGTTTATTTGTTTATTTGTTTATTTGTTTATTTGTTTATTTGTTTATTTGTTTATTTGTTTATTTGTTTATTTGTTTATTTGTTTATTTGTTTATTTGTTTATTTGTTTATTTGTTTATTTGTTTATTTGTTTATTTGTTTATTTGTTTATTTGTTTATTTGTTTATTTGTTTATTTGTTTATTTGTTTATTTGTTTATTTGTTTATTTGTTTATTTGTTTATTTGTTTATTTGTTTATTTGTTTTGTTTTTTATTTGTTTATTTGTTTATTTGTTTATTTGTTTATTTGTTTATTTGTTTATTTGTTTATTTGTTTATTTGTTTATTTGTTTATTTGTTTTTTTGTTTATTTGTTTATTTGTTTATTTGTTTATTTGTTTATTTGTTTATTTGTTTATTTGTTTATTTGTTTATTTGTTTATTTGTTTATTTGTTTATTTGTTTATTTGTTTATTTGTTTATTTGTTTATTTGTTTATTTGTTTATTTGTTTATTTGTTTATTTGTTTATTTGTTTATTTGTTTATTTGTTTATTTGTTTATTTGTTTATTTGTTTATTTGTTTATTTGTTTATTTGTTTATTTGTTTATTTGTTTATTTGTTTATTTGTTTATTTGTTTATTTGTTTATTTGTTTATTTGTTTATTTGTTTATTTGTTTATTTGTTTATTTGTTTATTTGTTTATTTGTTTATTTGTTTATTTGTTTATTTGTTTATTTGTTTATTTGTTTATTTGTTTATTTGTTTATTTGTTTATTTGTTTATTTGTTTATTTGTTTATTTGTTTATTTGTTTATTTGTTTATTTGTTTATTTGTTTATTTGTTTATTTGTTTATTTGTTTATTTGTTTATTTGTTTATTTGTTTATTTGTTTATTTGTTTATTTGTTTATTTGTTTATTTGTTTATTTGTTTATTTGTTTATTTGTTCATTTGTTTATTTGTTCATTTGTTTATTTGTTTATTTGTTTATTTGTTTATTTGTTTATTTGTTTATTTGTTTATTTGTTTATTTGTTTATTTGTTTATTTGTTTATTTGTTTATTTGTTTTTTTGTTTATTTGTTTATTTGTTTATTTGTTTATTTGTTTTGTTGTTTATTTGTTTATTTGTTTATTTGTTTATTTGTTTATTTGTTTATTTGTTTATTTGTTTATTTGTTTATTTGTTTATTTGTTTATTTGTTTATTTGTTTATTTGTTTATTTGTTTATTTGTTTATTTGTTTATTTGTTTATTTGTTTATTTGTTCATTTGTTTATTTGTTTATTTGTTTATTTGTTTATTTGTTTATTTGTTCATTTGTTTATTTGTTTATTTGTTTATTTGTTTATTTGTTTATTTGTTTATTTGTTTATTTGTTTATTTGTTTATTTGTTTATTTGTTTATTTGTTTATTTGTTTATTTGTTTATTTGTTTATTTGTTTATTTGTTTATTTGTTTATTTGTTTATTTGTTTATTTGTTTATTTGTTTATTTGTTTATTTGTTTATTTGTTTATTTGTTTATTTGTTTATTTGTTTATTTGTTTATTTGTTTATTTGTTTATTTGTTTATTTGTTTATTTGTTTATTTGTTCATTTGTTCATTTGTTTATTTGTTTATTTGTTTATTTGTTTATTTGTTTATTTGTTTATTTGTTTATTTGTTTATTTGTTTATTTGTTTATTTGTTTATTTGTTTATTTGTTTATTTGTTTATTTGTTTATTTGTTTATTTGTTTATTTGTTTATTTGTTTATTTGTTTATTTGTTTATTTGTTTATTTGTTTATTTGTTTATTTGTTTATTTGTTTATTTGTTTATTTGTTTATTTGTTTATTTGTTTATTTGTTTATTTGTTTATTTGTTTATTTGTTTATTTGTTTATTTGTTTATTTGTTTATTTGTTTATTTGTTTATTTGTTTTGTTGTTTATTTGTTTATTTGTTTATTTGTTTATTTGTTTATTTGTTTATTTGTTTATTTGTTTATTTGTTTATTTGTTTATTTGTTTATTTGTTTATTTGTTTATTTGTTTATTTGTTTATTTGTTTATTTGTTTATTTGTTTATTTGTTTATTTGTTTATTTGTTTATTTGTTTATTTGTTTATCAGTTTATCGGTTTATCGGTTTATCGGTTTATCGGTTTATAGGTTTATAGGTTTATCGGTTAATCGCTTTAGCGGTTTATCGGTTTATCGGTTCATCGGTTTATCGGTTCATCGGTTTATCGGTTTATCGGTTTATCGGTTTATCAGTTTATCGGTTTATCGGTTCATCGGTTTATCAGTTTATCGGTTTATCGGTTTATCGGTTCATCGGTTTATCGGTTTATCGGTTAATCGCTTTAGCGGTTTATCGGTTTATCGGTTCATCGGTTTATCGGTTCATCGGTTTATCGGTTTACCGGTTAATCGCTTTAGCGGTTTATCGGTTTATCGGTTCATCGGTTTATCAGTTTATCGGTTTATCGGTTTATCGGTTTATCGGTTTATAGGTTCATCGGTTCATCGGTTCATCTGTTTATTCTGTTTATTCTGTTTATTCTGTTTATTCTGTTTATTCTGTTTATTCTGTTTATTCTGTTTATTCTGTTTATTCTGTTTATTCTGTTTATTCTGTTTATTCTGTTTATTCTGTTTATTCTGTTTATTCTGTTTATTCTGTTTATTCTGTTTATTCTGTTTATTCTGTTTATTCTGTTTATTCTGTTTATTCTGTTTATTCTGTTTATTCTGTTTATTCTGTTTATTCTGTTTATTCTGTTTATTCTGTTTATTCTGTTTATTCCCTTTATTTTGTTTATTCTGTTTATTCTGTTTAATCTGTTTATTCTGTTTATTCTGTTTATTCTGTTTATTCTGTTTATTCTGTTTATTCTGTTTATTCTGTTTATTCTGTTTATTCTGTTTATTCTGTTTATTCTGTTTATTCTGTTTATTCTGTTTATTCTGTTTATTCTGTTTATTCTGTTTATTCTGTTTATTCTGTTTATTCTGTTTATTCTGTTTATTCTGTTTATTCTGTTTATTCTGTTTATTCTGTTTATTCTGTTTATTCTGTTTAATCTGTTTATTCTGTTTATTCTGTTTATTCTGTTTATTCTGTTTATTCTGTTTATTCTGTTTATTCTGTTTATTCTGTTTATTCTGTTTATTCTGTTTATTCTGTTTATTCTGTTTATTCTGTTTATTCTGTTTATTCTGTTTATTCTGTTTATTCTGTTTATTCTGTTTATTCTGTTTATTCTGTTTATTCTGTTTATTCTGTTTATTCTGTTTATTCTGTTTATTCTGTTTATTCTGTTTATTCTGTTTATTCTGTTTATTCTGTTTATTCTGTTTATTCTGTTTATTCTGTTTATTCTGTTTATTCTGTTTATTCTGTTTATTCTGTTTATTCCCTTTATTCTGTTTATTCTGTTTAATCTGTTTATTCTGTTTATTCTGTTTATTCTGTTTATTCTGTTTATTCTGTTTATTCTGTTTATTCTGTTTATTCTGTTTATTCTGTTTATTATGTTTATTCTGTTTATTCTGTTTATTCTGTTTATTCTGTTTATTCTGTTTATTCTGTTTATTCTGTTTATTCTGTTTATTCTGTTTATTCTGTTCATTCTGTTTATTCTGTTTATTCTGTTTATTCTGTTTATTCTGTTTATTCTGTTTATTCTGTTTATTCTGTTTATTCTGTTTATTCTGTTTATTCTGTTTATTCTGTTTATTCTGTTTATTCTGTTTATTCTGTTTATTCTGTTTATTCTGTTTATTCTGTTTATTCTGTTTATTCTGTTTATTCTGTTTATTCTGTTTATTCTGTTTATTCTGTTTATTCTGTTTATTCTGTTTATTCTGTTTATTCCCTTTATTCTGTTTATTCTGTTTATTCTGTTTATTCTGTTTAATCTGTTTATTCTGTTTATTCTGTTTATTCTGTTTATTCTGTTTATTCTGTTTATTCCCTTTATTCTGTTTATTCTGTTTATTCTGTTTATTCTGTTTATTCTGTTTATTCTGTTTATTCTGTTTATTCTGTTTATTCTGTTTATTCTGTTTATTCTGTTTATTCTGTTTATTCTGTTTATTCTGTTTATTCTGTTTATTCTGTTTATTCTGTTTATTCTGTTTATTCTGTTTATTCTGTTTATTCTGTTTATTCTGTTTATTCTGTTTATTCTGTTTATTCTGTTTATTCTGTTTATTCTGTTTATTCTGTTTATTCTGTTTATTCTGTTTATTCTGTTTATTTTGTTTATGCTGTTTGGAATGTTTATTCTGTTTGGAATGTTTATTTTGTTTATTTGTTTATTTGTTTATTTGTTTATTTGTTTATTTGTTTATTTGTTTATTTGTTTATTTGTTTATTTGTTTATTTGTTTATTTGTTTATTTGTTTATTTGTTTATTTGTTTTTTTGTTAATTTGTTCATTTGTTTATTTGTTTATTTGTTTATTTGTTTATTTGTTTATTTGTTTATTTGTTTATTTGTTTATTTGTTTATTTGTTTATTTGTTTATTTGTTTATTTGTTTATTTGTTTATTTGTTTATTTGTTTATTTGTTTATTTGTTTATTTGTTTATTTGTTTATTTGTTTATTTGTTTATTTGTTTATTTGTTTATTTGTTTATTTGTTTATTTGTTTATTTGTTTATTTGTTCATTTGTTTATTTGTTTATTTGTTTATTTGTTTATTTGTTTATTTGTTTATTTGTTTATTTGTTTATTTGTTTATTTGTTTATTTGTTTATTTGTTTATTTGTTTATTTGTTTATTTGTTTATTTGTTTATTTGTTTATTTGTTTATTTGTTTATTTGTTTATTTGTTTATTTGTTTATTTGTTTATTTGTTTATTTGTTTATTTGTTTATTTGTTTATTTGTTTATTTGTTTATTTGTTTATTTGTTTATTTGTTTATTTGTTTATTTGTTTATTTGTTTATTTGTTTATTTGTTTATTTGTTTATTTGTTTATTTGTTTATTTGTTTATTTGTTTATTTGTTTATTTGTTTATTTGTTTATTTGTTTATTTGTTTATTTGTTTATTTGTTTATTTGTTTATTTGTTTATTTGTTTATTTGTTTATTTGTTTATTTGTTTATTTGTTTATTTGTTTATTTGTTTATTTGTTTATTTGTTTATTTGTTTATTTGTTTATTTGTTTATTTGTTTATTTGTTTATTTGTTTATTTGTTTATTTGTTTATTTGTTTATTTGTTTATTTGTTTATTTGTTTATTTGTTTATTTGTTTATTTGTTTATTTGTTTATTTGTTTATTTGTTTATTTGTTTATTTGTTTATTTGTTTATTTGTTTATTTGTTTATTTGTTTATTTGTTTATTTGTTTATTTGTTTATTTGTTTATTTGTTTATTTGTTTATTTGTTTATTTGTTTATTTGTTTATTTGTTTATTTGTTTATTTGTTTATTTGTTTATTTGTTTATTTGTTTATTTGTTTATTTGTTTATTTGTTTATTTGTTTATTTGTTCATTTGTTTATTTGTTTATTTGTTTATTTGTTTATTTGTTTATTTGTTTATTTGTTTATTTGTTTATTTGTTTATTTGTTTATTTGTTTATTTGTTTATTTGTTTATTTGTTTATTTGTTTATTTGTTTATTTGTTTATTTGTTTATTTGTTTATTTGTTTATTTGTTTATTTGTTTATTTGTTTATTTGTTTATTTGTTTATTTGTTTATTTGTTTATTTGTTTATTTGTTTATTTGTTTATTTGTTTATTTGTTTATTTGTTTATTTGTTTATTTGTTTATTTGTTTATTTGTTTATTTGTTTATTTGTTTATTTGTTTATTTGTTTATTTGTTTATTTGTTTATTTGTTTATTTGTTTATTTGTTTATTTGTTTATTTGTTTATTTGTTTATTTGTTTATTTGTTTATTTGTTTATTTGTTTATTTGTTTATTTGTTTATTTGTTTATTTGTTTATTTGTTTATTTGTTTATTTGTTTATTTGTTTATTTGTTTATTTGTTTATTTGTTTATTTGTTTATTTGTTTATTTGTTTATTTGTTTATTTGTTTATTTGTTTATTTGTTTATTTGTTTATTTGTTTATTTGTTTATTTGTTTATTTGTTTATTTGTTTATTTGTTTATTTGTTTATTTGTTTATTTGTTTATTTGTTTATTTGTTTATTTGTTTATTTGTTTATTTGTTTATTTGTTTATTTGTTTATTTGTTTATTTGTTTATTTGTTTATTTGTTTATTTGTTTATTTGTTTATTTGTTTACTTGTTTATTTGTTTATTTGTTTATTTAGGAGCAGAGAAAAGCTCATCTCAGTTTTTGTTCAGCTTGTTCTTCAACAAGCATAGAAACTCAATAGATTACTATCATCCGATCGACACATTTTCTTATACTTTTTTCAATATTAATAATACTAATTGGACGTCAATTTAGGGGTTTATCTTTGACAGTTTTAGATTACACGACAGCCTATCATTTTAGAACAGATATCGATCGCAGTGTTTCGAGAAACGTTATAGTGATCAAAATAAGATATCATATAAAAAATGACGAACAAAGATAACCGATTCTTCAGTGTTCAGTTCATCGTTAATTTCGCAGAAAAGTTGTATCAATTCTTAATCGGAAAAGCAGTTTGATCCATTCTCCAGTACTTCCGTCCGATGCGAAAAAAAACACTGAATCAGTTCCCCGAATCAGGGAAACCTAAGCCCAGTATTGTTTGTAGTAGAGCGAACGAAAATAGATATTTTCCCGGAAAAAAATAACCGTTCATAAGCGATTGGTGCGCTTCCGTTCAAACAACAAACAAAAAAAGGGACGACATCGAAAAAAAAAAACATGATCCGAGGACCGAGATTTTCCCTAAGTAAACTTTCAACTAATCTGCTAATCTGAAAATTAACTGTCATTCCTCGGATGCGACGCACTTTGCCGCCTATCGCTGTTGTTGATCTTGTGAGTGTGTGAGTGAGATGGCGCGCGCTTGGCCTGCTGCCATTCGCCAACCAAGCGCGTGGTCTTGACTTTTAATTCATCACTCGTTTTTTTTTGACCTCTCGATGTCTCGATGGAAAAGGAACAGTGAACTGTTTGGGGGAGGGGGGTTTACGAAACGACTCTTCCGCCTTGTTTGTCGCGCTTTTATTGTTAATTTTTCCGAAAGCCTATTATCAGCTTGCTTCGGCACGATCCGGGGTCGGAGTGACTGACCGAGTCACGAGCGAGCGATTGTCGCACCACCAAAAGGTCCCAGATTCCGGCGAGTTTATCGACGCGTGTACATTATTTAGCGTTTCTTCATTACATTACATTACATTACAGTCGGCTTGGAGAGGGGAATGCGAAATCATTATTCAATTTCACTCCGGAAAAGTTCTGTTCGACCCGAAGGGGAGGGGGAGGGGGTGGGGACATTTCCAATTCGTGTTGGATGTCGTCGTCGTCGTCGAAAGGAAAACTTTTGTTGTCATCGCCGCAAATCCTCTCTGCTTTGTCGTCAGTCAGTTGGGAACTTTTGTGCTAACGTCATACTGAAAAGAAACCCAACTCAGACTGAGGCTGGTGGTGAAAAGAGGGGGGGTAGTGAGCGTGTGAATTAAGCAAACAACTACAACAGCATGTGGTTGAGGCGACATGAGCCATGACGAGCCATGAATGTATGGAAGTCAGTCGTGATAAATATGCCAACGGTTGGTTGGAACGGGAAAGTTACACATGAATTGGCTAACATACTTAGCTTTTATTCGATAACTGACATAATGTGTGCTTTTTTTTGTTTTGACCTTACAAGGACATTTCAGTCGTACTGAGGATCGACAACACGACGAAACTAATTTCTTCGTTTCATTCATTGAAAGCAAGTTCCGTGGGATCCTCAAACCCATTAAAGTAATAAAGTACAAAAACAATAATATCCCATTTGGCAGATAATTTGCAGTTGCAGTCATTCCTGTCCTCTAGAAGTGAAAGAAGAAAAAAAAACAGTTCGCTACAGATGTCAAGTATTTAATTAACGAAGCCCGTAAACGTTAAGCACTGCAAAAAGGAGAAAATCCACATTGAAGCCGGAAACCACGAGCAAAACAGCACTCATCACACTAAACAGTGACTTATTGTTCTGCTGAAGCCATTCGAGTGCATGACTGCACTCTTCATTCGTCGTCGTCGTCGTCATCGTCGTCGACGTCGTCGCAACTGAACCGACGGCTTGGCTAACTTCATTCAAGCAAAAGAAATTAATTTAAGTTGTACCCCATTTTCCAAAGAACTTCGTCCGGTTTCGTTGGGAGGCTCTGCGGAACGGCGGTGATGACGGATGGTGATGACGCAAATAACAGAAAAAGAAAGGAAAACGACGTTGCAGAAGTCGGCTCCGGTGGCGGCCGTAGGAATTAACGTGAAAGGATGGCAAGCATAAAAACACAAACAACAAAATAATTCACGAAGTCGATTCGTTGTGTGAAAATCACTCCAAGTTTTATTTACTGGCTGCTGCCGGAGCCGCTCGGAATGGCATTCGGACTGGACTGTGCAAAAGGGAAATCCGGAAGAAAAGGAGGCGCATTAAATTATATAAGGGGCTCTTTTATGTCTGAATTCCATTGGCCCGAGATGCTTTTTTTCTTTGTTTAGCATGGCTTTTCATCTAATTTGATGAGATTTTTGTGACAGACTTGCCACGAGAAGAATTTCCCAGCCAGTGCTGATTGACTTGACCGCTATTGGCACTGGCTGGCCATTGATTGATGATTGATGTTGGGATGTTTGTTTTTCGTGGAAAAGACTTAGTTTTGATTAATAACTCTGCAATCGGTGCCGGATCAAATTCAGACTGACAGAAAACAAACCCAGAGGCGTTGAAAACATAATTGCAAAGTATTCTCTTTGTGTTGTTTCGAAGTTAGACAAATCGCTTTTTCAACATTCCCTTATCATTCCCTCTCATTTTGAAACATGACACCGATAAGGACTTCGAAGAAATTTAATTTTATGCATTATTTTTATTTGTGTATTGAAATTAGTTTCTATTTACTGAATACATTTTTCTTACAATTCAGCAAAGGTTGAGGGGCTATTGGTTCACATATTGCTTCTTTGTTCTTAAACTTCGTCGTAGCATAAGTGGCTGTCGGGAGCGTCTTTTGGAGGAGATTTTCGATCATTTTAGCTTTCCCGTCACTGTACAGAGCGTGGTAGAAGATAGTAATGCATTGGTTGTCTTAGATGAGGGCATTGTTTTGTTTAATGTTACCGTTTGTTTGGAGAAGCTTGGAGCAAATGTATAAGACGAACGAATTCCCACCAATGAAGTAATTCCGTCGTATTACTTAGCAAATCGAACAAAACTGTGTGACTAGCAAGTCGAAAGTTTGTTCCACAAAAAATGCACTTTTTAGAGTAGAATTGAAATTCTTTTTATTTATTTTCTATTGTGAAGTCTTTTGATTGATCGGCTATGACCTAGTTGGGAACAGAGCTATTTCGCCGAAAGCCGTTTCACAAAAAGCCATTTCGCCGAAAAGGTTATTCTGCTAAAAGGTCATTTCGTCGAATCAAATATTGGAATGGATCTGAGCTGCGCAAAATGAGAGATAATAGTAGTTTTCAAGTCCGTTTCGTTGACCTAAACTGCCGCTCCAAGTCTAACTGTTCCATATACATAGGAAATCCCATAGGATATGGGACAATCATGATTTGCCGAAAACCACTTCACCGAAAACCGCTTCACCGGAAGCCGTTTCATCGAAAGCCATTTTGCGAAATCTATTTATCCGAAAGTCATTTTACCGAAAACCATTTTGCCGAAAGCCTTTTTGCCGAAAGCCATTTTGCCAAAAGCGATTTTGCCGAAAACTATTTTGCCGAATGCCATTTTGCCAAAAGCCATTTTGCTGAAAGCTATTTTGCCGAAAATGATTTTGCTGAAAGTCATTTTGCTGAAAGCCATTTTGTCGAAAGCCATTTCACCGAAAATCGATTCACTAAAAGCCATTTAGCCGGAAGCCATTTAGCCGATAGCTATTTATCCGAAAGCCATTTTACTGAAAGCCGTTTTGCCGAGTCATTTTGCCAAAAGCGGTTTTTCCGATAGCCATTTCACCGAAAGCCATTTTGCTGAAAGTCATTTTGCTGAAAGCCATTTTGTCGAGAGCCATTCTGCCGAAAGTCAATTTGCCGAAAGCCATTTCGTAGAAATCCATTTTGTCGAAAACCATTTTGCCGAAAGTCATTTTGCCGAAAGTCATTTTGCCGAAAGCCATTTTGTCAAAAACGATTTCGCCGAAAGTCTTTTTCTTCGAAACCGATTTTGCCGAAATTCATTTTACCGAAAGCCATTTTGTCGAAAGGCATTTCACCGAAAACTATTTCGTCGAAAGCTACTTTTGCTATTTGTCCCAAAGCCATTTCGTCGAAAGCCATATTGCCAAAAGCGATTTTGCCGAAAGCCATTTCGTAGAAATCCATATTGCCGAAAGCCATTCCACCGATTTCGTTTCACCGAAAGTCGTTTCGCCGAAAGCCATTTAGCCGAAAGCTATTTTGTGGAAATCCATTTAACTGAAAGCAATTTTACCCAAAGTCATTTTGCCTAAAACCATTTTGCCGAAAGTCATTTCATCGAAAGCCATTTCACCGAAAGCCATTCCACCGAAAACCATATTCCCAAAAGCGATTTTGCCGAAAGCCATTTCGCAGAAATCCATTTTGCCGAAAACCATTTTGCCGAAAGCTATTTTGTCGAAAGTCATTTTACTGAAAGTCACTTTGCTGAAAGCCATTTTGTCGAAAACCATTTTGCCGTAATCCATTCTGCCGAAAGTCAATTTGCCGAAAGTCATTTTGCCGAAAACCATTTTGCCGAAAGCCATTTTGCTGAAAGTCATTTTGCCAAAAGACATTTTGCCGAAATCCATTCCACCGACTATCGTTTTACCGATGGCCGTTTTGCCGAAAGCCATTATTCTGAAGCCATTTTACTGAAAGTCATTTTGACGAAAGCCATTTTGCCGAAAGACAATTTGTCAAAAAAAACCATTTCGCAGAAACCCATTTAGCCGAAATCCATTCCGCCGAAAATCGTTTCACCGATAGCCATTTTGCCGAAAGCCATTTTACTGAAAGCCATTTTGCTGAAAGCCAATTTGTCAAGAACAATTTTGCCAAAAGTCATTTCTTCGAAAACGTTTTTGCCGAAATCTATTTACCGAAAACCATTTCGAGGAAAGCTATTTTCCCGAAAGCCATTCCGTTGAAAGCTTTTTGTCCCAAAGCCATATAGCAAAAGCCATATTGCCTAAAGCGATTTTGCCGAAAGCCATTCCGTAGAAATCCATTTTGCTGAAAGTCATGCTGCCGAAAGCCATTCCACCGAAAATCGATTCACCGAAAGCCGTTTCACCGAAAGTCATTTTTCCGAAACCATTTTACTGAGCGCCATTTTTCCGAAAGCCATTTGGTCAAAAACGATATTGCCGAAAGCCATTTCGTAACAATCGATTTTGCTGAAATCCATTTTACCGAAAGCCATTTCACCGAAAACCATTTCAACGAAAGCAATTTCGTCGAAAGCTTTTTGTCCTAAAGTCATTTCGCCGAAAGCCATATTGCCAAAAGCGATTTTACCGAAAGCCATTTCGTAGAAATCCATTTAGCCATTCCACCGAAAATCGTTTCACCGAAAGCCGTTTCGCCGAAAGCCATTTAGCCGAAAGCTATTTTGTAGAAAGCCATTTTACTGAAAGCAATTTTGCCGAAAGTCATTTTGCCTGAAGCCATTTTGTCGAAAGTCATTTAATCGAAAACCATGTCTCTGTTTGTGTGTGTGTGTGTGTGTGTGTGTGTGTTCGTGTGTATAAACCAAAAATGTGTGCTCGATTTTCTCGAAGATGGATAGACCAATTTTCACTCACTTCAATTCAAATTAAAGGTCTCATAGCTTAGTATTGAATTTTACTCGAATCGAAGTTCCGATTCTGGGAGTAACGTAGTAAAATGTGTAAAAAGTTTTGAAAAAGTGCTCTCAAATGAAAGGTCTTACAATCCAATATCCGGATGTGACTTTAGGTTTCGGAATTACAGGCCGCTAAGTATAGAAATTTCATTTTCAGAAGCATCTTTTCATACATGACTCTGAAAAATCGAGCGAAATACGTTCAACTAGCCCCATGCAATGTATTTTCGGTCGGTCCCGGTCAATGTTATTGAATAAGACCAAGCGGCCAACATTTATCGTACACAAGAAAAGTTCATTCCACAATAAAAAATGCCGGATTTTTTGAATTTAGAATTAGAAAATATCGCAATCATAAACTTTTGATTTGCTCTTCAATTTCACGTATTTTTACGTTATCAAATGTTTTGCAGAACAAATCATTTCTCTGTGATCAATGTGAAAAAAGTTACAGTGAAAAGACTGATTTTTGAACTATTTTAGTAACACTACCGAATATTGAGTTAACAACTATAGTTAACGAAATGATTTCATTAGCAAAGTTACCAGCAATTACATAATCTTAAAAAAAATATTGTCGAAGACGTAAATGAAAATGTATATTTAACAACAATTAATTAATGTATCATTTGGATGTTAATAATCTGTTGGTACAAAAGATGAGGAGGTTTTATGCCTGGTGGAGAGAGAGATATAATTAATGTCAACTCCAGTGGGCATTTCTCTGCTTCAAATAATTAAATAAAAAGTAATCAATGGCTTCAAAAATTCAGTTTTCGGCTGCGGAGTTTGTTGAAACAGAAGGTCAAATTCCACTACAGGAATGTAATACCAAGGCTTTGCTTTGTTAAAAGTGAATATTTGGAGGTGCTTCCCAGGAGGTGTAAATTTGGTCAATTGGAGCTTATAATGCAGAATTTGAACGCCGCGAAAGTACTCGAAATTCACAAACCCTTACAATCTTCCTACGAAAAATCGAAAAAAACTCACGCCTTCTTCCACGAAGAATAGACTGTATTCAATTTTTTTCAATGAAGCACGCTTTCATATTTGTTACAATGAAATATTTCAAATATTTAATGCGCCAAAAGACTTTTCAATCAAAGAATTTGACTGAAATAATAAGAATTGATTCTCTCTTTGTCAAGCTTCCGTTGTCGTTTAGGAATGAGAATGAATTTTTCATCGCGCTGGCCGAAAATTTTTATTCTCCGAGCATTTGCTTGAATCATTTCTGTAAACTCTGTTGACAAAATTTAATGCTTTCGTAGGCTTTTCATTGCCATAAAAAATCCATCCCCTCATTCAATCCAACCAAATCCCACTAACCCAGTCGGCGGACGACCTTCATTCCTATTCATTCGGGCGAAGCTACGGCATTTCCCCGTTATACAATGTGTCTCCCGTTCCACTCAATTCCACATTACATAAGTCCCCATCGTCGTCGTCGTCGTCGTCGTCCGAAACAGCCGTAGGCCCAAGCACAATAGCCATCATCGACAGCAGCCGGACCGTTGTGAGCCGGAAACATCCATCAATTTCATTGACTACCGCCCGGTGTGACCCGGATTGAGTACCAGTTTGAAAATTCGCTAAAATCCTCCCCTCCCCCCTTTCTGAACAATCGAACAGCTCACTGTCGAACTACCAAGTTGGGGGCCAATCCCGTTTCAATCATCCAGGTGCTTGTATGCTATGGAGAACAGAATCCGTGACAAATTTTCGCGACATGCGGTTCATGACATTCCGAACACACACACACACACACTTGATTAGACGACGAAGCTTTACAAATTGGAATGGCTTTCAATAGCGACCTCATCTGCTTTGTTGCTCTCTCGATGAGATGAGCTTGGTTCCGAAATGTTTCGCCATTGTTTTTTTTTATTAGCCACACAAGATACTTCCGAACATCCGGGGGTGAAAAATTGTTTCAGTTTCCAGAAGTTCCAATCCAGAAGAATCAAACATCCACTGTTTATTTTTCTACCTCTCAGGATGCCACTGGTACGACATCCTTAATTTTCTATTAGCGGAAGTCCATGTCCAGTGGAGCCTGTAATGTCATCCGAGCAAATAATTTTCCTCTCCATTCACCATCCGGATTTAAACAACAGCGCAACGAAGCAAAGCCTCAAATTCGACCAGCATTCTTCATGGACCGTCTTCGTCATCATCATCATCATCGTCATGCCAACGGGGCGGAAAATCTGCTCTTCCCACAGATTGCGCCTCGGTCATGGGTAAATATGAATCCACCGGTTCCAAATGTTCAATATTGTCCGGTCCCTCGAGGAAAACCGAGAAGAGCGACAAACACGAAACACAGCCAATCAATTTCCGGAGTTGCCGCCGGTTGCCGTCGCCTTCGTCGTCGTCGTCGTCGCCGTCGAGCTTCACCGGCTTGAGAGTAATAATAATCGACGAGGAAGAATTTTGGCATGGCAGCAAACCGCCCGGTTCAATGATTTGACGGGTTTACGGTTGCCACTTTCTACAGCCGACCGCTTTACGATTGCACGTTCTTTCTTTTTTTTTCTTTCTTACTTCTGGTTCCCATCGTCCACAACGAGGACGAGGACGACGACGATTTCGAAGCCGATATTGAAAAGCAATCATGTGCAAGTCCCGTGTCACCTTGCGCGCGTAACATCGGAGGAAAAAAAGCGGAACCGAAAAGGTTGCAACTCACTGCGAACGGATGCCTGGAGGAACAGAAAAAAAACTGCAAACAGAACACGTGGGCATGGGCGTGGGTTCCATAGGATACTGACCGGCAAACGGATGGACGGTCGGAAGGAGACGGCAAGCTTACCTTGTTCGGGCGTTGTCATCTGAAAGAAAGAAAGAAAGAAAGAAAAAATGTGACATTAGTTCAAAGATGCGGTGCAATGTTTCGTTGATCGGATTTGGATTTTCAAAGGAATCCACTTCCACTGGTGGTTTGTCCCCTGATGGCTAGTGAGTGAGAGACGAGAGAGGAGTTTTCCTTTGAAACCAGTTTGATCTTCAGGACCAAATCAGAGCAACGTGTTGCTTGCCGTATGTAGCTTAACTGGTAATGGAAGAATTTTTTTTTTCAAATAGATTATCCGCATCAAAGCTATTGTGATTTGAGGGTATTTCTGCGAGCTTAACGTTCGAACGGAGTTCAAATAAACTATTAGAAATAATATGTCCTACACTTAAGCTTGTTGCGATACATTTGAATATTTTCTATACTGTTATGAACATCAACTTTAAAAACCTATTCCTAATCCACTTAGATGTGTGATAATTTATTTTTGCCTTTCATATAGAAAAGTTATGCAATCACTTGAAAACCCGACTAGTGAAAATTGGCCCGGAGGGCCAAGTGTCATATACCATTCGACTCAGTTCATCAAGCTAAGCAATGTGTGTGTGTGTGCGTGTGTGTGTGTGTTTGTGTCAAATAATCTCACTAGGATTTTTTCGGAGATGGCTGAACCGATTTTGACAAACTTACACGGAGAACCCTTCGATCATAAAATTGCGATATCGCAGTTTTTGATTTTTGCGATAGTTGATTCAACTCATTTCTTTTTGATTCAACCAATATGGTTTTTGATTTGCATATATTCAAGTAGTTGAAAAATATGTTGTTTTGAATGCTGTCAAATGCCGGAGACAGTTGAAAGCAAAACAATAATCGCAATGCAAAATCAACAACTTTTTTAGTTGAAATCTGTTCGCGTCGCTTCAAAATGTCAATGAAAACAACATCGATGGTTAAAGCGTTTGGTGAAATTGTGTTCATTCGATTTGAGAAATTTATGATAACAAGTGTTTATCTAACAGCGGTGTTGTGATAAAGTTAACCTTGTTTAAGATGAAAAAGATTTGGTGACAAATTAGAAAATGTTAATGAATGATCATCACGTAATCTTTCAGGTATGCGCAAAAATGTTATGCTTCAAATTCGATCATTGATTTACTTCCTGCTGTTTGATACCGATGATGATGTTCATGCATTAGCAATAAAACGCTTTTTGACATGAATTTAATTTATAAAAGTAACAAGAGCGAAGGGTTTCAAACGCACAGAACGCGCTGCGATTGAATGGCGCGTTTGAATTGCCGTCGCAAAATTCCAATTCCCAGCGGTTGATACACACAAGCTCATATAAATTGACTAAAATTATCAGTGCATAACTTCAGTTCAACCGTTTGAAGGCATCATTTTAGGTAAATTTAATAATTTCGCTAATTTACTCGCCCCTCCGGGCACTTTTGCTGATTAAAAACGTTTTTCTACATCAATCATTTCCGATCGAATCAGAAGTATTTTTTTTTAGAATTTAGATCTTTACTGATCTCGACTTGACATGATCATGATCATACAAAAATCAAAATCACTTAGAGTTCAGATCAGTTCTGATTTCGTAATGATAATTTATTCCTTGGTTGAGATCACTTGAAATCAGCAGTGATCGGTGGTTTTCCCAGCCCTAATGATATTACATATCAATATAAAATACTGTCTATATTTTAACAACGATATTTATTTTATGAATCTCAACATAACGAACTTATTTCAAATAGATCATGACGTGTATCAGTAAGCATATTTTGATTATTTCCGCAAATCAATAACATTGTTCGAGTTGATTCTACTATTTGCAATGGCTAAAACAAATAAAACCGATTTATTTTTCAACTAACAGAATTTAGTTTTAATAACAACACCAGTTATTTCAACTAAAATATTTGTTGAAATTGAAAGGTATGTGTCCTCACTAATTGACATCATTTTTTTTTCAAGCATTAGTTGTTTCAATCATCGTTTCTGCTAATCGAAAAACAAAAATGACAGTTTAGTTAAAACAACAATCGATTAGTTATACCAAATTTTAACCAATCGAATTCAGAAAATCAACTAATATTCTGGTTGAAATGGGATCGCTGGTGGTTCCGTGTAGATTCAAATGAAAGGTCTCGTGGTCCCATACGGAATTCCTGAATTTCATCCGGATCCGACTTCCGGTTCCGAAGTTATAGGGTAAAGTGTGTTCCATATTGTACACCGTCACTTAAAGCCATCGTCCAAGTACTATGCGCGCGGGTGGTTTTAGGAAATTTTCGATAGAAATTTTGAAAAATTTACCAAAGCCAAAAACATACAGACCTTTGAAATACTTTTATCTATCTACAAGGTGAAAATGGCTGGAAAATTCGGAGGATTTTCCGAGTCTTATCAAAAATAGAATTGAAAAAATGAGCTTTTTTTGTTATCTTTCACAATTATCTGGAAAAATAAAGCGATGACATAATTTTTTTTTTTCAAATAAACCTTATGATGGATAAACAGATTACATTCGAACACATTTTTGGAAAGCCTTTTAACGCTTTTCATAGAAAATCCACGAATTTCAAAAATTTCCACGAAATCGGTTATATGAAATTCGTTGGTTTTCCATGAAAAGCGTGAAAAGGTTTTCCAAAAATGTGTCCGAATGTGATCCTTGTTGCCAGCATAAGATTTTTTTGAAATAAAATTCATTCCATCGAGTTATTTTTTCAAATAATTGTGAAAGATTACAAAAAAAGCTCAATTTTTCAGTTCTATTTTTGATAAGACTCGGAAAATCCTCCGAATTTTCCAGTCATTTTCACCCTGTAGATAGATAAAAGTATTTCAAAGGTCTGTATGTTTTTGGTTTTGTCAAATTTTTCAAAATTTCCATCGAAAATTTCCTAAAACCACCCGCGCGCACGGTACTTGGACGATGGCCTTAAACCGGCGAAACAAAAAACATAAAAAAATGTCTAAACTGGACTCTAAACCGTTATTCCCAATCTTAGGGTCAATTGAGTAGTCTTAGGGTCCAACCAAAAATTACTGCATATTTTCGGATACGACAAACATTTAAATCATAATTTAGAGTGCGTACTAGTAGAGTTTGTATGTCATGTTAGTTGGTGGCCGTATGAACCGACTTTGATTATACCGGTTCTCGGGTTCCGGTGCCGGAAGTGCATATAATAGTGAACCCACTATATTATACATGAGAAAGGCATCATTACACCACTAGGTGGATTAAAACAGGTTTTTATTTAGGTATAATCAACATACACAATATGGCCCTAATGATAATTTCTAGAATAATATATAAAAAATTCCAAGTATCCTACTGCGTGATAGATTGAAGTCGAATCCTGACGAAACGCGGTTGAATGATCTCTGCAAGCCAATAATAGCATTGTTAGCACCGTAGTTAGTTCGTCGTAAAGGAAGTCGAAGAAATGCACTGTTGCGAAGAGCCCGGGGTCGGACGTTGATATTAATTTCGCGGAGCAAAGCAGGCCAGTCAATCCTATCTGCTATCAATAAAGCACGTGCAACATCTCGACGAACTTGTAGTGTACCGAGACCGATTAATAACCCGCGACTTTCGTAGCTTGGTAGTTGGTGAGGATTGTTCCACGGTGAGCGCCGTAGAGCGAAGCGAATGAATCTGCGTTGTATCGATTCGATTCTATGAGCTCCGTTTATGTAGTGAGGGTTCCAAACGACAGGACAGTACTCCAGGGATGAACGAACAAGCGAGCAAAACAGAGATTTTAAACAGTGCACGTCTGTAAAATATTTAGCCATCCTCATTACAAATCCTAGGTTGCGAGAAGCTTTAGAAACGATATAGCTGATGTGTTGCTTAAATGTCAGTTGTTCATCGAGAAAGACACCAAGGTCCTTGACACACGTCGTTCTGACTATCGGGGATCCTTCCAGAAAGTAATCAAAATGAAATGGCTCTTTCTTCATCGAGAACGTGATGGTCGAGCCGACGACACGACCTGCCACTCGCCTATCGAAACTGTATCGCAAATTTAACTACCCCTCAGTAACTGGTAATGTCAAAACGAAATCTCTAGAAAAAATATTGAAACTGGCAGCACAAGTTGATAAATTATTGATTTTGAATAACAGTTACCATAACCTTGGTTACTGGTTTAAAACAGATTTTAGAATGTAAACATAACAAATGATGAATTTTGGTCTTAGTCAATTGAGTCTAAAGAAAAACAAGAAAAAAAAACAATATATGTCGATATAAAAATTCGATCTATTTCACTATAGCTAGAGTGTTGAATTAACGCAATATAACAGTTCATGATTCTTTTAGGGGTTAGCCAAATTTTGTGCTAGGGCACATAACCGTTTTTATTATTTTTACGTTTCGTCTTTGACTCATCAGTGCAGAGCAGTTCAAATTGAACTGCTTAGTGCTAAACTCGGCAGTTCAGCACTAAGCAGTTCAATTTGAACTGCTCTGCACTGATGAGTCAAAGACGAAACGTAAAAATAATAGTTCATGATTAGCAAAGAGCAAGCCCGAACGATTGAAACATCTGGAATAAAGCTCTCCTATCCATGACAGAAGATTCCGAAAATTCTCTGAGAGAATAAAAACAGAAAGCCTACTATCGAATGTTATTACAAGACAAATATTAGCACAGTAAAATGAGTTTATTACATAAAAAACAAAAACTAAACAAATCATATCTAGTGCACCGATTTCTTGCTTATTATCGTTTACTTGAGATATCGATTCAATTTGTATGTGGAGTGTTTCGAACAATACTTCCAATGCTTTCGGAACCGGAAACCTAGTTGGCCACCAACTAACAAGAGACTAATTTGAGTACAAAAATCTAAAATGAGCTATTCCTATGTATTAATTAAAATATATTGTACAAAACAAACATATTCGCAAGTGATTTTATAGCATCAAATTATCCTTGAGCTGTAAATGTTCGTAGACAATCTTGAAGTCTAGCCTGTTGCATCACAGACTCTGATATTGGCTTGATACTACAACTCTATTAATGGGGTTTTAGGATGACCCATCTTCCTCAATACATTATTGAAAGTACGTCATTATTGATGTCTGGGTGTGCTTTACAATGATGACATATTCCTGGATAGAAATAAGAGTTTTTTTTTGTTTCTATTATAGAGGCTTTAACATTAATGTCATTCACCTCTTCGGGACAGAAAAACTTTCTGACCCTATGTGCGGGGTTGGGAATCGAACCCAGGCGGGCTGCGTGAAAGGCATCGACTTACCCATCACACTATACCCGTCCCCAGAAATAACAGTCTTTTTATTAGGAACTCTCACAATGTTCTCTGGATTTACTTCTTTTTCTTAACTCTGAAATTGTGAAAAGGTCATGTCGTCCTATTCACCACAGGTCAGACATTAAAAATCACGATTCCGATACATTTATAGACTGTTTGTTTATTTTAACATTGGTCACTTGGTAACTAGTTCGTAGCAACTAGAACAGTGTTGCTCAAAAGATCATTTTTTTACATTAGTAAGGGGTCACTTAATTTATGGTAACCGGTGGTAAATTGTTTACGAACACTTTTAATGCCGACTTTTCTTCGGAGTGTCAGGTCGTGTCGTCGGTCGAGCATTTGTCAGGATTCAATTTCACACGGTTTACTTTACACCACTCGGCGAAGCTCAACAACTGTCGTTGAAGAAAACCTGCATCTGCTGGGCTTTGAATGTAATAATAGATCTTAACGTCATCGGCAAACGATAGACGAGGGCCCTCTAGAGTAAAGTGGACGTCGTTGAAATACAATAAAAATATTAAAGGCCCGAGATGGCTACCCTGCGGAATTCCGGACGAAGCGATAAACTCATTGGAAACGTGATCGCCGCACTGCAGCCATCGAAGGATGTTAGAGCCGAATCCAATTCTTTCCAATTTAGCAACTGTTAAATTGAGTTTTTTTTTAAAAATAACTATTTATTGGAATATGAGTTAAAATTAAATTAATAGGATTTAAATTGGGTGTTCAGCCACAAGTGATGACTTTTCAGCCCTATTATATATATGATTTGGTTATTACCATCAGGACATCATTTGCTTCCGCAATTCTGAGATTTTTGTGTAGGGAAAATTCTAAACCTACTTGTATTGTGTAATGGGGAAAAGGAACTTATATACTAACTTACTAACTAATACAAAGAGCGAATCGATTCAATTGAAGATTGCATCGATTTTTGGCGGAATTTGCTTATAATATTATGTAACATTACATCTAATGGATCTACATTTGTGAGTCTGTGTAACTCATTTGTACTAAACCAGGGAGGACGCTTCAAAATCATTTTCAGAATTTTATTCTGAATCCTTTGAAGCGTTTTCTTCCTGGTGGAACAACAACTTGACCAAATTGGAACTGCATAAAGCATGGCTGGTCTGAAAATTTGTTTATAAATTAACAATTTGTTTTTTAGACAGAGCTTAGCATTTCTGTTTATAAGAGGATATAAACATTTAATATATTTATTACACTTTGCCTGGATTCCTTCAATGTGATCCTTGAAAGTGAGTTTTTTGTCATACGTTAAACCTAAGTATTTAGCTTGGTCAGACCATGTCAATTCCAAACCATTCAATTTGAGAATGTGATTATTGTTTGGTTTAAGAAAAGAAGCTCTTGGCTTATGAGGAAAGATAATTAATTGCGTTTTTGCTGCATTTGGTTTAATTTTCCATTTTGACAGATAATCACTGAAAATATTTAAACTTCTTTGTAGGCGATTGCAGATCACTCTTAGATTTCTACCTGTGGCTAACAGACTTGTGTCGTCACAGAATAGCGATTTCTGACAACCAACGGGTAAATTTGGAAGTTCAGAAGTTAAAATATTATACAAGATTGGAGCTACGATTGAACCCTGCGGAACACCGGCTCGTACGGGTAACAATTCAGATTTACAATTCTGATAGCTAACCTGAAGAGTACGATCAATTAAATAATTTTGAATCATTTTGATCAAATAAATAGGAAACTGGAAATCAGACATTTTTGCTATTAAACCTTTGTGCCAAACACTGTCGAATGCTTTTTCTATGTCTAGAAGAGCAACTCCAGTGGATAACCCAGAAGATTTATTTGCGTTTTATCATGTTCATTACTCTGGCAAGTTGATGAGTAGTTGAATGTTCATGACGAAATCCAAACTGTTCTGGTAAAAAAATTGAATTCTCATTTATATGAGACATCATTCTCAACAAGATAGTTTTTTAAAAAGTTTACTGATAGAAGAAAGTAAGCTAATTGGTCGATAACTTGATGTTTCTGTTAGGTTTTTATCAGGTTTCAGGATAGGAATTACCAGATCAATTGTAGACGGGTTTTTTTACGGAAGAGAAACAAGTCGGATTACTGGGATGAAAAACTGTGAAGTAACCAGCTGAGAGTTGAATTTGAAGTATTTTACCATTACTGTTATTTTGCCTACAATTCCACTGGACATACTAAGCATTTAAGTCCCCTATTACGAAAAATTTCGGTCGATATCTTGTGAGTTTTTGCAAATCTCCTTTAAAGTAATTTAATTGTTCGCCGGTGCATTGGAATGGCAAATATGCTCCAGCGATGAAATAAATTCCATGAATAGTTTCAACTTCGATTCCCAAGCTTTCAATAACTTTAGTATTGGAAGAAGGTAAAATTCGATGAACCACATAATGTGGATTACTTTTCATTTTGGTCTAAGAAAGGTTTCTGTTACAATTACAATATGAATTTTGTGAACTTTGAGAAAATTATAAAATTCATCTTCACTCGATCGAGCATTCCAATTTAAAATATTCAAATAATTATTTAACATCACTGTTAAATTTTAAATTCTTTGTAATATTATTTGCAAATTACTATCCGATTTGAAATACTTCAAAAAGTGATGAAGTCTAATTCATTCGGATGACCATTTGAAGAAGTTGATCTTGTAGGTAGATCATTTTATTTTCAGTTATATCGCCTAAATCGACTTCATTTAAAGAAGCGAATGGCATTGAAAGAATATTTGTAGGTAGACTGCAGAAGATGATGATATGGCCGATCTACCTATTAATAAATTGTTTTCGTTAGAAGATGAACTGCAAGGCGGTCCTGTGTTTTGATTATTTACATTAGAAGAAATAGGTGGTAGATTTCTACCTGTTATACTGGCATAACTGACATTAGAAGAAGATGATGACGAGGTCGATCTACCTGTCAATAAAATGTTTTCATTAGAAGACGAATTGAAAGGCGTACCTGTTTTTATTTCGAAGAAATAAGTGCCTTAGAAGAATTAGACGTGGCATTTGTAACGGTTTTTTGATTTTCAGGTATGTTCTGTAAATTTAAGGTCGTTGATTTGACTTGTTGTCTAAGTGAACGAGCGTTTAAAATTTTTTCCCTGACAGGACATTTCAAATAATTGGATTTATGATTTCCATTGCAATTTGAACATGAAAATTTATCAGTGGTTTCATTCATTGGACAAACGTCTTTCAAATTCGATTTACCACAATTCAAACACCGTATATCCATATGACAATTTTTGGTTCCATGGCCGAAGCCTTGGCCACGACGACATTGCGTTAAGTTTGCAATACGATTATGCCGTTTATAATGTTCCCAATAAATTTTAACGTGGGAAATGAAACGTACTTTTTCTAAAGTTTTCAAATTGTTTACATCACTTCGATTGAAGTGTATGAGGTAAAGTTCATGGGAAATTCCAGAGCGTGGTTTAGAAGTACCATTCGCTCTTTTCTTCATAAGTATTACTTGAGAAGGGGCAAAACCAAACAATTCGTGTAGTTCATTTTTAATTTCATCAGTACTTTGATCATTTGGTAAGCCTTTCAAGACAGCCTTGAAGGGTCTGTTTGATTTTATATGATTTGAATAAAATTTATGAAGTTTCTCGGACAAATATCGGATGAGACATTCGTAATCTTCCAATCCATCAACCAAGACTCGACATTCTCCTCTTCGTCCGATTTGTAATGAGACTTTTACTTCAATCTCGATGAACACTAGAAAAGGCCAGTTCGTGCTCGCATCTCACCCAACACAGTCGAAAATAATTTTCGACTCAAAACAACAGAAACAAAGACAATACAGTACAGTGAACAATAGAGTGTACGGAATGGTCAAATACGATTTAACAAAGCCTGAATCTTGGCCTACAAAACCAAATTCAATTTGTATAGATTTCAAGCGTTGCAAAGTTAGACCAGAAGCAAATGAAATTGAAATATTACTTAAAGAACGAATGCATCTAGTCGCTAATAATGTAAGTGAGATTCAATTTAGCAAAGCGTCTAACTGTGTGTACATTATGTTTAAACGTGAAAGAGATGCACTTGCATTCGCTTCGGTTAACAACGAGGTGCACAGCGTTGAGTGTGATAACATTAAATACAAAATCCAAGTGCACATGGTGGACAATGCCATAGAAGTACGCGTGCATGACCTTCCTCCGAAGGTCACCGATCAGTACGTTCGGAAGAATATGTTGCGGTACGGTGAAATCCTTTCCATTGAGAGGGAAGTATGGCGGAATTTTTTCCCCGGCATCCGGAATGGCGTGCGAGTGGTACGTATGCAACTACGTAAGGCAATTCCATCTTACATCATTTGTGGTCAAAAACGCTGATTACCTATGAAAATCAGCTGGTTACATGCCAGTTTTGTGAACAACCTGCACACTACGGTAAACCTTGCACCGAAACTGCGAAAAGGACAGCTTCAACCAAAGACAAGCTCAACATTTTAACAATGGAAACTAGTGAGCGTAGTACTCCTGTTTCACCATCAAACCAACCAGCAACTGCAACCAATGTACAACAAGGCGCATCTACAGCAACTAGAAACGAGCTTAAGACTGCGAACATCAAGGAAAACGAAAAGAAGACGGAAATCAACAACAAAACAATTAACCGATTGCGGCAATGGATGACGAGACGAGTCACGGACAAAGTGCCCCTCAACCCTCGCAGGAGGGTAATGGAAGCTCCTCTCCTCCTAGAAAAAGGCGGGTGGGTAATGTCAGAGACATAACTGGATGTCGTGAATACGAAAACAAATGACATGTTCCTTAACACTTCCGAATATCAAATAGTTGATCAATTGTATGAATTATGCAAGCATTCCCCTTTTCCACATTTTTCGCAAAAACAAAGAAGGCTTCACTTGATCTCGATTACTGTGAATTTCACACAGCGAAAAGTGCAAGAATCTAACCAAACTGTTCTACATTTGCACTAAACTGAGGATATTTTCTTTCGATTTGCGAACAACACATCCTAATAGTTCTTCAGAAAACTTTTAGAGCCATTAGAACGGCTGATTTTTTATAATGCTTTCCAACGATGCTTATTCATCCATCGAAATGACTGGCAGCTGTGACGTAATCACTCTTATCGGAAGCGAAACTAGCTTTGCAAACGGCACAAAATACATCTGCTCGCATTGGCGATAGAATCCAAACTGATTAGATTTTTGTTAGGAGCTTTCTTTTACGTGATTTCGTTTGTAGCATTTTCACTAATGGGCGGTCCTAACGGCTATAAAAATAGTCGCATACAGAATATTAATGTCGATTATTTTATTTCGCATTTGCAAATTTATTGAAAAAAAAAACTATCAATATGCTGTAGGGATTCATTTCCAGCATTCAGAAGGGACAAATTGCGTAATTCTCTACGATATTAAACTCGGAACATTTTCGCAAAAAAAAGCTTCACTTGATCTCGATTACTGTGAATTTCACACAGCGAAAAGTGCACAAATCTAACCAAATTGTTCTTGATTTGCACTAAACTGAGGATAATTACCTGCGGTTTGCGAAAAACAAATCCTAATAGTTCTTTAGAAAAATTTTAGAGCCATAAGAACGGCTGATTTTTTATAATGCTCTCCAACGTTGCTTTTTCATCCATCGAAATGACTGGCAGCTGTGACGTAATCGCTCTTGTCGAAAGCGAAACTAGCTGTGCAGACGACACAAAACACATCTGCTCGCAGTGGCGATAGAATCCAAACTGATTCAATTTTTGTTAAGAGATTTCCTTTTATGTGATTTCGTTTGTAGCTTTTTCACTAATGGGCGGTCCTAACGGCTATAAAAATAGCCGCATACAGAATTTTTATGTCGATTATTTCATTTCGGATTTGCATAATTTATTGAAAAAAAACTATCAATATGCTGTAGGGATTCATTTCCAGCATTCAGAAGGGTCAAATTGCGTAATTCTCTACGATATTAAACTCGGAACATTTTTCGCAAAAAAAGGCTTCACTTGATCTCGATTACTGTGAATTTCACACAGCGAAAAGTGCACAAATCTAACCAAATTGTTCTTGATTTGCACTAAACTGAGGATAATTACCTGCGATTTGCGAAAAACAAATCCTAATAGTTCTTTAGAAAAATTTTAGAGCCATTAGAACGGCTGATTTTTTATAATGCTCTCCAACGTTGCTTTTTCATCCATCGAAATGACTGGCAGCTGTGACGTAATCGCTCTTGTCGAAAGCGAAACTAGCTGTGCAGACGACACAAAACACATCTGCTCGCAGTGGCGATAGAATCCAAACTGATTCAATTTTTGTTAAGAGATTTCCTTTTGTGTGATTTCGTTTGTAGCTTTTTCACTAATGGGCGGTCCTAACGGCTATAAAAATAGCCGCATATAGAATTTCAATGTCGATTATTTCATTTCGGATTTGCATAATTTATTGAAAAAAAACTATCAATATGCTGTAGGGATTCATTTCCAACATTCAGAAGGGTCAAATTGCGTAATTCTCTACGATATTAAACTCGGAACATTTTTCGCAAAAAAAGGCTTCACTTGATCTCGATTACTGTGAATTTCACACAGCGAAAAGTGCACAAATCTAACCAAATTGTTCTTGATTTGCACTAAACTGAGGATAATTACCTGCGATTTGCGAAAAACAAATCCTAATAGTTCTTTAGAAAAATTTTAGAGCCATTAGAACGGCTGATTTTTTATAATGCTCTCCAACGTTGCTTTTTCATCCATCGAAATGACTGGCAGCTGTGACGTAATCGCTCTTGTCGAAAGCGAAACTAGCTGTGCAGACGACACAAAACACATCTGCTCGCAGTGGCGATAGAATCCAAACTGATTCAATTTTTGTTAAGAGATTTCCTTTTATGTGATTTCGTTTGTAGCTTTTTCACTAATGGGCGGTCCTAACGGCTATAAAAATAGCCGCATATAGAATTTCAATGTCGATTATTTCATTTCGGATTTGCATAATTTATTGAAAGAGACTATCAATATGCTGTAGGGATTCGTTTCTAGCATTCAGAAGGACCAAATTGAGGAACTCACTACGATATTCACCACTTTTGGAAACATTTTTCTTGAACGATTTGTTGTACAGCAGCAGCTATTTTCTTCTCTTCCTCAGAACGCGTTCTGATTGGCTGGTGTTGACATGGGTCAAATGAGATAGGTTTTTCAATAGTGTACTATTGAAATACTTCAATGCTCTTGCTATACACGTTTAAGTTGAAAAATTTCGATTCTATTGGTAGTTAGATTATATAAATCCTTCCACAGATCACTGAGCTATGAGCTTTCAAAATACGAGAAAGGCAAACGCGCCATATGAATTATCCTCTTTGATACTCGTTTATACCAAACATTTCAGAAAAGTTTAATTTTGAACTATTTGAGATTATGTCACACAACTGAAAATTTTATCATAAAATTGTGATCATATTTCCGATGGCATGTAGCAAAAATTATGTTGATTCGTTAGATACAACAAGAGATATTCACGATCAAAAACTTATCACTCTCTCAGAGGGTAAATTTTGAAAAGGCACCCCATAGTAAAGTAAGTCGTATTCACGACAAAAAATGACAACGAGATCCACTTCAAAAAAATGCATTATTTAAAAAATCGGCTAATTCGGCCTCGTAAAGCTTGTACGCAAATAGGCCTGAATCAAGGTAGGGTAGTTGAGGTAGGGTAAAAATAAAAACGGTCCTAAGTAACAGCCTTGTGAGAAAGATGAATATAGACACTACGCGACTAGTTAGATATAATTGTACTAGTTTAAGTGAAGATTATTTGATTCCAACTCTATTGATCTGAGCAACTGTTATTTGATGGTTGTTGTGCCAAAAACAATGGGAAAAGCATTTCGATTAGCTGGCTAAAAACATCAGGCTAGACTAAAAACAGAATTAAATTAGGTATCGAAAAGTCTGTCAATTCCAAAACTGAATAAATTATATTGATCGAGTTCAATTTATGCTGAAGCGGCGCCTCTCAGTTTCACGTCTGAATAGAAGCGTATTCCAAAGAACAAAAGAATGACCAGACACACACACAGAGACAAACACACTCCTGCTCCATTACTCTAGACAATATTAAAAGGCCGAAATCTCCTAAACCCTGCCCAGTTAAGTCCTGTGACCGACTGAAAGGCCACTGACCATTCGAGTTAGCACCATGCCGAGACCAACCAAAGCCGTCCCGTGGGGACACTCACAGTTCGGTAGTACATGCGCTTTCGGATTTTCCTCTGCTCGCTCGACGGGATGTTGTTAATGTACTGTACGCGGCTGCCGGAGAATTTATGAAACACACACCGAAGACAACGGGACGCACCGTAGTAGGAAAATTGCTTTATAGGACCGGTTTTATTACCTCGGCCACCACAGAGCGGCTACGTTTGCCACAGAACACAGAACAGACCCCAGAGACCTCGAGCATCGCAGTGCTCCATTACCGGGGTGCTCCACCACCGCGTGTCCATCCTGGCCGAACCCATGGCCCAATTGTGCTCGAGAGTGCTAATGCTTTTTAGTGTGGCAACAAAGGCAACGAGGTGTTCTCCGTACGTGCAAAATCTGCAGTTGTCAATGAGCGGGGAAGATGCAGAATCGGTAAGTTATAGGCCGGATCCGATCCGATACGATCCGATATTCATGCTCGGAACGGGATTAGTCCCTGCAGGCTACGCGTTTCCATCCAGTGTGCTGGTGCTCCGTTCCGGGATGAGATGAGTTGGGCCCGTTGTTGTTGTTGTTGACTAACACTGTGTCATAAGGTAAGAATGGGTGACACAGAAGCTAGGATGCTGTTTTTGTTTCGCTTTGATGGTAGCTGTAAACCACAGTAGGACCTATTTTTTTTCTTCTATCATTCTCCATCTAAAGCAAGACTCCGGTGTACGACGACGAAAGTGCTGACAACGCCCCTTCAAAACAAGGCTTGGAATGGTGGCAAACAAAACTGCACAACCAACAGAAACAAAAAACCGGTCTCACAGGGACTGGACTGCCGGTGTCCAGGTTTTTTGGGCTTTGGGCAATGGAAAAGCGGATTCTGCTTTATGTAGCCCCGAAATTAGCACACGGCGCCTTGTCTTGTTTACGCTTTTTGGATGGAAACCAACCATCCGACCGACCGACCGACCGGAGTCTTAGCTAGCAGAATTTTTCCGAGATTAGCTGATTGTTCCGACTGCGCGGAATTAGTTTCCGGTGAAACACTTCTCTCTCGTTGCGAACACACGGGTTGATAACCTTGGCTTGACTCGAACTGAAGCAATTTTTCTCACAGTACAAAAGCAATTCAACCAAAGGAATCGCTTCCCGTCGGCGCACTGCTGGATTTGATCTAGATAAGGAGCATTCACCAGATTCTCGGTTGCATATTAAATGCTAATAAAATTGTTTGAATTATTACCATCCAGATTGTGTGACGACCGAGCGACCGACCGATCCCTGGTCTGGGTAGTACTCCGGTAGTACTACACTACCGATAAATAGGACGGCCGGCGGCGGACTCCGGCTACTAGAAGTCCGGAACAGATGAAGAGTCCTCGTGGTTCAATATCTGCTGAACTGGGAAGGAAGGAAGGAAGGAAGGAAGTGTACTGTTTATCGTAGCGTTAAGCGCTTTTCCGACGATATTACACTGCCCCCAAAGTCAATACCGACTGTGAATCGCAATCAAAGTAATTGGAATTTATTTTCCATTTGGGATCATGCATCGATACATGGAGCAGATTCATATCCAGGAGCAAACCGGAAACCGGTTCAATTTCGTGGAGTGCCAGCGTGGAGTTTGGTCAGCAAATACGATAAGGTTAAGATTTCGAAGGCTATTAGATTGGTACACGATGGAACTACCGGGGTTGGTTTGCTAAGAGCTGAATTCGAATGAAAACAGATACATGAATTGGTTTGTGACATTTAATTACCCGAACCGTCGAAAACTTTTAATCGCCATCGTGGAAAGTTGGATTGTGTATCTCATATGGACTTGACTGGCCGGGAAATGATAGTGAAGCTTGGAAACTACACGACACCCACCTTTCACCATCAGCTCTGGTGTCCCTCAGGGTAGTCATCTCGGGCCGTTCCTCTTCCTAATGTATCTAGACGACTCAAATTTTTTCCATAGAATGCATAAAGCTATCTTTTGCGGATGGTTCTTAAGCTGTTCAACATCATTGAAAACACTGACGACTGCAAAGTACAGTTTTTTTTTATCATGGATGACTAATAAAATTAATATATTACATATAAGTATATCAGGTGTACAACTTTGCTTCCGCCGTTTTCCGAAAGGTCGGTACAGCACAGTCGGTGAGTCTGGTCAAAATACATAGATGATAATGCCGTTAAAGTGGGTGTGTACAGTGCCTAACGAATTGTCATCGCCGTTTCAGTGACAGTTGTTCTTGTTTTCGTATTATTCACGCTCGAAAATGTCTGTTTATGTGCCCAATTCTCGCCATTTGCGGGATGTTTTACTTTTCTGTTACAATTCGAAAAAAATGCAACTGAAGCGCATCGAATGCTCTCAGAAACTTACGGTGATGCTGCTCTGAGTAAAAGAACGTGTCGGGAGTGGTTTAAACGTTTTAAAAATGGTGATTTCGATGTCGAAGACAAAAACATGGTGGTGGAAGGGAAAAAACATTCAAATATGAACAACTAGAAGCGTTTCCTCAGTTCACTTTCACATCTCATCCAAGTCAGTCGATAAAACAAAACCGCTTACGTTCGAGACAGAAGAAACCAAGTACAGTATTGTGTAGTGAACAATAGAACGACCTCGAAATGAGTGAACCAATAGCAAAAAAAAAATTATTTAAAAAATCGGCTCAATCGGCCACGTAAAGCTCGTACGCAAATAGGCCTGAATAAAAATATCTTTTAAATAGAAGCATTTCTTGATGAAGATTCGTGCCAAACCCAAGAAGAGCTTGCCGAATCGTTGGGAGTGAGTCAGCAAGCCATTTCAAAACGTCTTAAGGCCCTGGGCATGATTCAGAAAGAAGGAAACTGGGTGCCGTACGAGTTGAAACCGAGGGACATCGAGCGCCGTCTATTTGTATGTGAGCAACTGCTTCAAAGACAAAATCGTAAGGGGTATTTACATCGAATCGTAACCGGTGATGAAAAGTAGGTTCGATACGATAATCCTAAACGCAGAAAATCATGAGGAAAGTCCGGGCATGCTACTTCGTCGAAGGCTACACCCAAGGATGGCTTTTATCGTATCAAAGAACGTTCGCTGGCAACTCTTCAACGATTGAATCAGTGCCACCAAAAAGAGTTGAAAATCATCGTAACAACAAAAACCCGGCATGGCTCATTTAACATAGAATCGACACCAGTGCGAGAGCGAATTTCTCTCGATGATATTTCTGAGAATCAAAGGTGGGCACGCCGCTGTGGGGATCTTCTCTGAAGCAACAAACGGTCGCTTATTCTCGTTTCGCGACCGATTCTTTACAGGCAGTTGACAATTGCGATAGAATCATTTTACTATTGCCGCTTATTCTAACTATGTGCATATAACCTTTGCATAAGTTGTGTCTATGAAAATGTCTGTGAATGCTCCACGCAAGGATTTTGAAATATTACAACCTAGTAGGATAATCATCAAGTTGAATCATCGATTCGATTTTATGCGATAATTGTCAACTTGCGATTCTCTCTTGGTAAATTCCACACAGCGGCGATCATTATCAGACTGCAATTTTTTTTACGGGCCGAGAAATACTCAGAGTATGAAGTGGAGCGAAGGAATGTAGAAAAATTCTCTCGCGGTTCATGCATTGAGAGACTCGAGTTCTTGTAGCATCTTCTACCGCATTGAAAATGTTGTATACAATATAGATAGCAATATAGCAGCTTCTGTGAAATTTTCGGCAATCACCAACACTGGCTACACCGAATATTCACGGCGCCAAGGCTATGATTTTTATTTGGTGGGATCAGTTCGGTGTGATATTCTACGAGCTCTTAAAACCGAGTGAAATAGGAGATCGCTACCGAACGTAACTGGTGCGCCTTAGTCGCGCGCTAAAAGAAAAGCGACCACAATATCAAGAGCGACATGACAATGTCATCCTCCAACACGGCAATGCTCGGCCTCACGTCGCAGAAGTGGTCAAAAAGTACCTGGAAACGCTGAAATGGGAAGTCTTGCCCCACCAGCCATATTCCCAAGATGTCGCCCCTTCTGACTTCCACCTGTTCCGTTCGATGGCACACGGCCTGGAAGATGAACATTTTCAATCCTTCGAAGAGTTGGGAAAATGGATTGCTTCATGGATATCGTCAAAAGAAGATTCCGTTTTTCGAGCCGGGATCCTAAAATTACCGGGAAGATGGGAGAAAGTTGTCGCTAGCGACGGACAATACTTTGAACAATACATCTGTAAGCACTTTTTCACAAAAAAGTTTTTAATTTTGGAAAAAACGGCGGAGGCAAAGTTGTACACCTGATATTACTAAAACTAATATCATCAGCAGAGTTGCACTGAGTCGTGATCATCATTCACACGTCAAAGCTACGAGATAGTTCTGTCACGAACCAAAATGATCGTCCTTCAAAGATGATCGAATTGATGCAATGAGTAGCGTACGGCGAACAGGCACATCAGTGACGCGAGAGTGGCAACACGCTGAGAGTAAAATGATTCGAATGAGAGAAGAGATCGGTTATTCTCTGTTTGTTTTTATATGACCAGTTTATAGCTCTGTACAGTTTTTTGAAATATAAATTGAAAATGGAATGTTTAGAATCATTGGATTGCTCGTAA
This sequence comes from Malaya genurostris, assembly GCF_030247185.1. Lineage (NCBI taxonomy): Eukaryota > Metazoa > Arthropoda > Insecta > Diptera > Culicidae > Malaya > Malaya genurostris. The sequence goes on along the minus strand of NC_080570.1, from coordinate 126,909,856 downwards.
ACACTTTTTCCGTAGCAATGGTGGTATTAGCTACTCCAGCAAGTCAAATATCAGTGTAACGTGCATTCCAGTTCAATTTAGATTTGATATCATCAGATTTTAAGAAGTTTTGGAGGACCTTTTCTCGCTAAACTAAATCAACAGTTGTTTAAAAATACTCTTCCCACACTGTACGATTGGAAAAGTTTCAACAATCAGAGATTTTCTACTACAACATATCCACAACAATTATTACATAACGCACTGCAATATGAATTTCATTTCATGTACTATGTAGTATGTAGTATGTAGTTCCACTCTAGTTGAACTTTGAAGACATGAAATAAACGAAGGAATTTGAATGCAACTGAACACGTACAGCTACTGTATATGAAGCGTTCTTCCTTTTCTTTTCCTTAAAACTATGCAGAGAAAATTTATTGAACTGAAAGTTTCGGATTCTTAAATATGTATTCATGTTACATCACCTAATTTGCATTGAAAGAAATTCATCAATAATGCACTATTCGATTTCTATCGAGACAAAAGTGTTTTGTTTTCATTTATTTTAGCTAGAACTGCCTACTACGACTAAAATGTCATCGCAACACGATCTCGTAAAGAGAGGTGGGACACAAAAAGCTATAAAACAGCCAGGTCTTAATCGTTGTAATAAAGCCTACTTTGATTTTCATAATCATTTTCTGACATCACCTGTGTGTTGATCCCATTTTGTAACTTCGGCAATGTTAAAAATCTAAGAATTTGTTATTATGATCGTTGGTATGGAAATCGGTTTGCTTCAATTTTCATATAAAGATTGATTCATTGGATTACGTATGCTTTATTTATTTTCCTTCTTTGAACCAAATTAAATCGAAAACGTTGTTTTTAACGAATTTCCCTTGCAATTGACGATCACGACGGAAATTTTAGACATTGACCGTCACTCTGAGACTTCCATCATATTGATTCGTCTCCAAGTGAGCATCAGACTGAACTGACGGAATATATTTCTCAGTGAAACGCATACATTAATAATGACGGTATGTGTAGCTTTTCAGTGAGAGAGCATGCGAGAGAAACGATTATTTTTGAAACGCTTGTGTCCGTCAATGAATATTCTTTGTTTACGGATACTGGATGCAACACTGATCATACATCTTTAATTTTCCAATTAAAATAAAAGAATAAAGTTAGTAGCTTTTTCTTGCTCAACATATTTCATTTATATAGCTTAAAAAAACATTATTTTCAATATGAAAATAAAAGCTTATATTTTATAAACATTTAAAAATAATATTAATTTTCTTAACATTGTCAATGTTACACTCCAAATATAAGCTATTTAAATTAATTTTATAATATTAATAAAATTTATACAAATACTCATTGTATATTTTTCAATAAAAAAAGTTTTTATATTATTATTTCGAAGTTGTTGTAAATATGATGTGAATATGTTTTAATTGAATATATGATATTTGACTCCTCCTAGTTAAAAAATGGTTAAGGGATTCAACCCGACTAATAAAAACTATATAGGTTTAAAGAACGCTCGAATCCGTACTGTATTGTACAGTATTGTACTGTGTTTTCTACCCTCAAATGTACTGTATTTTATTTGTTACTGTATTTTTACACTGAAATGTACTGTATTTCTTCCACGTAAAATTTAAAACGAATTTTAAATCTTTAATGCATCCAATTTCGATTTGTGATAGTACAAAACCGTCAGAAAGCACAGTGACAACACGTAACGAATGTGTATGTAAATTTAAGTATATGCAAACAACCATTTTTTCATTAATCATTTTTGTTCAGAGTGTGTCACAACAATTTAGCGAAATTTTGATGATTGAAAAAAAAAAAGAAAAATGTCTCAACCAAGAAGAATGAATAATGCAAAATTCGTGAATTTTTTTAGTTTCTGTCGAACTTAAAAATGTCCTAAAAAAGAAATACAAAAAAAATCGAGATTATGAAAATAAACCATTTGATAATTATTTGCTTTTAACGATTTGTCTTGTTAAGGCGTAGAGCGGTATTGAGCAAATTTTACATTTGATCAGTATCTAACGAGGAAAACAGATTGACGAAATGATATGCGAATACAACTGTGTGATGAAAATTGCAAAAAACGCTACCGCAGAGACTGGACTCGAACCCGTAGCTAGCTCCTAGCTAGTCAATTTTCCAGGTGATTGCATAGTCTTTTATATGAGAAAGGCAAAAATTGAATTCTCATTTATATGAGACATCATTCTCAACAAGATGTTTTTTTCAAAAAGTTCACTGATAGAAGAAAGTAAGCTAATTGGTCGATAACTTGATGTTTCTGCTGGATTTTTATCAGGTTTCAGGATAAGAATTACTTTAGCGTTTTTCCATCTTTTTGGGAAGTAAGCTAATGAAACGAGGAGTCTCAAGGCAACATCGGTAAGATTTTCAATAAGAATATTAAAAATTCCACCATTACCAGGAGCCTTCATGTTTTTAAGTTTCTTAATAATTGATTTAATTTCATCAAAATTCGTCTCAATAATGTCATGTTGTGATGAACTGCAGAGCAAGTTTTTGAGCTTTTTCGCCATTCGTAAAAAGTATTTGATTTCCTTGCTTGAGAGCAGGAATCGGTTTCTGAGGTTTCTTAAGAACCTTAGAAAGTTTCCAGAAAGGTTTAGAATATGGTTTAATTTGTTCAACTTCTTTAGCGAAATTTTCATTTCGCAAAAGAGAAAATCTATGTTTAATTTTTTTTGTATATCCTTAACTATCAGAACAAATTGGCTCAAATGGCACGTTCCCCTTGATATTTGGAGATTTGTGCCTTGCCATCAATTTGTTTTTAGCATCATTTTCCCGATATATAAGAGGGAAGGATTGAAAGGAAATGGTAAGGGTTGGACTAGGAGGATGGGAAAAATTGACGACACAAAAACACATAAAAGCAGAAGTAAATTCTGCACCCCTAAGGGATGCTGAACAATCTGCTGAGGATCACATTTTGTGGAAGCAGAAGGAAATTCTGAACCTCTACGAGGTCCCGAACAGTCTGCTGTTAATAAAACCTCCAACCCCCGAGAGGATTTAGAGATCTTACAAAAGCGACACCATTCTGCACTCCCGGAAGAATGCAGAACGACTCGCAGTATGTACGAGCAGAAGTAAATGCGGTACCCCCCAGAGGATGCCAAACAATCTGCCAAACCCTATTTAAGGTGAATACAGAAGGGATTCATTCACTCCAGGAAGAACGATGAACCCTTCTGACTATAGCTCCTTACCACATTGGGTGAGAAACGAGAGAATATCTTTCAATTTTAGCTCCGCATACACAGACTCAACCATGTATGGAGAACCAAAAACCCGGATACGTAGCTGCGTCAATGCGGGACAGTTACATATCAGATGATATGAAGTACCATAATCTCATTCACACAAATCACACGAATAATACTCAGCACGTTGAATAGTAGCCATGTGATAATTGAGTTTGCAATGTCCAGTCAGAGCTCTGACCAGAATACTTCAATGATACTTGGAGAAATGCAGTAGACACTTTGACATTTTCAGATTTAAATCTGGTAGAAATGCTTTTGTCTGAGCGCAAGTTTGCAAGCTGCGCCAGTAGCCGGCATGTTTGGATGCAGCCCAAGAACGTATCTTGTGCTTTATCCAACTAGTTGAAAGTGGTAAAGCTGGTTCAGGACCAACGAAATCATTCGTTGCACCAGCTCTAGCCAACTCATCAGCCCATTCATTTCCAGTAATACCAGAATGGCCGGGTACCCATATGAAGTAAACAGCATTTGAAATGCTGAGGTCTTCAATTTGAGTTCGACATGCGATCACTAGATTCGACCGTGAGTCATTCGAACTGAGTGCTTTTAAGGCTGCCTGACTGTCGGAACAAAAATAAATACGTTTACCACAGATCCTCTGCTGAAGTGCCGATTGTACTCCACACAGAATTGCGTAGATTTCTGCTTGAAACACAGTACAGTATCTACCAAGTGAATGAGACTGCTCCAGCCTATTTCACGACAGTAGATACCAGCACCAGCACGATCATTCAACAGAGAACCGTCCGTAAAACAAACTATGTGTTCATCAAGTTGTCGTTCCAGACAACCAGACAATCATTCCTAACGAAGAGGATAGCTCACATTGAATGTTTTAAAAGGAAAACTGCATGTGAGAGTTAGGTCACTAGGAGCGAGTAAATACTCATCCCACGGAACCATTTGAGACCACAAGCGAGTGTGACTGGTAGCATATTCTAATGGGTTACTGTTCCAAAGCCCTGTAACCCTAAGACGGTATGCACAAGATAATGCTTCTTGTTTTAGGAACACATGTAGTGGTTTAATGCACAGTAGCGCCTCTAGAGCAGCAGTAGGAGTTGTCGTGAATGCTCCTGTCATCGCCATTAGGACCATCCTTTGGAGATGATTTAGCTTTGACTGAACTGTCGCGACTTCTCCTTTCTGCCACCATACAAGACATCCATATGCTAAAATTGGTCTAACGATAGTTGTGTAGATCCAATGAATATATCTGGGTTTGAGTCCCCATGATTTTCCAAAAGCTCGTCTGCATTGGCCGAAAGCCATGCAAGCTCTTTTAATCCTGAAATCAATGTGAGCAGACCAATTCAGTTTTGAGTCAAGAATAACCCCGACGTATTTAACTTGATCGACCACAGTGACCCCTGAACCAAAGAACTGCAACGGACGAGCTCCTGTAATTATCCTACGATTAGTGAAAAGCACCATTGATGTTTTGCCCGGATTTACAGATAATCCAAACCTGACAACACCATTGTTCAACAGATCGCAGGGCTTGCTGCATTAAATCAAAGAGAGTGTTAATGCTTATACCGGTCATCAATATATGATAATCGTCGGCAAAACCATAAGTCGGAAATCCAAGGTTATTAAGTTTCCTTAACAAACTATCAGCGACTAGGTTCCATAAAAGTGGGGATAGTACACCACCTTGAGGACACCCACAGACACTCAGCTTTCTAATCTCTGGCCTGCCGAAGCGATGATCAAAGAAGTTGATTGCTAAGCATTGCGTGTATCCAGTAAGGGAAAAACCCAAGATATTCCGTTCACGACTGCAATGTTTAACCTCCTGCAGCCATTCAGCCATCGGCACGGAAATACACCTTGACTTAGGAGTTCCTATTTTTGTGGCCTTTTACGACATGGAATAGGAAACCAGTGGATCAATTCTTGGTAAAAAATAATTCCGCCGGATGCCACACGGCTTACCTGTTTGGTGGACTTATACCACCGGTACAGGTGGACCGTAGCGTTATTCTTAGCAGTTGGGAAACCGCTACCGACACTACACGGCTATCTAGGCTGCTCAGAGAGGGAAGTTAACATTGATGGTCAACTTCCATGGATGGCCGAGCAGCCGGAATACTGATAGAAGAAAGTAAGCTAATTGGTCGATAACTTGATGTTTCTGCTGGATTTTTATCAGGTTTCAGGATAAGAATTACTTTAGCGTTTTTCCATCTTTTTGGGAAGTAAGCTAATGAAACGAGGAGTCTCAAGGCAACATCGGTAAGATTTTCAATAAGAATATTAAAAATTCCACCATTACCAGGAGCCTTCATGTTTTTAAGTTTCTTAATAATTGATTTAATTTCATCAAAATTCGTCTCAATAATGTCATGTTGTGATGAACTGCAGAGCAAGTTTTTGAGCTTTTTCGCCATTCGTAAAAAGTATTTGATTTCCTTGCTTGAGAGCAGGAATCGGTTTCTGAGGTTTCTTAAGAACCTTAGAAAGTTTCCAGAAAGGTTTAGAATATGGTTTAATTTGTTCAACTTCTTTAGCGAAATTTTCATTTCGCAAAAGAGAAAATCTATGTTTAATTTTTTTTGTATATCCTTAACTATGTTTTTCATAGCAAGATCACGAGAACGTTGATATTGTCGTCGACGAACATTCTATTAAAAAAAATTATAAATTCGACGTTTAATTTGCCGTTGGACAAAAATGGAAACTCCACCACCCATTCCAGTAAACCTGTCAAATCGATGAACCACAAAATGTGGATTACTTTTCAATTTGACATTTGGTTTAAGAAAAGTTTCTGTCACAATGGCAATATGAATTTTGTGAACTTTGAGGAAATTATTAAATTCATCTTCACTCGATTTCAAAGATCGAGCGTTCCAATTTAAAATATTCAAATAATTATTTAACATCACTGTTAAATTTTAAATTCATTATAATATTATTTCCAAATTGCCATCCAATTTGAAATGCTTCAAAAAGTAATGAAGTCGAATTCATTCGGATGATCATTTGAAAAAGTTAATCTTGTAGGTAGATCATTTTATTTTCAGTTATGTCGCCTAAATCGACTTCATTTAAAGAAGCGAATGGCATTGATAGAATATTGGGAGGTAGACTGCCATTAGAAGTAGATTATATGGCCGATCTATCTATTAATAAATTGTTTTCGTTAGAAGATGAACTGCAAGGCGGTCCTGTGTTTTGATCAAGGGTGGCAAAAACTCGCTCATAAGATTTGATTTTTTCTATTCATCAGCTCACCACATGATACACACTCACCTATACAGAGCACCGCTGACATCAAATTATGATGGTATTGATGGTTCTCAGTTTTGATTTCATAGCATTTAACCCTCATTCCTAGTTTTAAAAAGTGAGTACTGAGTTTGGCATCATTGTACCGAGCTACACCGGTGAGTGTATTCTTAAACCACAGAGCTGCCAACACAATCCAGATTTTTGGTTTTGGTTTTGCAGGTACTCAAAACGAACACGAGCATTAATGTACGAAAACGAATGTCGAACCGTAGTGTGATGTATACCATAAACGATTGAATTTCATGTCTCGAGCTAAACACAACTGGCTACTGAAACAAATGCGTTCTCCAGCATGCGAGAACACATCTTGAGAAATGGATTGAAATGGCATCGATTCGAACATTGGCCGCCCATGGCAACTCTGGCGGGTGGGGAATACAAGCGAGACAGTTTCATAAGAATCTGATTCAATGTGTTGATGTACAAACACATCAAATCACAACTCACAAATCGTCTCTCAGTGGGTTCTAATATTTGATGAGCAGTCAGCGCTCATCTGCTGATTGGTTGACACTACGATATTGAGACGATGTTTTCTCTATACAAATGGTTACCCAGTTACTCAACTCGTTCAGCGATGCTTTTGAAACCGATTTGCAGGTGAGCTGAACTCGGTGATGATGAAGTACTGAGTTGATTATTGCCAGCCCAGGTTTTGATTATTTACATTAGAAGAATTAAGTGGTAGGTTTCCATCTGTTATACTAGCATAACTGACATTAGAAGAGGATGATGACGAGGTCGATCTACCTGTCAATAAACTGTTTTTGTTAGAAGACGAATTGGAAGGCGTATCTGTTTTTTGTTTTAAATTCGAAGAAATAAGTGCCTTAGAAGAATTAGGCGTGGCATTTGTAACGTTTTTTTTTTGATTTTCAGGTATGTTCTGTAAATTTAAGGTGACTTGTTGTCTAAGCAAACGAGCGTTTAAATTTTTTTTCCTGACAGGACATATCAAATAATTGGATTTATGATTTCCATTGCAATTTGAACATGAAAATTTATCAGTGGTTTCATTCATTGGACAAACGTCTTTCGAATGCGATTTACCACAATTCAAACACCGTATATCCATATGACAATTTTTGGTTCCATGGCCGAAGCCTTGGTAACGACGATATTGCTTTAAGTTTGCAATACGATAATGCCGTTCATAATGTTCCCAATGAATTTAAATGTGGGAAATTAAACGTACTTTTTCTAAAGTTTTCAAATTGTTTACACCACTTCGATTGAAGTGTATGAGGTAAAGTTCATGGGAAATTCCAGAGCGTGGTTTAGAAGTACCATTTGCTCTTTTTTTTCATAAGTATTACTTGGGAAGGGGCAAAACCAAGCAATTCTTTTAATTCATTTTTAATTTCATCAGCCTTGAAGGGTCTGTCTGATTTTATATCATGTGAATAAAATTTATGAAGTTTCTCGGAAATATCGAATTAGACGCTCGTAATCTTCCAATTCATCAACCAAGACTCGACATTCTCCTTTTCGTCCGATTTGAAATGAGACTTTTACTTCCGGGAGAAAGGTAGAAAGCTCAGTACGGAATGCTTTGAAGTCGGAAATCATCACCGTCATTGGTGGCATAGATTGTTGTTTCTTCCCAGAACGACAAGCTTCCATTTTGGGAATTTATGAAGAATTTTCTTCAATGTCGCTACAATCGGATTCAGGAAGAATCTCGTAAATATTGTTAGACGTCATAGAATCAACGGAAGGGAAATCCGTCCGTTGTCTTCTATTTTTACATTCAGATTCTATAAGATCGTGAATGTTATTAGAAAAATGCTGAATAACGGATTGTGATTTATTCCGTATTGAATTATTTTTATCTTTAGGCTTGTTGCCTTTACGGTTGGACGCAGGCATTTTTGAAATGAATGAAATTTTAAATTAAATTAACTAGGCTAAATTAGTCTTCGTTTAGACTCCTCGTTTGGAAAAGTCTTGATAAAGACTGATTTTATGGTAGTCTTAATAAAGACTGATTATTTGGAAGAATAGTTCTTTGAATAGCTAGCCTTAAAAAAGGTTGATTAATTTCTTAGTCACTCAAATATCACTCTTTGTATAGCCTTGAGAAAGGCTGACTAATTGTTAGTCTTTAAAAAGACTGTTAGTGATTCAGGTAGTCTTGAAAAAGACTGAAGTCTTGAATCAATGAAACTCTAGGTAGCCAGAAAAAAAATTCCAGGAGCCAAGAGCTGTACGCGACTGTTCTTGAAAACTTTTAAAAATAGTTATAAAACTACGTAGACTTTAATATTAAGCCCTCCCATACCCCCCTCGCAGACAAACGTACATTCCAATGTAAAAAAAGATTTTTTTAAAACTATGAAATTCTCCGGTTGTTTGTATCGGTTGAAATATTTCCTAGACAAACTTGAGACTCCCCTCGTCAGACATCCGATTACTGGCTTGACCAGTTCCGTAGAGCTCCATTATCAAGCTAATTGGGTATGATCTAACATATCAAAAGTTCGGAGAAAGTCGTAAATCAGTAACTTGTTTTTAATACTATAACGAGCTTCAAACTTATGCCATGTCCCAGGCGGTGTTGCACCAACATGCAAAGCAGAGCCATAATTGACAAGGGTCGAAACGACCGAAACTGCCCCTCGAGGATGGTACGGTTTTCCTGGTGAAGGAAAGGCAATAATAGTGTCAGCTAGCTAGCCGGACCAGTACGATAAAATCCTAGCCGGAAATCAGCTCCAATCTGTTCTAGGAGAAGATTTACGCTCCGTTCAGAAGGGTAAAGCAGTCCCAAAGCGTGACACCGATTATCTAAAAGCCACCTTGAAAAGAAGTCACTGTTGAGTGGAATCATCTTCCACTGAATAAATGAAACTGGAATTGAACTTGTTTACACGTGTCACGTGTGCGAAGTGGAATGAATCCCATCAAAGCAGCCTGCATAATTCAGCTCGTTTACAGACGAACAAAAAAAACAACCGAACGACCCGCACGGCCATCAACTTTGAACGAAAATTACAAATTTAGAATCTAATTTCGGTAATGTCCCACTGGCCTACTGACAGGATCCGGGCCCGAGCCTACCGCTGACCGGTGCAGAATTATTTCGGGCATTCTTTCATCTTCACTAAAGTGATTATAATCGGCACCGGAAGACAACTACAACCGATTCGGGATTTTTTTTTCTCTCTCTGTTTGACAGCACCGCAGGACCACGTTTGACCTTTGCGCAGTACGAAGAAACAGCGGGGGCTGCCGGCGGAAAAGTGCCGGTCAGCGTAGGTCACAAGTCGGGGTTTGTATGTTGTTACTTAAATACAACCCGGCAGGGCGTTCGTCTCGTACGGAGAGAGCCCCGGGGCAGTTCGAATGGATCGGAAGGGGGGGGGGGGGGGTCTCACAAAAGGCCGGTTACTGATCATGGCCGGCCGATGGCGAAAAGTCAAAACAAGGACTAGATGGGACGATATAAATCAGATTCCCACCGGGGAGGAATAAAACATTCATCCGGCGATTTCGAGTTTTCTTCTTGCTGGGTTGGGTTTCGTTGGTGCAATCGGGGAATTGCCGGCGTTTTTTTTTTGCATATTTGAATAAACATTCTCTCCAGTTATGGTAGTTGTTATGTCAAGGGATCTAGGCCTGCTTTGACTAGTGAGGACTCACCGGAGCAACAATTTCATTTTAGTGATCTCGGAACTCATCCACTGCTGCTGCTGCTGTTACGTGGCAAAAGCCGGGTTGCGAAAACAAAAAAAAAAAAGGTGGTTGCATGACTGGTGAAAAGTTGCCACACCCAGAAGTTTGACGTTTGACCTTACCCACTACCGACGACGGGGGTGCGTGAGAAATGATATCTCGACTGGTTGTGGATTATCATCGTTCATCATTTTGCCGGCACATGTCGGCAAGAAGACGCAAAGAGTTCGGGTGTGCGTGCGTGCAAACCAACGCAATTCAAGTCCGCGGTTGACAATGATGATGAGTAATGAACTTCTCGCATGCACTGCAAAAGCTAAAAACTGATTCGGATCTAAGCGAATCACGAAGAATTATAAGGATTTTTCATATCTACTAAAAATCATTATTTCTATAAAAATAAACAATACTTTTATTATAGAGGTGATATTCAAAACAAAAATTCAAATGTTGAAGACGAAATATAAAGTATTTAAAAATTGTCCTATGCACAAATATTGGTTAACCCCTAAATGATCACTGCTTGCATCGGTTAGTATAAGCTGAAATTTGTTTACGTTTGGCACGTCAGCGAAGATACTTGCACCTCGGCGCAAACTAATAAAGTGTTCTGCAAATAGTGGATATTCTATGTCTACTTAGCGGTTTTTGTTGAACTGTTGAGTGGCGTACCAGTTCATCGAAAACTGTTATGCACTGACTAGCTATAAACGAAACGTAAGGTATATGACGTTAAAAGGTGTCAAAATAGGATCAAATAAAACGATTTGACTCAGGATCGAATTAAAAAAAACTTTTGTCTATGTTATTCTCAAAGCGTAGTTAATCTGTAACTGTTATTTGCACAAAAATGGCTTCCAATCAGAAACTTCAAGGAATCAATTTGGCTTCCTGAATTTTTTTCTCATAAATAACAACATTTTTTTGCAAATTTTTTTTTTATTCATCAACATAATCACCTTTTAGGGTGATACAATGGATCCAACGTTTTTCCAATTTTTCAATACCATGTTTATAAAAAAATTTATCTTTCGCTTCAAAAAAAGCTTCAGTTTCAGTGATGACCTCCTCATTTGAGCCAAATCTTGTTGGTGCATTTTGTTCCATCGGAAGCAATCGCGGCACCCACTTGGAAAAAACCTTTTTCATGCTCAATTTTCCATGAAGGATAGTAAATACACTTCCATATGATATCTGTGTCATCTCAGCAATCTCACGGAGCTTCACTTTACGATCTTTCATTATAATTTTTGTCACTTGACTCACATTTTCCGGTGTAACGCGTCATTTGTGTCGGTACGACAACGTTTAAACTCGGCGAATCAATAAATAAAAATAAAAAATAAAAATAAATATAATAAATAAAAAACAATGTTTTATCAAAACACGAAACTCGGTTTTTTCCATTTTTTAAACAAACTACAAAACGACTTTACTTCAACCTCGATAACTCAGCTGTTTCTGGTCGGATCGACTTAAAATTTTGACCCGTTTCAAGCAAATGTTAATACTCTAGAAAGACGTGGTTACTGGTTTACTACGAGCGCCATCTCTGCTTTAGTCTCGGGACTTATTGATCCATGTGTTACGTTTATTTCATAGGCAATATACATAAGTTTTTCTTCGCCGTGGCATCCACAATACGGTCTCTCGTAAATTTCACCCTCAATAGCACCACGTTTGGCTAAAATATCGACTCTTTCATTGCCTGGAATGAAGCAATGAGCCGGGACCCAAACTATTGTGATTTGATAAATAAACGGTTCATTGTTGCCAGCAGCGTTTGAGCGAATGGCTTCAATTGCACTCAGACTATCTGTGAAGAGAAAATAATGGTTTGGAGATAATGTGACGATTACACTCAAACTATATTGAACTGCTGCTAACTCTGCTACATAAACAGATGCAGGTTCTTGAAACTTGAATGAGGCCGAAACATTAATGTTGAACATACCAAACCCTGTCGCTTCTTCAATTCGCGATCCGTCCGTGTAAAACATTTTCTCAGAGTCAATATGCCTGAACTTACTTGAAAATATTTTTGGGATTTCCAACGAGCGTAGGTGATCCGGGATTCCACGAACTTCGCGCTGCATGGATGTGTCGAAAAATAAAGTTGAGTCAGGGGCATTTAGGAGGCTGACATGGATAGGAATATATCTTGAAGGGTTGATTTCCTGTGACATATGGTTAAAATATACTGTCATGAATTTTGTTTGAGATCGAAGCTCGACTAGTCGTTCGAAATTATTAATTACCAATTCAGCACCTCACATCTTATTAGCAGGCGTGATGAAAGCTCCCAAAATCGATCTTTCAATGGAAGAACTCCCACCAGAACTTCAAGACTCATTGTATGTGTTGAATGCATGCAGCCTTAGGCAATTCGCAAACAACGATATTAAATTCTCCCTAATTTGATAATATGAGAGTTTGCAGCGGAACGAAAGCAAACGCATCCATATTCCATCACTGAAAGTATCGTTGTCTGATACAATTTTAATAGATCTTCCGGATGAGCACCCCACCAAGACCCTGTTATCGTTCGAAGAAAATTTACTCTTTGCTGGCATTTTGTTATCAGATACCTAATGTGTCCTCCCCACGTGCATTTGGAATCAAACCCCAAGGTATTTGAAAGTCAAAACCTGTTGGATCATTCTTCCCATAATATGAATCTGAAGCTGCGCTGGATCATGCTTTCTTGAAAAGACGACCAGCTCTGTTTTCTCCGCAGAGAATTCGATACCAAGATGAACAGCCCAAACTGACAAGTTATCTAAGGTTTCTTGCAATGGTTTTTGCAGATCAATAGCTTTGGGTGCAGTAACTGAAACTACGCCATCATCTGCCAATTGTCTTAGTGTACATGGGGTTACAAGACAGTTGTCAATGTCATTCACGTAAAAATTATAAAGGAGCGGACTGAGGCATGAGCCTTGCGGTAGACCCATGTAGCTAATTCTGAATGTTGCCAAATCGCCATGTGAAAAATGCATGCGTTTCTCTGACAAAAGGTTGTGCAGATAATTATTTATAACCGCTGGGAGTCCATGTTGGTGGAGCTTGTCTGAAAGAACATCAATGGAAACTGAATCAAATGCTCCTTTAATGTCTAAAAATACAGATGCCATTTGTTGCTTTTGAGCGAGGGCAATTTGGATGTCAGACCAAAGTAATGCAAGGTAATCATTCGTCCCTTTATTCCTACGGAAGCCAAACTGAGTATCTGACAACAGACCGTTCGTCTCGACCCAAGTGTCGAGACGTCGTAGAATAATTTTTTGCGAACAATTTTCTGATGCAGGACAACATCGCAATGGGTCTATATGAGTTGTGATTGGAAGCTGGTTTCCCCGGCTTTTGAATGGCGATAACTTTCACTTGCCTCCAGTCAAGTGGAACAATATTTTGCTCAAGAAACTTGTTGAACAATTCCAACAAACGTCTTTCTGCGAGGTCGGGCAGATTCTTCACCAAGTTGAATTTAATTCTGTCCAACCCAGGAGCATTATTGTTACAAGACATGAGTGCTATGGAAAATTCCATCATTGAAAAGGGTCTATCAATGGAATCATCATTTGGAGTAGACTCCCTAATCATGCTATGCGTAGGAACAGAATCTGGACAAACTTTCCTCGTAAAATCAAATATCCATTGATTCGAGTATTCATCACTCTCATTTCCTACGTTACGATTCCTCATTCGTCTGGCCGTATTCCAAAGAGTGCTCATTGAGGTTTCTCTTGACAAACCTTCGACAAAATGTCTCCAATAGCTACATTTTTTGGCTCGAAGTATGCTCTTGTACTTGGTTTCTAAAACCATAAGTTTTTCAAAATTCTGAGGAGTTCCTCCTCCCCGTTTTAGAAACGTCTTGCAAGCATTTTGTTTTGCGAGTTTAGCCTCTGAGCACTCTTTGTCCCACCAGGGGTTGGGAGGCCTTCTGTTAGTCGTTGGCCCAGGAAAGCGTTTAGTTTGGGATTGTTCTGCTGCCTCCAGAATCGAACAAATGAGGAAGTCATATTCTTCAAGTGGAGGGAGCTCTTCCATTGAATTCAAAATACTAGAGATTCTACTTTGGTATTTAATCCAGTCGATATTTTTTGTCAAATCATATGGAATACTAGCTGAATTAGCAATACATTTGTTACAGCTAATTGAGATGATGATTGGTAAATGATAAATCAGGCAATATTTTCCAGGTGCAATCTAGTCGAATTGATGTTGAGCAAAGAGATAGATCTAATGCACTTGGGCGTGCAGGAGGTCTTGGGATCCGTGTCATGCTACCCATATTTAATACCGTCATGCTAAAATTGTCACAAATGTTTTGTATTAAAGATGATCTGCTATCATTGTAAACGGAACCCCACATCATTCCGTGCGAATTGAAATCTCCCAGAATCAATCGTGGAGCAGGGAGGGCTTCGACCATTTCATTAAGCTGTCGTTGTCCGACTTGAGCTCTTGGAGGAATATATACCGAAACAATGAAAATATCCTTTCCTTCAATGTTTATTTGACAAGCAACAACTTCTATACTAGAAGTCGAAGGAATGTTTAATCTATAAAAGGAATAACATTTCTTAATTCCTAAAAGCACTCCACCATACGGAGAATCTCTATCGAGACGAATAATGTTAAAGTCATTAAAATTTGAGGCTATGTTTGATGTAAGTCATGTTTCGCACAAAGCAAATACATCACATATTTGACTATGCAACAAAACTTTAAATGAATCAAGTTTTGGCATGATGCTTCGACAATTCCACTGCAGGACAGTGATTGGATCATTTGCGGCGGAAGAAAAATTATCCATCAAATGATACAAAACCTGAGAGAGCTGGCCATTGAGCTGATAACTGTTTCAAAAAAGTTCTAGCTATTGGAAGGAATGCCGTTATGATAGTCTTTAGAGGTTCAGAAAACTTCAGTTGGTGAATGTGAAACGGAGCCCACTGGATTATTGTCTTGTCTTGTGCTAGTTCCTGGATTGCTTTGTGAATTTGACAAACCAGGAGGAACAGTTTTTGGTAGATTGAAATCGCTGCTTAGCTCAACTCGTGAGGAAAAACGTCACAGCTGGGCTGAAAATCGTAATGATTCGCAATTGAACGAAAAAGATTAGCTTAGACGAAGATATTTTTTCCTTACGTAGGTTCTAATAAAGCGTGCCTGGTTGAGATACAGTAACCATTTCGTTCGGAGCACTGTCAGCCATTTATCTAGGGAAGTTCAAAAGATATGACATTATGACGTTATTTTGCCATAATGACAAAATGCCAACTCCGACCAAAATAGAACGGGAAACTTTTTTCTTTGCACTCCTCCACATGAATTCCCGGTAGGATTGTGAATCTCACTCCTCAAGCCACAGGAACAGATGACCTGTCACACAAGGTATGTTTTGCGTATCTCGACAGCTTAATGTGTTCTAAAATCTCTGTCATCTTTGTTCTTCCAGTTGTCGTACAATGTTCGTATCCACGAAGCTACACATCCGCGATAGAACTCTGGGCGATTACCTTGACCAATGATTACATTTTTTCCGGTTCGTTTGTCTGTTCGATGAACAACTGTAGACGACGCTCCCCGAGTGCAGGTGACACCTCGGACGGAGAATTGGGAATTCCGTTTGATTTGTCATTTCATTTCTTCTTATCCAGTCTTCATGACTATCGACGAACTTTCTCCGACAATCGTGATTGGACCATATTCGCCTACTTGGTGCGGGAATAGTGTGATTTTTCGTGATGCACAAGCAAAATTTTGACGCGTTGCTCTTTCTGCTTCGATGCCATTTTAAAGAACATACAAATGACACTTTATGCAGAAAAAAAACTATTTCATTTGAAGCGAACCTTTTCATTTCAAATGTGATTCAGGACAAAATGCTGTCCTAGTTTTCTGCACTTGAATGATTTTGCCGTACTGTGGTGTGCTACAATTCTGCCCTATGTGTAATCCGTCTGTTATCGTGTTGATCCGGCATCCTGTTTGGTATTGTTGTACCACCGCTCCCCTCAACCAAGTCGTTATTATTTCCGTACTCAACAACTCATCATCGGAGCCCCTCCGCCCCAACTGACAGAGCGATGGCACGTTCTTGGCAGTTTTCTGCCGTCATCAATCGCGATGCCGTTTATGTAATTGAAACCGTTTTGTGACAAAACAGACGGGTAGCCAAAATATGAATATCTCTTACACAAACAGTTCGGTATGTTATTACAAAGAATCTCATGCCTTTGCAGAATCACTGAACGGAGATTGAGACAGACTTCGGTTCCCATCCCACGCGCTATCCTCGGGGAGACAGAACAAAAACATCCGAGCTCTGCTTGCAGTGTTTTGTTCCACAGACCCGCGTGACCTTGCTCTCGGTTCTCGTCGTTTCCGAGACAGCCAGCCAAGCTAAGCGTCATATTTATTCCTGCACTACACTAAGTATGCATATTTATGATGAGATTTGTGTTTTGCTTGCGTATTTTTTTTTGTTTTGTTTTGTTTTCGGTGTTTTTGCTGCCAGTATGACGAAGGAAAACAGTCTGCCAGTCTGTACTGCAGTTGAGTCAGTGCGGTCTGGGAATCGTTAAAAATGACGAGCTAATGTGATGATCTTACATCAAGTAAAGTAGCTCCTGTCCAATTGGTGCTTTGGGAAGAAAGTCGACGGAAGCCGAAAGAGGTACCGAAATATTTCTACCAACGCAATATATCAAATAAAGTGCAAATTCTTCGGAGTCCGGAGTCTTAAATCAATCATCACAAATTGTGTGTTTCTTTTCATTAATTTATTTAACACGACTTCAGATGCTAAACGCTAAAAAGTCTTATGTTTGAGACACAGCCCACCTGGGTTCTAATCCCGAACCCGCACGTAGGGTTAGAAAATTTTTCTGGCCCGAAAAGGTAGAAACCGCTATAATCGAAACCAAGGATGGCTTTTATCGTATCAAAGAACGCTCACTCGCAGCTCTTCACACGATTCAATAAGGGCCATCGAAGAGAGACGGATATCATCGCAGCAACAAAAAAAAAACAGTATGGTTCATTTAAACGTTATGGTTCAAATAGACACCAGTGCGAGAGCGAATTACTCTCGATTACCTGTCTGAGAATTAAAGGTTAGCTTGCTGCTGTGGGGATTCTCTCTGAAGCAACAAACGGTCGCTTATTCTCGTTTCGCGATCCGGTTCTATATAGGCAGTTGATAATTGAGATAGAATCATTTTACTATTGCCGCTTATTTTAACTATGTGCATATAACCTTTGTATAAGTTGTGTCTATGAAAATGTCTGTGAATGCCCCACACAAGGGTTTTGAAATATGGCAACCTAGTATGACAATCATCCAGTTGAATCATCGATTCGACTTTCTGCGATAATTGTCAACTTGCGATTCTCTCTTGGTAAATTCCACACAGCACCATAACTATCAGACTGTAATTTTTTGAAGGGCCGTGAAATACTCAGAGTATGAAGTGGAGCAAAGAAATGTAGAAAATTTCTCTCGCGGTTCATGCATTGAGAGACTCGAGTTCTTGTAGCATCTTCTACCGGATTGAAAATGTTGTATACAATATAGATAAAAATCGAGCTGCTTCTGTCAAATTTTCGGCAATCACCAACACTGATCGAAACAAAAATAATTGATTGGATTTTTATTGTTAATAACAGATCTCAGAACCGTTCAAATAAGTGATTCCCGAAGTGGTCCCCACCAGTGGGTGCTAGTTAGCAGTGAACTCGAAATGGTCAACCGGTGGGCAGTGAGGAATATTTATAGAAGGCTTCGCATTTTTTTCAAAAAATTGGGTGAAAACGAATCAGTGCAAATAAATTACTGTGCGTACATTTCTTGAAGCTAGTTCAGTGTGGACTATTTTTGTCAATGTGAGTAATAATTATTAGCAAATTTTGAACAGATGTTCCCATTTGTACATGAGTTTGCACACAGCGATGAACTCGAGCCGTGCTTGCATTGAGTTTGGGATTAGTGTGTGGTTTGGGTTCTGACTCTCATATAGAAGTAGGTTTAAATGAGACGAAACATTTCCGCATCGGAATAGAATGGCCAACATGAAGAAAGGAATCAGGGTCATTTTGCCGGAAACCGTTTCACCTAAAGCCATTTCGCCGAATGAAATTTCGCCGAAAGGGTCATTCGGCGAAATGGTATTCGGCGAAATGACCCGCTCCCGTTAGTAAGTGCCAAAAGCCGACGGACGGCTCAGAATGTTTGGAAAAGTGGGCATCGAGCTGTGGCACAACCAGTGTGTTAGGAACTGGATTTGTATTGATGGGCAAGATGCATTAGCATGGCCAATCAGTGACAGGACCGCTTCTTCAATTACAGCATTATCAACGTGCATTGCCCACATGAAACGTGACCCGATGAAGAGAAAGAAGTATTCTACGACAGCTGTTTACGGCGGGATGTAAAACTCGTCATCTTGAACGACTTGAACGTTCAAGAAGGCCGGGAAGTAATGTATAGGTCAGTGATCTGGGCTGGAGAGCCTGCACATGGCTTCCAACGACAACGTCCAACGATGCGTGAGCTTTGCTGTATCCTTTATGAGGAATGGTAGTCCGAAGCACCTTCTTCTCCCGCAAAGATATCCACAAAGCAACCTTAAGATCACCTGATTAACACACGGAAAACCAAAACTACCACGTTCTCATGGGCTGGACGATTCTTCACCGACATCGTCAATGTCCGCACCTACCACTGTGCCAATTCTGACCACCCTCTTGACGCGGTTTGTGCTGCGAACAAAACTGTCGACGGTGCACAATCTCGAGTAGCTACGTAGCGTTCGTACTGTCGAAAAATACGCGCATCAGCCTAGCTAGCTAGTGCTACCAACGAGAGAGTAGCTTGGTCCAGCGACTATTGAAGATGGTTGGAGGAATATAAGGTTCACCATAAGTAACACTGCTCCAACCGTACTAGGTACGAGGCTATCGAACCGAGAAAAGGACTGGTTTGAAGACGAATGCCAGCAATTGGTCGAAGAGAAGAATGCAACGATGAACGATACAGACAGAACACGGAAGTTTAATGAAAAGGTGAACCACTCACGTAGAGGCCACCGACCGAAATGTGCAGAGATACCAGTGGTAACCTTCTCTCGAACGAACGTGAGGGGATCGATAGATGGAAGCAGTACTACGACGTACGTCTGAATAACGAAAAACGGCATACAGAAAACGATACAGAAATCAATGTGGGTGCACGCTCAGCCGACGAAAGATTCTCAGCACCTGATCTGTCGGAGATAAGTAAGAAGATCTATTAGCTGAAGAACAACACAGCCGCGGCCAATGACCAATTATCAGTCGAGCTGCTCCAACATGGAGGAGAGACACTAGCTAGAGCACTGCACTGGATGATATCTAATATTTGGGAGGAGAAGATTCTACCGCAGGAATGGATGGATGGAGTGGTATGTACCGTCTACAAAAAGGGCGATACGCTAGATTGCTGAACGCCGCCTACAAGGTACTCTTCCAAATCCTTTGCCGTCGTCTATCACCAATAAGTACGGAATTCGTAGGGCCGTATCAAGTAGGATTTTCTGAGGCCTGTGTCACTGCGGATCCCATATTTGCGATAAGAGAAGTTCTCCAGAAGTGTCGTGAATAGAATGTGAACTCGAAGCGACATACGACACAATCTACCGAGAACAGCTATGGCAGATCATGCATATTTTTCGGATAAACTGACGCGATTGGTCAAAGCAACGCTGGATAGAGTGGTGTGCTATGACCGAGTATCTGGGACGCTCTCGAGTCCTTTCGAATCTTGAAGAGGACTACGTTAAGATAATGGACGCTCTTGTCTCCTTGTTTAATATTGCCTTGGAAGATGTAATTCGAAGACGCTCTTCCGAAATTCCATCGGACTTAAAGCCGAAGCTAGGTGTATCGGACTGCCCATAATTGCACCAAAAACCAAAATACACGAGAGGAGGAAGCTCTAGACAAGAAACACTACGCCTCGCACCACGAATATTGATAGACGGTGACGATTTCGAAGTGGTTGACGAGTTTGTGTATTTGGGCTGACTGTTGATCGCCGATAATGACACCAGCAGAGAAATTCAGAGACGTATTTTGGCAGGGAATCGTGCGTACTTTGGACTCAGAAAAACCCTTCCATCGAATAAAGTACGCCACCGCACGAAATTGACCATCTACAAAACGCTCATTAGACCGGTTGTTCTCTATGGTCACGAGACCTGAACTATGTTGGCGTAAGGAGAGTGAAAATGGAGGCGTATTGCAATAGCTGCTTGGAGAACCACATCTAAAATAGGGCGGCTATGGTTCTTAAATCTAATCCGGATGGGACAAGAAGAAGAGAAGCACAGCGAACAACTCATTATTTGTATTTTAATAGTCGCCGTAAGCTGGATTACCACCTCATATGGCTCTCGGTGAACTTCAGTCATCAACCCTGGTCGATACCTGTAATCTAACAGATCGGCTGAAAAGTTCGTATCGTTTCTATGAGAGGGCGCCACTAGAATTAAATCCATACCATTTTCAGTTAGTACCAACCTTCAAAAGATACGTGTATAAATTTGACAGCTGTCTGATTATTAGTTTGTGAGATATTGCATTTCGAGTGAAGCTACTTTTGTTATTGTGAAAAAAATGGAAAAAAAGGAATTTCGTGTGTTGATGAAACACTACTTTTTGATGAAAAAAAGTGCCGCCGATACCAAAAAATGGCTTGATGGGTGTTATCCAGACTCTGCACCGGGTGAAGCCACAATTCGTAAGTGGTTTGCAAAATTTCGTACTGGTCATATGAGCACCGAAGACGATGAACGCAGTGGACGTCCAAAAGAGGCTGTTACCGATGAAAACATGAAAAAAATCCACAAAATGATTTTCAATGACGGTAAAGTGAAGTTGATCGAGATAGCTGACACCCTAAAGATATCAAAGGAACGTGTTGGACATATTATTCACGAATATTTGGATATGAGAAAGCTTTGTACAAAATGGGTGCCGCGTGAGCTCACAATCGATCAAAAACAACAACGAATTGATGATTCTGAGCAGTGTTTGGAGCTGTTATATCGAAATAAAACCGATTTTTTTCGTCGATATATAACAATGGACGAAACATGGCTCCATCACTTCACTCCGGAGTCCAATCGACAGTCAGCTGAGTGGACTGCACGCGATGAACCGAACCCAAAGCGTGGAAAGACTCAACAATCGGCCGGCAAGGTTATGGCGTCTGTATTTTGGGATTCGCATGGTATAATTTTCATCGACTACCTTGAAAAGGGAAAAACCATCAACAGTGACTATTATATAGCGTTATTAGAGCATTTGAAGGACGAAATTTAAAAAAAAACGGCCTCATTTGAAGAAGAAAAAAGTTTTGTTTCATCAAGACAATGCACCGTGTCACAAGTCGATGAAAACCATGCTGAAATTGAACGAATTGGGCTTCGAATTGCTCCCTCATCCACCGTATTCTCCAGATTTGGCCCCCAGTGACTTTTTCCTGTTCTCAGATCTCAAGAGAATGCTCGCTGGTAAAAAAATTAGAAGCAATGAAGAGGTAATCGCTGAAACTGAGGCCTATTTTGAGGCAAAGGACACATCGTATTACAAAAATGGTATCGAAAAGTTGGAAGATCGCTATAATCGCTGTATCGCCTCTGATGGAAATTATGATGAATAATAACAAAAACGAATTTTGGCAAAAAAATGTGTGTTTCTATTAAACGATACGAACTTTTCAGCCGAACTGTTATTCCGGAGGCAGTGTTTTCTGTGTAAGTCCTCAACAGCCATCAAGTATCTGAAGCAATCATTACCGTTTCTGTTCGTTGCCCTATTGGACCTCACCATCTTATCACAACGACCATGATTAGAAAGAGAGAGAGAGAGAGATGGCAACTTTGGTTTCCTTAAAAACCCATAGAATATGAATATTTTCGGAACGGGATTGATGAGTTGATGTCGGAAAACGATATTTGACGTGGTTCCGAAATCCGATGGCGACTTCCGGTTCATTGACATTCCTTGAAAACCCTAACAGAATTAGTAGTTTTGGATCGAACAATATTTGAAGTTTTTTAGAAATACAAGATCACGACATCAGTTTATTAATATTCCTTTAAAGTTATTACCGCATTCGTTGAACTTAGTCTTCCTTGCAAACACTATACCGGAAATCACCACAAAGAATTTTTAAAAAAACAAGTTCAAACATCGGCTATTGGTATCCAATCAGTTCTGAAAATTCCTTTATTTTAATGATTTGCAAGGCATATCGATGAACTGGAGGTTGCTATCGTGGTACACCAAATATCGGTTTCCGGCGCTTGTTTATTAGATCTTTTTCACAAGCAGATTTAATTCGATTCTTTACAAGAATTCGCCAGCTTCGATTACAAATCTTCCTTAAACATCGTTTTCCAACATCTATTTATGCATCCCGTTCCGAAGATACCCATATTGTAAGGGTATTTGAGGAATGTCAAGGAACCGGAAGTTTTTAAGGAATATCGTCAAACCGGAAGTCGCCATCTTGGATTTCCAAAATACCTCAAGCAACACTATCCGGAATTTATTCTCTAAACCCGTTCCAAAACTACCCATATTGTAGTCGTTTCCATGGAACATGAATGAGCCGGAATTCGTTTTCATTGTATGCTAAAACGTCTTTTTATAAAGTAGGTTCGCAAAAAAAAGTTTACGTTATTTGGGATTTGGTTCGTAAAAAGAGGTAACTTGAAAAACGTGTTTGTAAACTGAGGTTTGGGTGTGTCTTCCCAGGGTTTAAAAAAAAGACAACAAATCCGACATAACTAATTATCGCGGAACAGCTTCCCTTAACGCTGTCTTCTGGTTACTCGAAAAAATTGTTCCTGACCTTTGAAACCTTAATTGCAGCGAGTACAAACGCAACACGGATTTAAGTCTAAACAAGCTACATCTACTAACTTAGTACCCTGACAGGCTTAGCTTAAATGGTGCTCTACAGGATGGATGCTGTCAGATCTAACTGGCCGTACGATGGTTAAGTAAATAGGAAACTGGATAACGACACCATTTGCTGTTGGTTCTGTTTTAGTGCCTCAAGGCAGTCATTTAGGACCGTTTATATTCTTACTCTATCTCAACTTCAACGCGAAATGTTTCAAGTTATCATTCGCTGCAGATTTCAAACGATATCATCTGATAAACGGTCAAGATGACGCATGCTTTCTGCAATCTCAATTGGATGCTTTCGCAAAAATGATGTCATATCAACTGAACGGTACTGAATGCCTCTAAATGTTCCGTTATATTCTTCTCTCGTAAGCGCTCAACGAATATATATGACTTGGCCTTCTTAAACGTGAACCATTTGTGAAAGGCTTAGGAGATAATTTAGACAGCAAACTTGATTTCAAGAATCACGTTGATTACGTAATTTGAAAGCAGAGATGCCAGATCTGCAGATTTGTCTGTAAATCTGTAGATTTCGTACATAGTGCTGCAGACATTTTTTGTTGTGCAGACTTTTGCAGACTTTTGAAAATCGGGTTTTTCGGCAGACTTTCGTCAACATTTACAGACTTGAAATTGTCGCGACCTTTTTTTTTTGCACGTCAAGTCAGTTTAGCGTGTCATACTTAGATTTCATCTTTCGAATTGCTAAAATTTTTCGGAACATACACTGCCAATCCTCGAATATGATGCTTTTGTTTGCTCACCTCATTATCAAAATTGACAACGATCGTGTCGATGCTATTCAACGCAAATTCATTAGACTCGCACTTCGGAATCTACCATGGAATGCTGGCTTATTGACTTCTTAGAATTAAGAAGTGTATCGAAAATAAGCTATCCACATACATTTGTGTTGTACGCATGTATTTGTGATGGTTTTTTATGCTCAGATCACAGCACGCTGTGCGTTTGGCTGTCAGTTTTCGTTTGTTTACTTGTTTGTGCGGTTGAAACTCTGCAGTTTTCAAAATGTCGCGTATTGAAAAGGAAGTGAAAATTAAGGTTCTGGACACATGGCTAGGTGAGAAGGGTATTACTATGCGAAAATTGGCGAAGCGGTTTGGAATTCATCATGCCAGTGTTAAAACCATCATTAATAAGTTTGGGAAACACTATTCTTTGGATGACCTACCAGAAAGAGCCAGAAAACCCGGTTCTTCCAACCCGAAACTGGACCAGAAAGAAGTATCTCTAATCGTAAAGACCAAATCAATGTCAATACGTGATTCGGCCAAAAAAGCAGGAACGAGTGTCGGAATTATCCAGCGTATCAAGAAGCGAAATCACCTGAAGACCTACAAGAAGCAGAAAATCTCGAAACAAAGTGTAGAATAGAAGAAGCGAGCAGCAACAAGGGCCTGGAAATTGTATTCGCCTCATTTGTAGTGTCCGGATGCATGCGCTTTGATGGACAATGAGACTTATGTAAAGGAGGACTCAAAAACCCTTCCAGGTCCACAATACTTTACTGTCGTTACTGGGAAGGATGTGAGCGATGCGGACAGGTCCATTCAAGTGGAGAAATTTGGTCGAAAGGTACTTGTATGGCAAGCAATATGTTCCTGTGGTTTGAAGTCAACCATTTTTTAATACTATCGGAACCATAAACGCAGAAATCTATCGATCTGAGTGTTTCCAGAAGAGATTGCTGCCTTTATATAAGAAGCATAGTACACCTCCACTGTTTTTGGCTGGATTTAGCATCGACTCACTATGCCAAAACCACTCTCACCTATGGCTTGTGGAAAAGGGGATAAATTTCGTTGAGAAAAATTGCCCTCAGCTTCGACCCATCGAACGTTACTGGGCAATCGTGAAGAAGGTCTTCAAGAAGACTGGTAAGGCAGCTGGGAATATGCAGGAGTTCAAAAAAATTTGGGCTCACGCATACAAAATATGCGACGCAACACATGTCTGGAACTTGATGAAGAGCGTTCGATCAAAAGTTCGGAAAAACGTGAAGGAATAACCTAAATTTCATCCGGTTTTCATTATGCTAAAGTTTTACCTCGTACAATAAAGGATCAATTTTTAGTTTGAATAAAATACCGTTTTTTATCATAATTTGAAAGAAAAATTTGTGGATAGCTTATTTTCGATACACTCCTTACCGCTGCTAGAGTCAACTTTTTATAATAGTTGGTCCATGATTACTTATCTATCTACTTGTAAAGCTAGAGCAATTTTACAAGCAAATACTATATAATTAATTTGTAATGTAATTTAGTTTAGGCTAAGCCTTAAATTGTTCCATTGGGATATTGTATATCTGTTGGTATAGAAGATGGGGAGGTTTTATGCCTTTTGGAGAAAGAGAATATAAATTTCATCTCCAGAAAGCTTACCAATCATCATCTCAATTAGCAGTAACAAAGGCATTGCTAATTCAGTTAATATTCCATATGATTTGACAAAAAATATTGACTGGATTAAATACCAAAGTAATATTTCAAGTGCCTTAACTTCAATGGAAGAGCTCCCCCCACTTGAAGAATATGACTTCCTCGTTTGTTCGATTCTGGAGGCCGCAGAACAAGCCCAAACCAAACGATTTCTTGGTCCATCGTCTAACAGGAGGCCTCCAAACCCTTGGTGGGACAAAGAGTGCTCAGATGCTAAGCACGCGAAACAAAATGCTTTCAAGACGTTTTTAAAACGAGGAGGAGGAACTCCTCAGAATTTTGAAAATATCTTGACTTTAGAAACCAAGTACAAGAGCATACTTCGGGCCAAGAAATGTAGCTATTGGAGACATTTTGTCGAAGGTTTGTCAAGAGAAACCTCAATGAGCACTCTTTGGAATACGGCCAGACGAATGAGGAATCGTAACGTAGGAAATGAGAGTGAGGAATACTCGAACCGATGGATATTTGATTTTGCGAGGAAAGTTTGTCCAGATTCTGTTCCTACGCATAGCATTATAAGAGAATCTTTTCCAAATAATGGGTCCATTGATAGCCCCTTTTCAATGATGGATTTTTCCATAGCACTCATGTCTTGTAACAATAACGCTCCTGGGTTGGACAGAATTAAATTCAACTTGGTGAAGAATCTGCCCGACCTCGCAAAAAGACGTTTGTTGGAATTGTTTACCAAGTTTCTTGAGCAAAATATTGTTTCACCTGACTGGAGGCAAGTGAAAGTTATCGCCATTCAAAAGCCGGGGAAACCAGCTTCCAATCACAACTCATATAGACCCATTGCGATGTTGTCCTGCATCAGAAAATTGTTCGAAAAAATTATTCTACGACGTCTCGACACTTGGGTCGAGACGAACGGGTTGTTGTCTGATACTCAGTTTGGCTTCCGTAGAAATAAAGGGACGAATGATTGCCTTGCATTACTTTCGTCTGACATCCAAATTGCCCTCGCTCTAAAGCAACAAATGGCAAAATAAAACAGTGCCTGAACGTCATATTGGGAGCCTCATTTTTTTCTTTCAGTAATCAGACAGTGGCAGCAGACTCTTGCTTATTGCTTCAGTTCTACACTGGACCCTAGGCTACGGTGCCCACTTGGTCACTGATTCAACACTTACATACAGGTTATAGGAAACTTGATTCGAAACTGATCTGAGTTTCAAGACAATATCTTTGAAACTTGGGTCGAAACTTGGCGTTTGACAGCAGTTACAGTGGAAATGAAATCGACATAATCTTCGAATCAAATCAAAACAATTACCCTTGTCGATCTGAAGATTACAAAGCCGATGAGTTGTCAAGGTGATACCAAATGCTACAATTGAAAAGAAAACAAGCAATCTTGAAATACCACTTCAAAGCTTGCTTCCAATTACCAAATCATTAAACCCTTTTGCAATCCTTCCGATGGCCTTGTCTTCTTCGCTTTCCCATGCTGTTATCCTACCAGGGGACAGACAATGTTGCACCACAGCCGACAGTGTCATTCAATTCCACCGCGTAGTCCCATCATTTGGATACCGAAATAACAAACAAACAAACAAACAAACGAAACCGCCGAAGGAAAACTGGATCCGTTGCGTAGCAACAACAAACAAGCGAACAAACGAAACACGCTTTCCCGAGAAATAACCGTTTGTGCTCCAGAAAGCACATTTGAAAAGGGTTACTCTGTGGAAGCTTCGTTCGTCTTTGGCACGCGCACCCACGCAACCCGAAAAACCGTACTCTGAATTGGAAGTAATTTACCCCCCGGGCGCGACGCTTCTCAAGGGATTTAGACTAATTGGTTTTACGGTTGCCGGGAGCGGTTCCACTAACTTGCTAAGTGACACGCTTTTTGGGATGGCTTCCAAAACAGTTCCAAAACACTCGATAACCGATAAAACGAAGGATCTCGAAACCCGACACGGGATCACTGGAATCTCGTACGACGCAGTTTAACCAAATGTGACAACGGTAATCGGTGAGGTTTTTTTTCTTCTTATCGCTCTGTGCCAACGAAGGAGTCCTGGCAGCTTTGCGAAGAGATTTGTCTTGTGTGCTGCAGGAGGATGCCGAAAGGATGAAACGCCAAACCAGGGAAAGTCCACTCAAACAGTGCGGGATCAAGTTGAATGTGGCTGCCGAAATAAAAGGGTTCGGGTTTTAGTTTTTGTTGTTGTTGTTGTTGTTGGAGAAGGAATCAGAGTGGGCGCTCAATCTCGGTTCGATGCTTTGAAGGTTGAAGCTTTTATGTTTCGGGATTACTGTTTTATAGGCTTTATGAGGAAGAAATGATTCGACGAATAACCGAAGGAAGAAAAAAAGACCGCCGGCTCAAAACACAACAGGTTCCGAATGTGATTAAAGTGAACGCAGTGGATCAGAGGGAGAAAAAACCTTTTCTGTATCCACTTAGGGGTGTGATAATGTCTTTCTGTTGTCGCTCGGAAAGTCACATTATAATATATTTTTTTAATTAAGTTAGTTTCTGCCACGATTTTCAACACAATTTCCAAAGTCTAGTCAAAAAGGTGTATTATCACAATATGAACCATCATTCTTTTCCCGAAACCGTGACTCATTTTTCTCATTTACAGAATTAGAATTCTATTTATACGAACTTGACCACATTCGGAAATAAATAGCCGGATGAAAATGCTACATTATTTTTCGGTACGACGCACAGTGGATCGAATCAGTTAAAACGTGGACATAAATCAGTAGCTGCCAAACCGTTCTTTTAATGCATATAGTTGCTTTTAAGAAATTATTTACAAATATATACTGCGTAATTTGATTCTATCCTTAATTATTCATGGCCTACTTTGACAAAAAATATAACCATAACTTTTTTTCTGAAGAGATAGAAATTTTTTTTTCTTCTACGAAGTTTTAAAACTATTGAAAATAATTTACTTTGTTAAACATATCAGAAGCCTAGGCCGCACCGTTTCGGATATACAAATCGTTTTTATGGCAACCCCTTTAAAATCAGTTTTTTATTCATAACTTGTTTCGAGTTATTTTGTTATGCATACTTTGTTAGGAATTATTGTAGAAAATAAAAAATTCCATATTTTTGTTGAAGGTAGTGCATAGGTTTGTTGTTTCCTGGCAAAGTTATACAACATTTTACCTTTTTTTACCTATGATAAAACCTTACACCGAAGCGAAATATGCAACTCTATGCAGCTGATTTTTACAAAATTTATAGGAAAAGATATGCCTAATACTATGAAAAAAATCTAAGTGGAACTCGATGGAACTAGTTTTAGGTCTTTTCAAAGTTTGTTTTAGATATTGAATTATGACAACCCCCTTAAAACTAGTTTTCTAATCATAACTTGTTTCAAGTTATTTTTTAATCCTTACTTTGTTTGGAATCTGATCTAATTTATTTTCCAATGAAAATATCCTGAGTACTATTCGTGTGATTTATTTTCACTATGGCCATGCTGAAACCATGCATGATTAAGAAACGGAGGGCGCCACGCGTCTGCTATTTCTGTAACTCACTTTTGCAGTGAGCGTAGAGATGGGCAATTCGTTCCTGAGCTATTCCAGTGAATCGAATCTTTCAAATGAGCTGATAGCTCAAAGCTCTTTTTAAAAGAACCGCAGATCACCAGCTGGTAAGCAGGGATGCCAAATTCACAGATTAATTTGTGTTTCACAGATTTTCAACCTTTTGCACAGATTTAAAAAATGGCACAGATTTTCACAGATCTCTGAAAATGGTCACAGATTTACACAGATTCTAAATTCGATCACAGATTTTTTAAATTGATCACAGTTTAGCACCAAAAATTACAGAGCGGTAGGAAATAGTGAGACCTTTTTTTTGCTTACCAAAATGATTCCAATCAGTTATTATGGAAACGGGGAAACGTGCACAGATTTTGCACAGACAGGTTTTTGGCTTGTTCACAGATTCTTGAAAAAATGACCTGGCATCCCTGCTGGTAAGGTGGAAACAAGCTACGAGCTGAACGGATCTTCGGCTCTTGAAGAGAGAGTTATAAATGAGAAGAAATGTGTTCATGAGCTCTTGTCAGTTCTTCAAAATGTGCATCTATTCTTATTTAACAGATTGAATGAGCCATTGTCAATAAGAAATCTTTCCTCTCACTCAGTAGGCTAAGGTACATTCAGGGATGCCACTTCTGCAGATATTCTCTAATATGACATAATAATAATTCGAAAACAAGTTAGTTCGCATAGCATTGTTCTTTGTGCATCAATGGTTTCGATCATGCATATGAAAGAATAACGGAGTAAGAAAAACGGCGCAAAAAACGGTGCTCGAAAAAAACCTTCAGTTCAATCTTAATGAGCTGATTCCCTTTAGTGAGCTAATCGGTTCGGAGCTGCTCACCGCTATGAGCTGCCTCGCATTTCTCTAAGTGAGCGTCGCACGATCAACATACCGTCTTAAAAAACGTGTTGTTTCGCGATAACTCTATTTATTTACACGTTTAAAAATGAAATCTCTTTGTAAAGGTTTGTATTTTTACAATACATTTTCATATTTTGTTTGGAAAACATTTTTCCATTTTCTTATGTGTTGAACTTTCGATAATTTTTCGGATTTTCAAAATTTAAAACTAACTTTGAAAAGACCTACAAAAATTGTATCGAGTTCCACTAAGATTTTTTCTAATATTGTTAATTGTCAAAAAGTAAACAAAACAAAAATCACAACAATTTGCTTAATTTGCGCGTGCAAGCATGAGCTTGCTTGTTAATGCCTGTTTACGCGCACTTTGTAGTAGATACTTAGGTAATGGAGGTAGGCTCTAAGTAGATAAATTCAAAAAAACTATTTTTTAAATAAAGTGAATATGTCTCAAAAAATATATTTTTTACATTATTTATATCTTCAGCAAAAAAAAATTCAAATATTTTTTTTTTCAAAATGAGATAGAAAAACATTTTTTTTTTGTGAAAAAAAGTTTTTTTTTTTCGAAATTGGTACTACCCCCTTAACAAAAATTATGGTGCCACTTTTAAAAGAAGCGTAAAATAATTTTGTAAAACTTCTTCGAAGACACGTTAGCTCTTAAAAATCAGGGAAAGTCAGTACAGACTTTTGATCGTCTTTTTCAAAGTTTTGGACCACTGTGCGGCGTAAGTCATCGAGAACTCAGTTTAAACTTTTTAATTCGAAATGCTAGAAACGGAACGTAGATCAATCGTTCAGCCAACTGAACTACACTGGATGTGATGAAGCGAAACTCAGAAGGCAGCCCGACTGAAACAGAGCTCGGTATCTGTATCGACTGAGCACGACCGCATTGTGGTTCAAATATCAGCCTCGCCCCAGAGATCTTATTTTATCCAAAACACAAAATCCAATCCAGGTTGTAATTGAGAATTCAAACTGAAATTTAAATGAAGACAAACTATGAAAACCAATTTGGATAATATTTAATCAACTTCTCTCCAGTACCATACAAGTTAACTGAAAAATTAACCAATTTTGATTTGTTTTTATTGGTGACTTTCTATTTATTTAGACGAAACAAGATATGAAAGCGTATTTTCCAATCCTCCCAGCTGAATTTAAAAAAAAAATCACTCGCTTGAAGTGCAGCTCAACAATCACGTAGAAAAACGGGTGAATTTGTCCATTATTCTGTACGTTTCTGGTTACAGTTATCAACATTGATACCGAGACAATTTTCGAAAGATTTGCAGAAGGATTCCCAAAAGGTGAGTGGGTAATCTCAGAGAACCAACCTAAGAGAGGAGATTGGTATGTGTAATGAATAGTGATGCAGCTATCCCGGTAACCAATAAATACAAACTAATGCTGCATTATGACAGCAAACAATCGGTAATTGGCATTTCAATCGCACTTGAGACTAAATTATGGCCGACTTTGGCAGAATATACGGCTATTCATAGATATTGCTTATTTAAGGCTGGTGTGCATTTTGAAAGCAGAATTGATTTACAACAGATGAGCTTTCAGATTGCAGACATAGAACTATAAGCATTTTTGGTGCTCATTAAAAGGTTATTTTAATGCCATTATTAATGCTTACTGGTTACCTGGGTAGGAGATTGTTAGATGTATGCTGTACCAACTCAGTTCTGTAAAAAACGTTGTAATACTGTGATTGTCACAGTTCTTGGTATGCACGTTCGTAACAACTACAAACTTCAAAAATTCTTCTCAATCCACCTAGTGGTGTGATAATGCCTTTCTTTTCTATCGTAACAGTCTCATGAAAATATATTTCATATTTTTACTAAATATTTTCGGATACTAATTTTGACGCCAATTGATTCAGATTGATTCAAGTAGTTCACAAAAGCATGCTTCAGTGTTTATGTCACACAGTCAGCATCATTTTTCCAAACTAGTGCTTGACATTCGCGTTGCCTATTTGTATGAGAAGAGTGATGCTAATCTAAAAAAAACCCTTCTTAGTCCACTTAGTGGAATTTTCATATATCTTGAAACCACCGTTTTTGATGCCAAAAGGCTTAGAATTGCATGAAATGTCGAGATTTAGTGTCATCTTGAAAAAATTTTTTTGAAAAAATCGACTTTTTGGGACTTAGAAAATATATAAAAATTTCCCAAATTAGAAAAACTATAAAAAGGCCCAGAAAGTTGATTTTTAAAAAATTTTTTTTTTTAGATGACACTAAATTTCGATGTTTCATGCAGTTTTAAGAGTTTCGGCATCAAAAAAAATTTTCGATTTTGGAAATTTCATGTACTTCTCCCTATGGTACTTTTTCAAGATCGAAAATTGTCAAACCTTTACCACCGAGCAGCACCCCTTAAGCATGTCTGATTTAGGTCAAATTTTGCATGAAGGCTTTTTTCAAGGTGCTTAAACTTTTGAGCACTAGAACTTAACGAAAATAGAGGTGATCCCAAAATTTTGGCACCCTTATATATAAGAGCGGTAAAAATCAACGTATTTTGTCGGTTACGTTACTTATACAATCATATATCTAGAACCAAAAGTCACAACCATTTGATCTTCGAACCTGATCAATGGCCCGACAGTAGCTTTCAAACGAGCCCAAGTTTGTTAAAATCGGTTCAGCCATCTCTGAGAAAATTGAGCGCGTTCAAATACAACGCTTTTTGTCTGTTACGTCACTTATACAATCACAGCTCCGGAACCAAAACTCACAGCCATTTGATCTTCGAACTTGATCAATGGCCCGACAGTAGCCTTCAAACGAGCCCAAGTTTGTTAAAATCAGTTCAGTCATCTCTGAGAAAATTGAGCGCGTTCAAATACAACGCTTTTTGTCTGTTACGTCACTTATACAATCACAGCTCCGGAACCAAAAGTCACAGCCATTTGATCTTCGAACTTGATCAATGGCCCGACAGTAGCTTTCAAACGAGCCCAAGTTTGTTAAAATCAGTTCAGTCATCTCTGAGAAAATTGAGCGCGTTCAAATACAACGCTTTTTGTCGGTTACGTCACTTATACAATCATATCTCCGGAACCAAAAGTCACATTTGATCATCGAACTTGATCAATGGCCCGACAGTAGCTTTCGAACGAGCCCAAGTTTGTTGAAATCGGTTCAGCCATCTCTGAGAAAATTGAGCGCGTTCAAATATCTTCGAAAAGTGCACATACACACACACACACAGACATTTTCCGATCTCGTCGAACTGAGTCGAATGGTATATAACACTATGGGTCTACGATGCTCCGTTCGAAAGTCAGTTTTTCCAGCAATTCTAATACCTTTCTATAGAGAAAGGCAAA
This sequence comes from Malaya genurostris, assembly GCF_030247185.1. Lineage (NCBI taxonomy): Eukaryota > Metazoa > Arthropoda > Insecta > Diptera > Culicidae > Malaya > Malaya genurostris. The sequence continues at coordinate 126,876,373 of NC_080570.1, read as the reverse complement.
AAAATAACTCCTCGTAACACGTAAATCTAAAAAAAAAGTAACGCATGTAACGCTTCGTTTCACCTATAACTAACAAGAAAGTAACGTATGTAACACCTTGTAACATCTATAATGTAACGTAACGTATGTTGCGCTTCGCAACGTGTTTATTTACGAACGCTTTGTTACACTTATAACTTACAAAATAGTAACATGTGCAACGCTTTCTATTACATAAATTTTACAAAAAAGTAGCACATTTAACTATGGGTAATGCCTATAACCTATATAAAAAAGTAACGCATGTAACGCTTCATAACACATATCACTTACAGAAAAGTAAAGCATGTAACGCTTCGTAACGCCTTTAGTTACGAGAAAGTAACGCTTCGTAACTTCTGTGACTTACAAGAAAAACTTAGAGTAAGTAACGTGAGAGACAAAGCCATAGACATAGGGTTTTTTAAGTAACTTTTGGGGTCCTGGAAAGAATTATTCTGTTACGGATGATTACGTTTGTATTCCAGAAAGGAGGGAGCCAGTCAAAGTCATTTGTAAGGTTGACCTAGAAGAAATCATTACATAAATATAATTGTAACACAAGTCGTACATTCGCTCTCATATTTTATAATTTATTACATGTCGATATTTGAGTGAAATAAACTATCAAAATACTGTACGGGATTCATTGCTGGCTTTCAGAAGGGCCAAATTGTGTAATTCTGCACGATATTAAATACTGTTCGGAACATTTTTCTCTAACTCGAAGCAGCCAAATGCTAGCTTTAGTTGCGCTCGTTTGGTATGAATTTCGTACTGACAAAATTGCACAACTAATTTTCAAAGAAACTAGTCTTAATTGTTCTTTAGATATAATTTAGAGTCATTAGAACGGCTGATTTTGGGTAATGTTCCCCATCGTTGTCCACTTTGCGTTTTCTGTTCCTCCAATGCAAACGACCAGCAGCTGGATAACGCAATCGCACTTGTTTGAAGCGAAACTCACACTGCGAACGCCCAACAAGAGATATGCTCAGAGAAGAACTGGTTGTTGTTTTTCTGCGTTTAGACTTGCGGAACAGAACCTCTTACTCGCCATTGACTGAAGCGCCAGTTGAATAATGCCCGCATGTAGTTCCACTGTCTTGGCGTAGATGGCAGTCTGCGCATTCGATGTGTCATGGATTATCATAAACTGAAGTTATCAAACGTCCAACAGGGTCTATTTACAGATTCGATTGATTTTGATGTTTCGTGTTTGGACCTGTTTTTACGCTAATTACACTATACGTTATAAACGTGCCAGTTGTCGTATGTTCGAGCCCCGACCTGGAAGGATTCTTAGTGTCAGTAGGATCCATAGTACTAGCCATGCTATGATTCTGTACACTAAGAATCGGCTGCGAAGTCTGTTGAAACAGAAAGGCCAAATTCCACCAAAGGGAATGTAACGCCAAGACTTTGCTTTGTAATAAACGTGATATTTACAACAATCTTAGATTTTCTTCCATTCGTTTCGTGAAAGAACTAGAGAAAATATTCTAACAGGGAAAAAGTTAGACACCAGAATGGAAAAAGTAGATACCAAATTAGTAGTAATTTCGTAACGTTTATAACTTAAAACAAGAAAAATATGTAACATCTAAAAAAAAACAAAGCTCTAATGTTACATTCCTCTAGTTGAATTTGACCTTCTATTTCAACAGACTTTGCAGCCGATTCAGATTGAATAGAACCATTGCATGGTTGGTGCTACGATCCCGTTAACACTAAGAATCCTTACAGGTCGGGGTTCGACCATACGACAACTGGTTTGTAAGAATTCTCGTCTCCGTGCATTGAAACGAGAGCGCAATCATTGGCAGCGAAAACACCGTCGATGGCGTTCTTCTGTAACTAAGCAAAACTTCAAGAAATCCAGTGATGAATATAGGTTATTGAATGCTGGTTTATATAAAACCTATGTAATGCGCATCCAGTTTGATCTACGGCGGAATCCTAAAAAGTTTTGGAGCTTCGTCAATTCGAAACGAAAATGTTCATCAATCCCTCCAAACGTTCGTCTTGATGGGGTAGAATCAACGGGTACATCAGATTCTTGTGAATTGTTCGCGAGATTTTTCGCTTCTGTCTTTGCTGATAGCACCGCATCTGCCAGCCAGGCAGAGACCGCCGCGCTGGATGTTCCTGACAGTTTAGTGGATATAAGTACATTTACAATTACTCCTGATATGATCGTTACCGCCGCAAAAAAGCTAAAAAAGTCATACTCTGTGGGACCTGACGGTATTCCAGCAGTAGTTTTTAGCCGTTGCGCCCACGTCCTGACCGATCCTTTATGTGCAATTTTTAATAAGTCGTTTGAGCATGGTATATTCCCGACAATCTGGAAACAGTCTTTTATGTTTCCAGTTTTTAAAAGTGGTGATCGCCTGAATGTTCGAAGCTATCGTGGTATAACTAGTTTGCCAGCAGCGTCGAAACTATTTGAGCTAGTAGTTAGCGCTTCAATATTATCTCAAACGAAGACATACATATCCACCGACCAGCATGGTTTTATGCCTGGACGATCAGTGAATACGAACCTACTGGATTTTACATCGACATGTATTACGCGGATCGAAGAAAAGTCACAAGTTGATGCCATCTACACCGATCTAAAAGCTGCATTTGATCGAATAGATCATGGAATACTAATAGCAAAATTGTCTCGATTAGGCGCTTCGAGAACGTTTGTAAAATGGTTGAGCTCTTATCTATGCGACAGAGTACTACGTGTGCAGCTTGGCTCTTGTACTTCTTCTCCGTTCACGAATAAATCGGGTGTTCCTCAGGGCAGTAACCTTGGTCCACTACTGTTTGTGCTGTTCTTCAACGATGCTGCTTTACTACTTGGCGTCGGATGCAGATTGGTTTACGCTGATGACTTAAAGCTGTACCTGGCAGTCCGTGCTGTTGAAGATTGTGTCCATCTTCAGGAGCTCCTAGATATTTTCGTAGACTGGTGTCGACGAAACTTTTTAATAATCAGTACCGTGAAATGTCAAGTTATAACTTTTCATCGCAAAATAAATCCAATAGTATTTGACTATCAAATTGATGGACAAACGCTTGATAGAGTCGAATTTGTCAATGATCTCGGAGTTTTGTTGGATGCTAAACTCACCTTTAATCTACACCGATCAACTTTAATTTCCAAAGCAACACGGCAACTCGGATTTATTGCAAAAATTAGTCGGGACTTCAAGGATCCGTATTGTTTGAAAGCGTTGTATTGCTCATTGGTGCGTCCACTAGTTGAAAATGCGTGTTTAATTTGGAGTCCTTACCAACTGGTTTGGAATTTACGGATAGAACGTGTACAAAAAAGATTTATTCGATTTGCTTTGCGGGACCTTCCCTGGCGGAACCCACTGGATCTCCCACCGTATCCTGACCGTTGTCGCCTGATTGGACTGGAAACACTAGAGCGACGTAGAAAAATACAGCAAGCGTTACTTGTGGCTAAAGTGATCAATGGCGATATTGATTCACCAAAATTATTATCTCTCCTTGACTTCCGTGCTTCTCAGCGATCTCTACGCTCGACGAGTCTACTTCAACCAAGATTTCATCGTACTACTTTCGGACTACATGAACCAATGACAGAATGTATACGTGCATTTTCCAAAGTTGAGCATCTGTTCGAATTTGGGGAACCATCGCATAAGTTTGCACAAAAGTTATCAAGTGTTTCTTTTTTATAAATTGACCGTTTGTACCTTTTTCCTTTCATTTAGACTATTATTTGTCAGATGAATTATTTTAACAAATAAACAAATAAACAAATAAACAAATAGTGCCCTATGCATTGAACCATCAACCCGGGACAACACCTATAACTTACGAAAAAGTAATGCATGTAACGTTTCGTAATTTACAAAAAAAAACGTATGTAATATTTTGTAACGCCTAAAACAAACCATTGAACCATCGCTGAGAAAAGTGAGTTACACAGATAAAAATATTTTGTGAATTTACATTTATTTTCATGCACATATTCGGAGCAGATAATTGAATGGAAAGTTACACTACAAAACTAAGCGATTTGTAAACAAACAGTCTTGTTCAATGAAAAAGTAAATGCATTTCAATGTAATTTTACATCAATCATGGTTTTAAATCAGATTTTCGTTTCAACTGACGTCTGTTTAATAGTACTATTGGTTTACATGTCGTGTAAGTTTCATCTTTTCTTTCTGTGTATATCACTTTAGGAAAATATGACCACTATTTCTGGTGCCTCCGGAATCGGAAACCGGGAACCAGAATAGCTGGAATCAGTTTTTTTACCGTCTACTGATAATAACTATTGAAGAGAGTAGTTTTGATGACTTTTTTTTTACTTTTTTTGTTACGCCCATATAAGTGATGGTGTAAATTTTGTAACACATTTTACCATATAATTCCGGTGCCGGAAGTCGGGTCCACATTAAATGTAATGTTTTGTATAAAACCGATACATTTTAATATATGGTTCTAGAAATCGGTGTCGCCATCTCTGAGAAAAATAAGAAAGTAATTTGAAATTGGAATTTTTACACTCTTCATTCTATAATTCCGAAACCGGAAGTTGAATCCAAATTAAATTCAGAAGTTTTGCAAAGAACCAGAAAACCACTCAGCTCGTAAAAATCGTTCACGCTTTCTCTGAGAATAGTTAATATTTTAATTTTTTGCACAATTCACCCCATAATTCCGGAACTAGAAATCGGATCTAAATAATATTCAGGAATTGTGTATGAAATCGAAAAACCTTCCATTTTAATCTAAGCTTGCTGAAATCGGTTCAGCCGTCTCCGAGAAAAAATAGTTTGAAAAAACGTTACATACGCACATACGCACACACACACAAGCATTTCGCGTACTCGACGAACTGAGTCGAATGGTATATGACAATCAGCCCTCCACGCCTTGGTTCAAAAGTCGGTTTTCAGTGATTGCGTAACCTTTGTATATGAGAAAGACAAAAACGCTTGTAACGCTAGGTAACGACTATACACTACGAAAAAGTAACGCATGTAACTCCTCGTAATACCTATAACATACAAAAAGTAACGCATGTAACACTTTACAACACTTTTGGTTGACAAAAAAAACGTATGTAACACTTCGTAATACTTATAAAGTACGAAAAAGTAAAGAATGTAACGCCTCGTAGCACCTATTACAAATAAAATAGTCACGCATATAACACTTCGTACTTTTTCACTTTTTCGGTTTTTAACGATATCAAACTAACTAGAGATTATGAGAGGAGAAAGGATATGAAATTATAGAGCAATAGAACTCAACGAAGAGCAAGCATGTGAAGTGTGGAAAAATGAGACGTGACAAGGGTCACTTAAGCAGAAGGCTTCTCGTATCTAAACTTTTACTTTCTACCAGAGAAGTCGAACTTAGGTATCCTAGCGATACGAATCAACCGAGTCTCTGGTATGTCAGAAAATGAAGGCAAAGGTCGTTTGCAATTTACTATCCGAACACTTCGTAATATCTATAAACTACCAACAACTATCGCATGTAACGCTATGTAACGCCTTTACATACGAAAAAGTAACGAAGAAGTAATGCATGGAACGCTTTGTAATGCCTATAACCTACAAAAACATTGCATATGTAACGCTTCATAACACCTTTAACATACAAAAAAATAAACCATGTAACGCTTCACAACACATTTATTAAACAAAAACATGACGAAAGTGACACTTTTTAAAACCTATATATTACGAAAAAGTAACGTATGTAACGCCTCGTAACACCTATAACGTAAAGTAACGTACGTATCATTTCGTAACACCTATAACCTACAAAACAGTAACGCATCTAACACTTCGTAACGCCAACAAAAAACAAAAAAAAAACAACTAATGTAACACTACGTAACAACTATCACCTACAAAACTGTAACGCATGTAATGTTTCGTAACGCCTACAACTTACAAGCAAGTAACGTATGTGACATCTCGTAACACCTATAATGTAACGTAACATATGTAGCGTTTCGTAACCCTTAAGGCTTACAAAGGAGTAACGCTTCATAACGCCTACAACTAACAAAAAGTAACTTAAGTAACATCTCATAACACCTATAACCTACAAAACTTCGTAACGCTTATAACTTATAAAAAAGCAAGGCATTTTTGTCACTTCTCACTTCTAAAAAAATATCTAGTACCACTTTTTGGGGGTGCGATTTTGCGATGGAACCATTAGGTATACGAAGCCTAAAAATGAAGACAGTATTATATTTGACCGGAAATGGTTTAATTTTTTTTTTTTCAAAATATTCCCCTACATGATCTTTTGCACTTTTGCATATGCTTGAACCAATTTTTATTACATTTTTCCACTCTTCCTGAGGTACTCCAAAAACATGGACTTTAAACGCTTCTTCAGGAGTATTGAATAGCTCTCCACGCAGTTCATTCTTCACGGAAAGGTTGTTAGAAGTTGTTAGGGGCCAAGTCGGGAGTATACGGCGAGTGGCCCATCAATTCGACTTTTTGGGTGCTCGAATAATCGGTTGTTTCGAGCCGATATGCGAGAGCTTGCATTATCGTGATGAAGAATGATTTAGAATCTTGCGTTTGCGTTTATTTTCCTTATTTCACGAAAAACTTCTGGCAATAACATATGAGCTTTTTACACTAATGCCCATGGCTGCTGCCATTGTTACTTGCGGTACGTCACATGGCGATCTTCCATTATCAGATCGATCACAGCATCGAGGTTTTCCTGGAAAACAACTGATTTTAGACGACCTACGAACTACGAACTACGACCACGATTTAATACCAGTTATACCAGTTTTTTTTCACTGTCGCATAGGATGGTGCTACACTGCCAAAAGTCGAACTAAGTTGATTGAATTGAACTCTTGTCTTGATAATCCACGACGAAAATCGTAATTTTCTGACCAAAAATTAAACTTTTAGACAATTTAAAACAAAACCTAAAAAGTGAACGCATAGTTACGAAAATTTATCCAATTGTTCGACAGATTGTATCACAGTGGATTGTGCATCAGTTGCGGTTTTTACTTGGACGACTCCTTGTTTGGTGTGTACACTGTGATGATAGCTTCACCGGTTTCTTCAGCCACAGTGCCAAAGATTTTAACTCACGAGATTCGAATTTGAGAAAATTGATGAAATCTTTGATGGAATCGATAGATCGATCAATATAATTTAATGTTTGAAGATGATTTCATGCAAATGTTAGACGCGGCTTCGCTTTAGATGGCTCGTGCGCAAGGTTTAATTTTGGCACAATCTCTCCAACAAATCGACCGGCATTTCACGAATAAATCCTTAAATATTGACTTTCAGTACGTCAATCGTTGCTGGTTTATCGTTGTAGACAGGAATAGCCCAAAAGCGTGAAATCACACGATTTAGACGGCCATTTGACGAGCCCAAAACGTGAGAAAGCGGCTCTCAATTTGATCATTGTTTCGCGTGCCGTGTGGGATGTGGCACCGTCCTGTTGAGCCCCCACGTCACGGGTCCATAATCCACACACCAAACAGTGTCTTTTTTGTTGGTATGCATTGGTAGCTCTTGCAATGCTTCTGGCTTCTTCTTCACTGCAGATCAAAAGTCAGGGTTTCTCCAACAATTTCAATACCTTTCCCAAGAGAAAGGTTCTGACGGGAAGCACCCAGATTTCGGTCGGGCCCGGTAGCTTTAAAGTGGCGACCATCCTCCCATCATCCCCCGTCCTCGGGGCGGACTAACCTACTTAGCCGGTGGGAAAATGAGAAAATTAAAAATTAATTTCAATCATTCCCATTGAAAATTAGCCGCCGTCGACGTCAGCAAGCCAGGCAAGAATACAGAAACATGCGCCTGCGGCACTCGCACGTTTCCAAACAGCCACGTCCGATGTCTGGGGGTACTGCGGTCGGAAAGTAAGCGCAGAAGAAGTAGCAAAAGAAGGACGAGAATGGATGCGATTCTGAAAATCTGCGTATTAATCTTCCGCTGGCTGATTTCTCCTCCAGCGAACATCGGAAAATGCCTTCAGCAGAGGGAGGAACCGTGAGTAAACATCCTCCTACCGGAGCTGGTCCGGAGAGAAAACGTAATTCTCCCCCGGCGTCATCATCCTTCTAATTACTTCGGTGATTAAAATATTAAAATGGGACGCTGATGGTCATGCAATGGCACACGGAATGTTTCCATCATTCGAGACCGGTTGAAGTTGAACAAATTTTAGCAAACGACCATGTGGCTCCATCGAAAATACTGATACCAGTCAGCCTGTGGAGTGAGGACGAGTTTTCCTACTGTGGCTCCGCAGGTCCACATTAAGTTTTCACCCAATCAAAATCAAATTACTTTGGAAACCACGTACGTCTTGTCCCACTATCTCTCACACACAGACACACGTAGTACATTCGAAGCGCGTTGACTGGCTCCTGACGTCGTTTCGGGGCGGATCTCAGCTTTCCTCGTGCACTCGAGGCGGTCGAATGATGCCGAGAGCACTGGTTGATTACCGGGATGGATGTCGCCCGAACAATAACCGCTTGCGGCGAAATGTAATTTTGGTTGGATGGATCCCGTCGTGTTGTCGGAATCCTTTTGCCTCGTCAACTGCTAGCTGCTGGATGTGGGAACGCAGCTTTGTACAAGCAAAAAGAAAAAAAAACGAAAAGCTCCATCATATTGTCATTCATAATTCATCTATTTGCATATTTCTTCATCAACCAGACAACCCGAAACGACCGTGACCGTGAGGGTGGAAAGGCGGCGCAAAAAGCGTCTAGGAAAATCCGCGGGTACCGAGAAACGGATGTTTAAAAATTCACCACATGACACCGAAAATCTTCCGACGAGTTCCGCGGTTCGTTTGATTGTTCCGGGCTCGTTCAGCGGGCGCAAAAAACCATACCAGACTCTGTTGTTTTATTACGTACCACATCTACGATCTTGGGTGGCATCATTATTCCGTCTGCTACCAGCATCATGCCTCAGTGCCTGTGATGACACCGAAAATATGGTATGCCTATAGCAAATCAAGTCCGCGGCTTCGGGTACGGAGCCCGGGTTCGGATGTTCCGTTCGATAAAGTAATTTGCTCGCTAGGAACCAAGATGAAAGTGTTGCTTCATTTTACTGTAAAATTATTCATCAGATTTGACAGAGTTGGTGCCAAGTTTAGGGTGGTACTTCTTTCCTTATTTGCGGCATCTGAAACCAGAAGCAACTTTCATAAGCAGGATTATAAATATTCCAAAAATTTCACTGTTTTTGATTCTCCAATCAAAACTTCATAAAAAAAATAACGTACAAAATTTACCACTCCAAGTATAGAAAACAAATCAAATAACCACGTGTCTCCATTCGAACACTATCCGTAATAGAATTATCTTTTCCTTTTCTTGTCCTATTTTTTATTTCCTATTTCCTATTTCCTATTTCCTATTTCCTATTTCCTACTTCCTATTTCCTATTTCCTATTTCCTATTTCCTATTTCCTATTTCCTATTTCCTATTTCCTATTTCCTATTTCCTATTTCCTATTTCCTATTTCCTATTTCCTATTTCCTATTTCCTATTTCCTATTTCCTATTTCCTATTTCCTATTTCCTATTTCCTATTTCCTATTTCCTATTTCCTATTTCCTATTTCCTATTTCCTATTTCCTATTTCCTATTTCCTATTTCCTATTTCCTATTTCCTATTTCCTATTTCCTATTTCCTATTTCCTATTTCCTATTTCCTATTTCCTATTTCCTATTTCCTATTTCCTATTTCCTATTTCCTATTTCCTATTTCCTATTTCCTATTTCCTATTTCCTATTTCCTATTTCCTATTTCCTATTTCCTATTTCCTATTTCCTATTTCCTATTTCCTATTTCCTATTTCCTATTTCCTATTTCCTATTTCCTATTTCCTATTTCCTATTTCCTATTTCCTATTTCCTATTTCCTATTTCCTATTTCCTATTTCCTATTTCCTATTTCCTATTTCCTATTTCCTATTTCCTATTTCCTATTTCCTATTTCCTATTTCCTATTTCCTATTTCCTATTTCCTATTTCCTATTTCCTATTTCCTATTTCCTATTTCCTATTTCCTATTTCCTATTTCCTATTTCCTATTTCCTATTTCCTATTTCCTATTTCCTATTTCCTATTTCCTATTTCCTATTTCCTATTTCCTATTTCCTATTTCCTATTTCCTATTTCCTATTTCCTATTTCCTATTTCCTATTTCCTATTTCCTATTTCCTATTTCCTATTTCCTATTTCCTATTTCCTATTTCCTATTTCCTATTTCCTATTTCCTATTTCCTATTTCCTATTTCCTATTTCCTATTTCCTATTTCCTATTTCCTATTTCCTATTTCCTATTTCCTATTTCCTATTTCCTATTTCCTATTTCCTATTTCCTATTTCCTATTTCCTATTTCCTATTTCCTATTTCCTATTTCCTATTTCCTATTTCCTATTTCCTATTTCCTATTTCCTATTTCCTATTTCCTATTTCCTATTTCCTATTTCCTATTTCCTATTTCCTATTTCCTATTTCCTATTTCCTATTTCCTATTTCCTATTTCCTATTTCCTATTTCCTATTTCCTATTTCCTATTTCCTATTTCCTATTTCCTATTTCCTATTTCCTATTTCCTATTTCCTATTTCCTATTTCCTATTTCCTATTTCCTATTTCCTATTTCCTATTTCCTATTTCCTATTTCCTATTTCCTATTTCCTATTTCCTATTTCCTATTTCCTATTTCCTATTTCCTATTTCCTATTTCCTATTTCCTATTTCCTATTTCCTATTTCCTATTTCCTATTTCCTATTTTCCTATTTCCTATTTCCTATTTCCTATTTCCTATTTCCTATTTCCTATTTCCTATTTCCTATTTCCTATTTCCTATTTCCTATTTCCTATTTCCTATTTCCTATTTCCTATTTCCTATTTCCTATTTCCTATTTCCTATTTCCTATTTCCTATTTCCTATTTCCTATTTCCTATTTCCTATTTCCTATGTTGTATTTCCCGTTTTTCTTAATTCGCGTTCTGATCTACACCCCTCTTATCAAGCTTGTTTTTATGGCATAACGTCAAAATCGACGTATTCGATTTAACGTACTGCTCTTCATTCCTCGTTCTCTATTTTTTGATTTTGATTATCCGCTGTCCATTTGTCATTTTTCGATTTACGTTCTCGCTTGTATGTTCTACGGTTCTCTCGATTCCATAATTTATTTTTCTTGTTCTGTTTTAAGTTTTGCTATTTTCTTTCTATGACTTTCATCCTTCTATATTTCCATTTTTTCTCATTTCCGATCCTCAACTTTTGGATCGAAGTTCACCGATTTACAGTTTTCGTCTACCAATCTATCGTCTATTACGTTCCTTGTTTTCAGTTTTCAGTTTTCTTTTTTTTATTTTCTATTCTCTATTTTCTTTTTCTTAATCTCTTGGTTTTTTCCACTTTTTAACATTATCAATTTATTTAAATTTTTCTTTTTCTTTATTTATTTTTTTTCTTTTTTATCTCCTTCTTTTTATTTTTCTTTTATTTTAATTTTCCTTTATTTTATTTTTTTTTTCTCCTTTTTCTTTTCTTTTTTAATTTTTCTTTTACTTGTTTTTCTCCTTCTTTTTCTTCTTTTTATTTTTTCTTGTTCTTTTTTCTTTTTTAAAACGTTTTTCTTCCTATTCCCTTCTTTTGTCGCACTAATGCTCTTGCTATTGCTTTTGTTCGTTCTCTTTCTAAATCGTATGCTCTTACTTTTTCTTGCTCTAGCTATAACTGGTAACAGTTTCGTAATTCTGTATTTGAGCATCGTTTAACAAAAGTAATCCTAATTTTCCGACAAAACACAATTCTGCTAACAAGTGCGATGGAATTACTTTCTCTTATTCTTAACTCTTTTATTTTCATTTCTTTTTTCTTTTGTTTATTTTTGTTTTTTTTTTCTTTTTTTTCGTTTTCTTTTTCTTCTTCTTCTTAGTCTTTTTCTGTCTCTTTGTCTCTTGTTTTCTGTTTCGTTTTTCGATCTAAGTTGTTAGTTGTTAGTTCTTCGTTCTTCGTTCTTCGTTCTTCGTTCTTCGTTCTTCGTTCTTCGTTCTTCGTTCTTCGTTCTTCGTTCTTCGTTCTTCGTTCTTCGTTCTTCGTTCTTCGTTCTTCGTTCTTCGTTCTTCGTTCTTCGTTCTTCGTTCTTCGTTCTTCGTTCTCCATTCTTCGTTCTTCGTTCTTCGTTCTTCGTTCTTCGTTCTTCGTTCTTCGTTCTTCGTTCTTCGTTCTTCGTTCTTCGTTCTTCGTTCTTCGTTCTTCGTTCTTCGTTCTTCGTTCTTCGTTCTTCGTTCTTCGTTCTTCGTTCTTCGTTCTTCGTTCTTCGTTCTTCGTTCTTCGTTCTTCGTTCTTCGTTCTTCGTTCTTCGTTCTTCGTTCTTCGTTCTTCGTTCTTCGTTCTTCGTTCTTCGTTCTTCGTTCTTCGTTCTTCGTTCTTCGTTCTTCGTTCTTCGTTCTTCGTTCTTCGTTCTTCGTTCTTCGTTCTTCGTTCTTCGTTCTTCGTTCTTCGTTCTTCGTTCTTCGTTCTTCGTTCTTCGTTCTTCGTTCTTCGTTCTTCGTTCTTCGTTCTTCGTTCTTCGTTCTTCGTTCTTCGTTCTTCGTTCTTCGTTCTTCGTTCTTCATTCTTCGTTCTTCGTTCTTAGTTCTCGGTTTCCTATAGTTTCAGTTCTCCATTTTCTGATTCACGTTTTTTTTATTTCTGATCTATTATAATCGATTCTCCATCCCTCGTTTCGCATTTTCAATTTTCTGTATTTTGATCTCTGTTCTTCGTCCTCCATTTTTCCTTTTCCAGTTTTTGTTTTTTTGTTTCTATGTTTTTTCTTCTCCGTTCTCTATTCTGCGATTTCCGTTCTTCGTTGTGGGGTTTATGTTCTCTGATTTGAATTTGATGATTTCCATTGTTCATTTTAAGATTTTCGTTTTTTTCTGTTTTTTCTTCGTTATCGTTTTTCATTCATTTTTTATTCCATAACCTTCCTTTGCTTTTGCACTTGCTATTAATGCTTTCTCTCTTACCTTTACTCTTGATCTACTCTTGGTTCTACTCTTTTTTTTTCTTAAGCTGTTGCTCTACGTTCTGCGGTCTCCGTCATCCATTTTTCATTTTACATCGTTTGTCTTTAGTTTTTCATATTTCATTCTATTTTCGATGCCCAATTCTCCGTTTTTCATTTTCCATTTTTCCACTCTTCGTTCTCCCTTTTCTTTCGTTCTGCGTTGTCTGATTTGAGTTTTCTATGTTCAACTTTTTCGTTACCTGTTTTACGTTCTTTATTCATCGTTCTACGTTCACTGTTTTCGATTTTCCGGTCTACGTTTTCGGGTTTCGATTTCTAGTTTCTATGTTTCGGATTCAGTTTCTGTTTTCCATTTTCGTTACATTACACTACATTTTTCGTTCATTTTTATTTTCGGTCTTCTGATCTAGGTTCCGAACTCAACGTTTCTCATTCCCCTTGTAACGATAGCCTTTTCCTGATCCCATCTTTCTCCATTAAAAGTTTTCCATACTCCTCTATTCATGTGTCAATTTTCATTTTACGTTCTTCCTTATACGTTTTGCGGTTTCCGTTCTCAAGCTTCCATTGTTAGTTTTCCATGTTTCAGTTTATTCAGCTGTGGGATTTTCGTTCTCTGTTCTCCATCACTCTTTTTATTTATTGTTCATTTCCGTCTTTTATTTTTGGTTAAAAACTCTTTGATTCCCAGTTTTCGTCAGCCGATTCCTGTTTTACGGTCTCTGTTATTAATTTTCCATTCATCATTGACCGCTTTCCATTTTTTTTACTGTTTCTTTGACTTTTTTCCGTTCTCTGTTTTCATTACAAGTTTTTCATTCTACCATCACCGATCATTGCACACAATTCTTCGTTTTACTTGCTTTATCTTTCTCTTGTCTTACTCGCGCTCTTACTCTGGCTCTTGTTTATGCTCTTGCTTCTCTGTTCTTGATTTTGCTGGCAATTGGTAACAGATTCGCATTTCTATATTTTGGGGTTCGCTTGACGCAGATTAATTCAAATTTTCCCTTTAACCACGATTGCGTTGTCGAGTGCGATGACATTGCGAAGTCGTTCAATTAAAGGGCAATAATAATTTCTCTTCGTTTGAATTAGGAAAGTTACCAGAAAGACTGAAAGATTCAAAAGAAGACGAAGTTTTTTGAAAAATATCCAAGTTTGGCAAGGAATCAGTAGCTGTAAACTGACAGCTGTCATTATTGACAGTTAGAGATCCACGGTACTATTCTGCAAGTCAAGTTTTGAGTTGTTGAAAGAATTGAAGTACTCGAATATGTTGAACAAAAATAAAGAAACTTTGATTTGTGATTTGTAGAAAAACTTAACAAGTTACGGTTATAAATAATCGAGAGTTCTTGAATCGTAGTAAACTTTTCGCAACGTTCGCGTAAACTTTGTGCAGTTATCTCGTCGGGTTGCCTAGCTTATTTGCCCGACATGACTGTTTTTGCGCCACTTAATGTTATCGTTTTGCCAACGGGATGCCTTCCTAGAAGCTTAACTCACCACTCAATCAAATTCCTCTGTTGCTCTGTGTGAGTTGTAAGCTCATGTAGGATGATGTTGGTGCGTGATGGTGGCGGCGGCGGCGGCGGCTCACCCCGCACCAAAACCAATATGTTCTGGGACGGGTTTCACTCCCGGTACGATTTAATTAAATTTAACTTCCCATCCGCTGAGCCGTTTCGATATGTCTGCTCCGAGACTCTGTGTGGGTGGCCACCAAGAGAGCGTCGGAGCGTGGAACCTCCTTCACTCCCGAGCCACCAGGTCATAATTGAATGTACCACGGAGAGTCTGTCTTCTTGTGACTGGCACATTCCACCATCAACGCGTGCCACCAGGAATCGGTCGAGAGAAGTGTTTACAGTGTCATCGTGACATACCCCAGAGCCACACGCTCCATACCATCTGATTTGGCAACACTGGCCGGCTGTCAAGCTGGCTGCTGAGAATAGTGATGATGGTGGTGGTGGTGGTGAATCACGTCGCAGAAGATAAAATTTAATTACACGTCAATTTTACGGCGGTTGAACCCGCAACCTTGGACCCGGGTATGTTTTGTTTAGAGTAACCAAACGGCAACTCTCCTCGGAACCTCGCGACGTTTCCCCGGACTCCGTTTTCGTGAAGGGTTGAAATCTTTCACTGTAATGAACTGAGGCCACGCAACGACGGATTATCTTCGATCCAGTAAGCCGTGGAATTCGCTTGATTCCATAGAAATTTGGGTGAGTAATTTTGGATGCTTGGATGTTCAGGTCAAAGAATGTTTCCATGTCATTTCACGTGGAAGACATCGCCTACTATAAATAAATCTGTACACGTTTACATTGGAACGCTATTTTGACGGCTCGGTAAGATGAGCGAACCGAAAACAGCAGCCGTGGTATTGAATGATAAATGAATAACTGAAACAAAGCATTATTTTTTTCACGTTTCACCTTCGCATCCAGCCATTTTGTTTTTAGAGGTATCAAAAATTAACCATCAGTCTCGAAAAATGTAATTACGTGGGCTAACGTCGAGCCATAATCGGACAATTTAACCGGATTGGAATTTTCGAAGCCCCATTTTACAAAGCATGGGTTTTTTCCCCGGTATAAAAATTCCGACGAAACACTGCAATTATGTCCCACCATTTTTCACCGATGGCGTTGGCGTTCAGTCACCGGCTTCAGTTCCACCAGAGTGCGCTAATGTTCGGATCCTCGCCATTGTTGTTGCGTCTACTTTTTTTTCCTCCGTTTCGTTTTTGTTTCCTGCAAAGTAATGACTATTCGCACCGGCGGAAAAGTGGTCAAACAGTCAAAACCGGCGAAGGCGGGTGCGGACGCTGGCCAACCCATGTGGAGGATCCGGATTCGTGAACGAACGTCGGGTTGGGTACGGTTTCGGATAACTGGAAAAAGCAGCACTCATTGGCTGTGTAAAAACCCATCGGTTTACTGATGCCGAGGTCCGTACAGAACCTAGGGAACCCCTCGTGTGGCGTTCCGTGGTTCCGTCGCCGGGATGTGGTTGGGTTTAATCTTGATAAAGTTTGATTAATGAACAACGCTGCGCGAAAATCCTGACATATGCGAGAAAAAAAAAGCAAACTTTGGTACGGCAAGGTCATGCTTTATGTTTAGTCCATGTTTAAACATAACCCATGATGTAGTGATAATGTAGATGAAAAAAGAATGTGCAATCTCAGCACAGATGTGATCCGGAGATTTTATCGTTTTGGCATTACTGAAATCATCCGCGGAATTCAAAGTAAATAGAAAAAATAATCCAAAAGCAACGATAAATCTTTCAGAAAAATAACATGCAAAACGGTTCATTGAAGGGCTGCCTATTTTTTCGATACAGCTATCTTATATTATTAAAAACTATGAAAAGATCGTGTCGGAGACATGAGTGCGAGATTGACGTAGGACTGCATACGAGACTGAGTGACTCGATACTAAACTGTATATTAAATGAGTTTGTATCAATCAACAATCGGCAGCTGGTATTTTAAATTTTCCAATTAAGTTCTTTATGTCATTTTTGTGAACGGTGCACTAAAATTTTTTTTTTTTTCATAAAAGATATTTTTATTCAGGTCTTATTCAGGGTGGCAAGTGACCGGGAAAATCGGGAAAACCGGGAAAAAGTCGGGAATTTTAGTGTAAATCCGGGAAAAAAATTACTAGCCTTAATCGTAGTAAATCATGATTTTCCTGATTAAACAAAAGAAAAGTTGGAGGTAATACTCCATTTTGTGTTTAAGTGAGAAGTTGAGTAAAACTTTATTTCCTTCTTTGAGAGTTGAAATTGGTTTCTGAGAGTTTGTGAAAAACCTTACAAAGGTTTAGAAAAACCTTACAAAGGTTTAGAAAAACCTTACAAAGGTTTGATTTGTTCAGTGAATGTTTAATTTATATTAAACATCCTTACCTATGGATTTCATAGTAGAATTTACAAGAATGCAGGTGTTGATGTCGACGAAGAATCAAACTTAGATCGTCTCAGTCACTAGAGGCATAGATTGTTGTTGTTTTTCCAGAGCGACAGAAGTCCATATTAAAAATTTTAGAAGGATTTTGTTCTGTTTCGCCAAAATTCAATTTTGAAAGAATATCGTATATGTTTTTATATGGAATCAAGAGGATAATTGTTTGTTGTTCATTTTTAACCTTAGGTATACTTTTTTTAGACTATACTAGGGTAATATAGTATTGGAACATACTAGAGATGGGAAATCCGTTCACGAACAGTTCAACGAGTTATTTCTCCTCGAAGAGTGAGTAAATTTGAGTTCTTTATTTAAAATGATAGTTCTCTATATATAAATGAAACAAAATCGAATTCTTAGAGGATGTATACAAGTTAGTTGCGTTTTTCGGAATGTTTGCTGGTTTGAGGAATCTGGTAGAAGTTACACACATTCGTGACCTTTGATAACGTATAAAAAGAGAATTATTGTTGGTAGAAATACATGCAAAAAGTACTCACTATTATTGAATCTGTAATCTGTAGCTCTCATATTATTTTCGAAGAAACATACAAAGTTTCAGAAGAACGAAACCAAGAATTCAATAGAACTAATTCTTTCGGTAGAACTATTAAGTTTTGAGTGATTCTTTGTAATGAACGGTTTGGCCTATCTCTAGAATACACTCCTAGATTGAATCCTAAGAGTCTTAAGAACTACTGATTTTGCAGAAAGCCTTAACAAGACTTATTTAGTGGTAGTCTTACAAAAGACTGAATAGTTCGGATAATAACAATTTCAATTTTAATTATAAGGCTTTAAATTTAATTCTTAATTATTTGGCTTTCAAATGACTATAACAATAATCGAATTTGGGGTAAAAGCTGCACTTAAGAGAATTATTGAGCTGCACTTAAGAGAATTATAGAGCATGAAGTCTGAGTGAAATGTGTTGATTTATAGACAAAATTACAAGAATGTTAATACTGTATTCCTTCGTGAAATGCAAGACTTATCACTTTTATCATATCCGCTGGCCAGCTATGTTTTTTGTTTTAATCCTACTGTTACCGCGAATTAATTTGAAATAGTCAAAAAGATTGAGTTTTCATCTTGAAGAGCTAGTACATACGAATAACATTAGTAGCAAAGCAACAGACGAAAAAAGATGGAATACATTGAGGTTGGTTCTAAAGATAAATATTTGGACAAATTGTGAATGTCGGTTTTAAACGTCGTTCCAAGGATTATTTAACTCTTAAATCTTCTATTGAGCAAATCCTCATACTTAAACAAAAACGTTTTGAAAGTCTTGTGGCTCAGCGTTTCGTTGATAATGCTATATTGAATGCTGGGAGCGTAATATCAAAAAGCACTCAAAATCATATAATCGATACAAGGAGTCTGTCGAACCGAAAAAACAGTTTCTAATCAAGATTAGAGCTTATATTTTCACTCTGCAGATCTCCGCCTGTTCACCCTTTTCACAACCGGAAGTCGGATCCGGATGAAATTCGCATGGGACCACAAGAAAATCGGTTCAGCCATCTCTGAGAAAATTGGTCGCTCAGAAACGTTACATACATACATACCTTATGATAAAAAAGAACCGGAATTTTCATTTTAAAATTCCCGCGCTTGTCCAATCGGTAAACTTGTATTCTCTCAACGTTGGCAACACTTTTATACACATTCTGTCAAATTTTGACGCATATCGTACGATTAGTTTTTGTTTGGCGTCTATACAAAGAAGTTGAAAAATTTTCGTGTGGCGATTTTTATAATGGATGAAAATTTAGAACAACGTGCGTGCATCAAATTTTGTGCTGCAAATGGATTTAAGTGTTCCGAAACGTTGAAAATGTTAGAAAATACCTTTGGTGAGTCGTGTCTAGGAAAAACACAGGCATACGAGTGGTATAAACGCTTCAAAGGTGGTCGTGCAAGCTTGGATCATGATGAGATCCCTGGCCACTCAACAACATCTGTTACTAAAGAAAACAATGAATCGGCGAAGCAAATCGTGTTGCAAAATCGTTCTGTACCGATTAGAGAGATTGCAGTGTTGTTGGGCATCTCTTATGGATCAGCCGAACACATTTTAACTGATGTTTTGGGTTTGAAACGCGTCGCTTCTCGGCTGCAGCCAAAAAAGCTGAATTTCATTCAAAAGCAGCGTCCTGTTGATGTGCCCAAAGAGATGATTTCTAACGCAGATAGTGACCCCACATTCAACGAATGCATCATAACTGGTGATGAGGTGTGGATCTATGAATATGACGTCGAAACCGCACAACAATCGACCGAATGGCGCCTCGAAGGCGAGCCGTTGTTCTAAATTTTCATCCATTATAGAAATCGCCACACGAAAACTTCTTTGTATAGACGCCAAACTAATCGTACGATATGCGTCAAAATTTGACAGAATGTGTATAAAAGTGTTGCCAACGTTGAGAGAATAAAAGTTTACCGATTGGACAAGCGCGGGAATTTTAAAATGAAAATTCCGTTTATGACACTCAGCCCTCCGGGTCTTGGTTCGAAAGTCGGTTTTCGCAGTGATTGCATAACTTATCTATATGAGAAAATCAAGAACGACTTATTCCCATTGTTATGTGCACTTGGCATATTGAATATTTCCTATTTCTAAATCGATATACCAAGAAATACTTTATTTCTCAACTCTCGATGTTCTTTTGGATAAAGGATTTCTAGCAATATTCAAAAAAATACTGAACATAGGCGATTTGAACCTGTTCTCAAAACCGGGAATTTTTTGTCTCGCGCACCGGGAAAACCGGGAAAAACCCGGGAAATTGAAATCGGCAATTCACTTGCCACCCTGCTTATTGCGTACAAGCTTTACGTGGCCGATTAAGCTGAGTAATGATGAGTGCATATCAATCGTTTATAGTTGTAGAATTTTAAAATCCAAGATGGCGTCTTCCGGTTTGTAGATACTTAAGGTCTGAGGACAGAGGGCCACGTGTTGAGTTTTAAATCGACCAGGAGGGTCGCTCAATTCCCTTTGCGCATTGCATTTCTCTAGTACTCTCTCGTATATAGGTAAACTGTACCAGGTTGCCAGCATACATTTTATTATTTCGATGACAAGTTTTATCACATTTATCTGTCGTATCGGTTGGACATTACATGTGTGTTTGGCAGCCTTGTCGAACCAATTTTATTTCTATCTCCGTTTTCAGAATGCTATCAGGAAACCAAAGCGAAAAAAATGGCGGATGCATTGAAACTGACTTTGTTTCACAGAAAAATACAAGACTTTATTTTTATCGCGATAACATGTATGTTTTTATGTACTAATCGCATTTAAACTAAATTATCTAGACTTTGTCACGGTAGATTTATAATACAAGCCTTCAATGGCGAGATATTCGATGAACAAGTAGAGATATGCATTTCCGTGCGTTCCAATTTTCAGCAGTTCTTCAGTCAGAAAAAAATGCAACACGACCGCTAAACTCAATGAATCATTCTGAAAATTTCACAGAATATTCTCAACTAAATTTCAAAGACATTGTCAGGTGGGTTTTTCTATATTCTGCACCGTTTCCAAGAAAATTTAATTTGAAACGGGAAAATAGCAAAAAAAAACTGCCACTTTACGGTACTGTCCTCAGCCCATAAGACTTAAATTTAGAAATCATAAATGGTTCCAAACGATTTGTTGAGAATTTTTATAATTTAAATAAACTTAAACATTGCATCTTTAATGTCATCGTAATCGGTCTTGGCTCTCGTGTGTTTCGCTTTACACCGGCATAATTCTGAAAGCATTAAAAGCTTTCAAAATTCACACAAACAACTAATACGTGCGATTATCGATATTCGGAAGTGTGAAAATAGCATGTCAGTTTTATTCGTATTCACGTCATCCAGTTGTGTCTCTGACATTACCCTCCCGCCCAATCAATTTTCCGACACTATTTTTATACTATTAACAGTTTTCGAATTACAAAAGTTTACAAGAAAATGCACACAAAGTATGAATTTTCTGTTTAAAAAAGGAGGGTGGGTAATGTCAGAGACATAACTGGATGCCGTGAATACGAATAAATTGGGTTTGACGTGAAATAATCTGAATTCTGGAACTGGAATTCAGGAACTGAATACTAGAACTGCTAGATACGGGAATTAAATTCGGAACCTGAGCTCGGTAACTGAATTCTGAATTATTGAATTCAGAGACTGTTAGACTGATCACTGAACCTGTGTCGTGGAACTGAATCCGAGACCAAGATTTTTGTTCGGCTCTGAATTCTGAACCTGAATCCAAGCACTGAGCTCTGAACCTGGATTTTTATCAGCAGCAGAATTTAATAATACAAAAAAAACAATATTAATAATAATAGTTACAGAACTCCGATCCAGGATTCCGCTCTTGGGAATTTAGCTAAAAAATCTTCCGAATTTAGTTGCTATATTCAATTACACTTTCAGAATAGTTCCTCATTAAATTCCGTACAGACTTCTTGGCGATAAGTTTTGACACATTTTTCCAATCTTTTTCGAACTGTTGAATGGTTTCGGCTGCCGAAACATGCGTCCTAAGATGTGCCTTCGTTAATGCCCAAAATTCCTCAATTGGTCGAAGTTGTGAGCAATTTGGTGGATTCATGTCTTTTAGGAAGAAAGTGACAGTTTTGGTAGTATACTATTCTACCGTTGATTTCGAGTTGTGGTAAGAAGCAGGATCTGGCCAGAAGATCCTTGTGGCTTCGAATCATGGGTAGAAGTCGTTTTTGTAAACATTCCTTGATGTATATTTCGCTGTTCGTTGAAGCAGTGGTGATGAAGGGTTTCGAAATCTTACCGCAGCTACAAATTGCTTGCCAGACCATAGCTTTCTTACCACATTTTTCGACTTCAATCGATGTCTCAGACTGGTTCAACGCTTGCCCTTCTCGCACCGTATAATTTTGTGGTCCCGGCAGGGATTTGTAATCAAGTTTCACGTAGGTTTCGTCGTCCATGATTATGCAGTTCAAATTTCCAGCAAGAATCGTATTGTACAGCTTTCGAACCCTCGGCCTGATCAATGCTTCTTGTTTCGGACTACGTTTTGGTTGTTTCTGCTTCTTATAGGTTCGAAGATTCAAACGTTTAGCACGAAGAACATTTGTCTTCGAAGTGCCCACTTTTTTGACCACATTCCGAACTGAAACCTCCTTCTTTTGCTCGAACGCCTTCGATATACGTTTATCCAACTAAGGGTTCGCAGGACCTTTTTTCGACCCGTTCTCGGTTTATCCTCAAAGGTGTTATCCTCTCCGAACTTCCTGATTGCATTTCGCACGGCTTTTTCACTTACTCCTTCCATTTTTGCTATCTTTCTCAGTGACAGTCCGAGTTCTGTGCACCATTTGTACACAATTTTTCGACGTTGTTCTGCTGAAAGTCCACGCATTTCGAAACAAACTAATGAAAACGAATAAACAACTACACAAGTGGTTAGAGAAGAGTGTAAACAACAGGACGCAGCCATAAAAATTGACAGATTCTGCGAAATGGCAGCGGTTTTTGGTTGCGTCTATACTTTCTGGGACAGTCTTTAATGAACTGAATTAATGAAAAAAAAATTTTTTCTGTTCATGGATTTCGGTCTGACGATAAAAAAATTCTGGTTCAGAATGTTGAAACTGCATTCTAAATCTGAATTCCGGACAGGATGTTTGGAACTGAATTCTTGTCTGAGCCTCTATTTTAGTTCCAGAATTCAGTTTCAAAATTCAGATCCAAAGTCAACGTCTCGAATCAATATCCTGATAGCAGATTCAGTATTCGGTTCCCAAATTCCGTTCTGAACTTCCAAATCAAGTTCTGAACTTCGGTTTCAGTTCCATAATTATGGTACTCGATTCTGGCCTTGGATTCTGGATGAGAAACTGAATTCTGGTCTGAACTGCACTAATTTACTACGCAGGCTAGAATGAATGAAGCATGAAATTTTTGTAATTTATTTACTTAACAGGCTTTTAAGAAAACGTTAATTGGTAACGAGTTGTTTGATGTTGTCATACTACTGAAAATTCTATCACAAATTGTCGATTATAAAGGGTGCTGACTGACGTACGGCTTATTTTGATACTGAATTTCGCCGTATTGATTGTTCATATCAAACAGAGTAGAAAATTTCAATTTTGAGTTGTTTGTGGTTATCTCATACCACTCAAAAATTAATCATAAATTGCTGACCATAAGGAGTATATCGATAAGTAGTTAGCAACATTAAAAAAGTTATTACTCTGAAATGGCTTAATTTTTTGCAGCGTGTTTTGCGGTGACATGTTTGTTTACATGTCAATAACAGCAGCGCAATCGATTGGTTTTGGTACGGTTTATCGTTTCAATGATGAGTCGAATTGATCCGGAAACGCGAAAGAAAAAATTCTGCACACTTGGTGCTCAGAAAGTGGTGTCACGTACAACGAAATTGCAAAACGGGTGAAAGTGCACCACGCCAGTGTCAAAAATACTATCGAGAAGTTCGGTAAGACCCTTTCCATGAAGGATTTGGCCCGATCCGGTAGGAAAACGGGTCCCAGCCAGCCCAGCCGGGACTTAAAAGTGGTTGAGTACATCAGGAAAAACCCATCGGCGTCGACGTGGGATTTGGTCAATCAATTCAACACCAGCATCGGGATGATTCAACGGATCAAAGTTCGGAACTTCCTGAAAACGTACAAGAAACGGAAGGTGCCGAAAAAGTCCCTGGTACAACCTGGTACAGTTCAGGCCAAAACAAGAGCGCGAAAACTGTATAACCGGATTCTACAGACGCTGATACCACGGTGGCGATGGAAAAGTTTGGGCAGAAGGTGTTGGTCTGGCAAGCAATTTGTACCTGTGATTTGCGGTTGTCGATTTTCTTCACGAAGGGCACAATTAACGCCAAGGTGTACGAGGAAGAATGTTTGAAGAAGAGAATGCTGCCACTGTACAGAAAGTATAAGGCTCCTCCACTCTTCTGGACGGATTTTGGCTTCAGCCCACTACGCCAACTCCGTTCTACAGTGGTTGTCAAAAAATAAAGTACAATTCGTGGAAAAGGACATCAACTCACCGAACTGCCCGGATCTTCGGCCAATTGAAAGGTATTGGGCAATTGTCAAGCGGCACTTTCGGAAGGAAGGTACAGTGTCCCAAAAGATGCAGGAGTTCAAAAAAAACTGGACACCTGCCACCAGGAAAGTCACAAAAGTAAAGTAGAATTTTCCTCAATATAATCAGTGAAATGCATAAAAATGTAATTTTTCTACAATATATCGAAAACTGATGTCAAAATACGTTTTTTTCGATTTTTATTCAATAATCAATGTTGCTAACTACTTTTCGATACACTCCTTATTGCCGATAAAATGAATAAACATTATGTTGCTGCGTTGAATACGACAAGAGATATTCACGATTAAGTTCTACCCATACTTGTACAGGGTAAATTTTGAAAAGACACTCCATAGTAACGACAAAAATTATTCTTGAGTCGAATTGGCCACTTTATTCGTTCAAAAAAAAAAAATGCTTCGTCATACCTAAAAAGATGTGGAAAGTTTCATCCGAATTGGAATAGGTCCATCTTGATTATCACATTTTGCTGCTGAAAATCTCTGGAAATGTGTTTGGCAATCCGTGTGTATGTCTAATATTTTGCATCAAGAAACAACATAGTCAGTAATCATGAGGTTTTAGGAACAAAAGTACCGTTTTTTGAGAAATTTTCTGTTTAAGATACATATGAAAGTTTCCACTCATGAATTCCGTGTTATTGAAAACGTGATGGAATTTCTAATCTCAGTTCAAAATCGATTGTTCAACGAATAAACCTAGACAGATGTGGACGCTTCTGACGTATTTTACCAGAAGCTTCAACAAACACATGCACATAAAAGGAGCGTCGCGATTCACTTACATTCACAATACAAAGCATGTAAAGATAAGTCATATCACTGACTTCACAGTTAATTTAACTGAAACTTACGTCGATACAGACGCAAAATTTTTATTTACATGTTAGTAGATGTAATATTGTGTCAGCACCGAAAAAATTACGGCATACTTGAATTTACGTCAAGCGTAAATTTCATTTGTGGTATTTTGCTACGAGAATGTGTGGTGGTATTTTGCTACGAGAATGAGATTTTTCATTCAGTTAAGTAAATTTTGGTGTTGTTAGCTGAATTTTCAGTAGAAATAATAAGAAGCTTGGCGGTATGACCGCGTGCTGACACACGACAAACGGATCTTGGTTTCGTTGACATTCTTTCAAGAAATGTACACACAATCAAAAAAAACCATGTGATTTTACATCTTATTAGATGCACATAAATGGAGTGTCGCAGCTGACGCAAATTTACGTCGAAGAACATTTAATATTGTGTCTAAGACTCCGTGACATGAAATTCATTGAAATAAAAAAAGAAAAAGAATACTGATAGCACCGCGACTTGAACCGAGAATCATTGGATCGCAAGTACGTCTTTCAATCGACTGAGCCACAGAAGCATACATCTGCTTGGCTGGTAAAAGGTGCATTTGAATTTATACAGTCGAACCTGCTAGCAGAACGCAAGTTACAGTCGAAACCAGTAAAATTCAAGCTCATCTAACATTAAGTCATTACAAATAAAATTTTCCGTCATTTGACAAATTAGGTCTTTATGAATTACATCGTATGAGCGATTAAGTCACCTGTAAAATAAAAATTTTTTAGAGTGCACCTAGAAAAAAAACGGGTAAATTTACGTCTTCTGAGACATAAATTTACCCGTTTGCATTCTGACGTAATTTTTTCTTTTTTCAATAATACAATGTTTAAGGCACACTGCTTAAGCTCTAAGATGCCAAGGGCTTTTACTAATTTCAATTAACGACTAACTTAAAACTAGGGTTGTATCATTGGGTAATGTCATATTTGGGTCGCAGTGGTCGGCTTTGGCAGATCCAGCCTTCAGCTGGCGATCGGCAGGGGCCGGTGAATTGAATATTACATGAGAGTCTTCCATATGGCGTTGGTGAATATCCATGTTGGCCGCATTCTTCGGTCCGTGCGGGTCCGGGGGTTCTGACATACTTGTAAATGCTGAATCATGTAATTTTACACGTCTGCTTTAGAAATAGTGTACGTTCGACACATATTTAAATCATTCTTGTAAAACTCAGTCATTTTATGAATTACGTTCTTATGATTTGAGTCATACGCGGATTCAAGTCACCGATAAATTTCATTATTTTTTGCTGTGTACTTTTCGATTTGCTGCGCTCGAAATTTCCAAAACAAGAACGCGCTCAAAAAAGGCGGGTGGGTAATGTCATAGACATAATCGGATCACGTGAATACGAAAAAAGTGGATCGGTCAGTTTCATCAATGTGAATCTGGATTCAGGAACAGAATACTAGAGCTGAAACTCAATTTTGATGAAATATTCGGGAATTGAATTCTGAACCTGAGTCCGGTAACTGGATTCCGAAACTTCGTTATATAACTGAATCGTTAAACTGATCACTGAACCTGTGTTTTCGGACTGAATTCGAGACACGGATTCTGGTTTGGCACTGAATTATGAATTTGAATCCTAACACCGAACTATGGAGCTGGACTCTGATCCGCAGCTGAATTTTAGTTACAGAATTTCGGTCCAGAATTCCGTTTTCAAATTCGGATCCAAAATTCAGTTTAGAAATTCTGTTCTAAGTTTAGTTCAAAAATCTTCCGAAATTTTATAGCATTCTGGTCTAGAACTTTGAACCTAGACTCTGGAATGCAGTTTAGAACTAAATTCTGGATATACAATTTAATTTTGGATCTGAGTTTTGTTCCCGGATTTCGATCTGAAATTCCAGAGTTTCAGGTTCAGAATTCTGAAACTGTACTTTAAATCTGAATTCCAGACAGGCATTTTGGAACTGTATTCTGGTCTGAACCTAGATTTCAGTTCCAGAACTCAATTTCAAAATTCAGATCCAAAGCCCAGGTCTAAACTCAAGATCCTGATCTCAAATCCATGATTTGATTCCAAAATCCCAGCTTGGAATCCAGTTCTGAAATGCGATTTCAGTATTAGGATTCTGATATTGGTTTCTGGCCTTGGTTTCTGGACGAGGAACTGAACATCAGATTTGGCTTCTGGAAATGAAAAAACAGGGCTAAAACTCTGAAACTTAATCTCAGAACTGAACCCTAGAATTGGATTCTAGATCCGGATTTTGGTCTGAGCTGAACGAGTCAACTACGCAGGTTAGAATGAAGGAGGCATCAAATTTTTGCCTTCTTTACTTATCAAGCATTTTAAAAAAAACGTTGATTTTTGAAAGACGCCTCATAGTAAAGTAAGGCGTATTCACGCCAAAATGATGGAGGCTCTGAAAGGAACCGATTGATTAAGTCACCTATAATGCTTCAAATATATAAGCGGAATTCTAATTTAAATTTATTTTTGGTTATGGCATATAGCTGAAAACTTTATCAAAAATTGCTGATCATATTTTAAAAGGTATGTAGCAAAAATTATGTTGATACGTTAGATACAACAAGAGTTATTTACGATCAAAAACTTATCACTCTCCCAGAAGGAAAATTTTGAAAAGGCGCCCCATAGTAAAGTAAGACGTATTCACGTCAAAAAAAATCCATGTCGCCTAGTAATCGCTTAAGTTAGCACAAATTCATCCGAAAAATTACCCTCAAGTTACCGTCAGATTAGTAAACAAAATTACGTTTACGGTTAACGCAAATTTAATCCCTGGTGTGATACCGTCGTTTTTTTTTTTTTTTTGTATTAACCAGAAATTTTTGCTAAACGGAGATAAACAATCCTTTCCGAAATATTTTTCAACCGGTTTTTTCGTTCTTTCGAAGGATCCGACTTTGCTGGTTTGTTTCTGCATTCTTTGGCACAAACCAGTCGAAAAGAGTTTTCCGCTTACTCAACGGGTTTTCTCCCTAACAAAAATAAATTGAAAAGTTTCCCTTGAGCAATGACAAAAAAAAAGAAAATCACCAGCAGCAAATATTCACTCACCACTTCGAAGCGGTGTTGAAGCGCAAGCATGCTGTGATTTTTTTCTTCTTCCTGTTTTTAGAACAAAGCTCCTTGCTAACTTTAGGTTTTGCGCTAGCAGGCGTTGAAAGATGAAAGATCGCACGACCGGTAACCTGCAGAGTTGTCTAGCCTGGATAAAATCTGCTGCTCCGGCTACTGAGTAGAGTGCTTGGTAGGTGGTAAACATTTTTGGCTACGTTTAGGATTATATATGAGAAGGATTTTTTGATTTCGGGCCAAAATTGCGCCGAACTCACAGCAGAGTGTGACTTTGGCGGCGTCACCACGAAAACGGTTGACATCCCGGTACTTTGTCAGCGTTTGCTGAGATTAGAGCAGAATGATAGAAAAAAACACATTTTTGGCAACACCTTTTCCCTAGTTAGATAAGCAGTCAAACACCATTTCACTAGTAAGCGGTTTGATAATGTTATTTTTTAGCACAGTTTTTTTTCTCTCTAGTTTCAAAAATCTAGGACAGAAAACAATCAACTTAATTTAATTTATTTTAGCAAGAACAAGCACTGCAAAACATTCCGCAGCCTTGATCTAGGCTATGTTCCCAAATTCCGACCACTTTTAATGAATTGATTTGCATCTGCGCTAAATTCAGTTGTTCTGTGTTTTGCCATGACAACCTCTGTCTCTGGCTGTCATGACGTGTGTCGTAGTTGGAAAGTTTCACTTTTGGTTAGTTGGTTGGTTGGTTGGTTGGAAGATGGTTTTGGCAAGTTATGAAGAATTTGGAAACTCTTTGCATCCACCACTCGACCGACCGACCAAGCGTCCGGAGGACTGGAGAACACCCGTCACAGCTTCGCAGTGCAGTGAACTTTCGCTCGGTTAGTTCAACAAACGCAGTTAAATGTCTTGAATAACTGTGAATGTGGGCCAACCAAACCATGGATCTCGTGGATGGACGAAACGATGGAGGTTTGATAAACTTCGTCTCTGGATGTCATCGTGTTGTAAACTGCACAGAAAAAACGCATCACACAAACTGGGAACTTGTTTGTTTCCCCCAGTTCGGTCGGTTGATGCCAGAAAAACCGTTTAGCATGTCAACTCGGGCGAGACAGGATACGGAATTATTTGCCCAACAGTGTACCGAATCCTGACCCGAACCGAACCGGAGAGAGAAAGAAAGAAAAAAATGGAACTCAGCATTTTATTTTCGCTACGTTTCGGATCGGATTGCAAGAAATAAAATAACTTTCCCAACGTAAACGTCGGTATAATTCAGCGCAAAATTTCGGTCGAGTGTGTAGTGAGCGGGAAACGAACCCAAATTCAACAGTGAATGAAAATCAATTGGCAAATCGTCTTACGCGGAAATCGATTACGCATACATTCAATTGGAAACCATTCGTTTCCCGCCGAGGGTTGTCGGAGTCAGCCGGAGTAGGGTTTCATACGGGTTGCGATGCGGTTCTCAGTTACACTGATTTGGAAACCAGGTGATGAAGCCAAGTGGTTGCTTACCTGAAAGTTAACAAGAAAAAGGATGGTTGTTTATAATTGATTTTGAAGGAAAACAACGAATATCAATTAATATTAGTGAGACTCGGTTACGATGTTCCGGAGCTTTGGTTTCAGGTCAGAATTCGTTTTGAGTCAATTGGGTAAAAGAGGTGCAGAAGTAAGTCGCCAACCACCCTTTTCAACTAGGTAATACATGAATTCCAGACTAAAATAAATATTCGCTATCTGAGTCCAGAAAGCAATAGAGATATCGATTCGTATGGTAATCCGGTGGCGTTAAGTCTGGGCTATAAGGTGGGTGTGCTAAAATATAGCATCCAATGCTATACAAGAAAAAATGAACTTGAGACACTGTATGGACGCTCCTAGTTTCCTGTGAAATCGATGCAATTGTGTTGAATACTAGATGTTCATTGGATATACTTAACGTTCGTGTGCGTACTGTATTTTACAGTATTGTACTGTATTTTTGACCCAAATACTGCGTACGGTTTTTGTCGTGAATACGACTTACTTCACTATGGGGCGCCTTTTCAAAATTTACTCAGGAAGAGTGATAAGTTTTTGATCGTGAATATCTCTTGTTGTGTCTAACGTATCAACATAATTTTTGCTGCACGTCATCAGAAATATGATCAGTCATTTATGATAACATTTTCAGTTGTATGGCATAATTACAAATAATTCAAAATTAAAGTTTTCTAAAATGTTTGAATGACGCCTTTTCACGGTATAAAAGGTTAACTGGTAAAATAGGTAATATAAAAAAAAAGGTTAACACTAGATATGTTTCGTTGGTTCTAGCTTGCACAGTTGACTGAGCAGGAAGTAAAACAAGTGCATCATTCCGGTTGGTTCAGGTGCTGAACTCAGTTCCAGTTCTAGTATCGAGAAATCAATTCATTATTGAAGCGGGGCGTTTGCAGAGCAAGTTTCACTTCAAACAAGAGCGATTGCGTCATCCTGCTGCTGGTCGTTTGCATTTTAGCAAAATCTCAGCTTAGAATAATACAAAATCAACCCTTCAAATTGATGCTTTATTCATTCTCGTCTACGTAGTTGACTCGTTGAGTCCAGATCAGAATCCAAGTACCATAATTCTGGAACTGTAACCGAATTTCAAAACTTGATTCTAAGCCGGGATTTTGGATCCAAGATCAGGATTGATTCGAGATCTGGACTTTGGATCTGAATTTTGAAATTTGGATTTCAAATTTAAAATATAGTTTCAGAATTCAGGTTCAGAAAACCCTGAAATTCTGGATCTTCAGACCGAAATCCGGGAACAGAACTTAGATCCAAAGTTAAGTTGTATTTTATCAATTGACTTCATTCCAGAGTCCGGGTTCGAAGTTCTAGACCATTTCGTCACTAATTTGTCACTTGAGCGTTGAATAGATAAATTTCACTGGCATAATGATTGTATAGTAGAATCGAATGGTGTTAACATATTATTCTACTATAATTTGGTTCCAAAGTTCAGTTCTACAATTCTAGAAATGTAACTAAACTTAGGAACTACATTCGGAAGATCTTTGAACAGAGTTCTGGATCTTCTAAGCGAAATTATGGATCCGAATTTGAAAAACGAAATCCTGGATCGGAATTGTGTAACAAAAATTCAGCGGATCAGAGTCCAGGTCCAGAGTTCAGTGCTAGAATTCAGGTTCAGAATTCAGAGCCGAAAAAGAAGAATCCTGGTCTCGAATTCAGTTCCACAACACAGGTTCAGTGATGAGTTTAACTATTCAGAATTCAAGCTAGCATCGAAATTGAGTTTCAGAATTCTACTCTAGCAGAACTTCGGATCAAAAATTCGGTTCCTGAATTCCAGTTAAAAAATTCAGAATCTTTATCGTCATAAAAACTGAACGATTCATTTTATTTGTATTCACGTCATCCAGTTATGTCTCTGACATTACCCACCCGCCTTTTTACCCTCAAATGTACCCTCAATATTCATTCTTGTTCAGAGTGCGGCAAATTTAATTTGTATATTCGTTTTCGAATGATTCGCATAAACTATGAAAATTTGTTATTCCATGCTTCGAACTTATTGGTAAATAATTTATGACGCAAAATGCATAACCAATAAAAATTGAATTAGTATATATTCGAAGTGTGGAATATTCAAAAGTTTATTATGAATTAATAAGAGCCTCTTTTACAAGATAAAAAACGTATGGTAAGCCCATTGCGCTCAAACGCTGAAAATAATCCTGGTTGTCAATGTGTCGGTTTTACTTGCTATGCTTTGTGCGAAGATTCTTTCACCTCCAGCGGTTGAAATTTAGCGCGCATTTTTTGGAACTACACATACACTAGCACATCTGACATCAGACTACAGGCAAGCTTGCGAGCGTTCTTCATTACACGGAAAAATCCGTTACCTGTTTTTTTCTATAATTTGAAATTTATTTTTTGTCGTGAATTCTTCTACGTGACTTTACTATGGGACACCTTTTCAAAATTTACCCGCAGAGAGAGTGACAAGTTTTTGATCGAGTATACCTCTTGTTGTATCTAACGTATCAACATCATTTTCGCTACATGCTATCTGAAATATGATCTAAAATTGCGTCATCAAGCTGCTGGTCGTTTGCATTGGAGAAAAATACAACGAAAATTGAACAAAGATGGGGAACATTTTACAAAATCAGCCCTTCAAAGGACTCTAAATGTTATCTTAAGAACTTTTAGAATTACTTATCCGTTGAAATCTGCAAATCGGAAGTGAAAATAATTAGTTTAGTGAAGGTCTACAATCTGATAGATTCTAATTAGAAAAATTTCGCATGCATTTCTCGGATTTTTGACGTAAATACGTATCACTTTCCATTTAACATAATTTTCTCTCAACAGAATTTTCAGTAGCATTAGGTGACCACAAACAATTCAAATTGGATTTTTCCTAAATATTTCATAAGTGAATAAGCTAACAAATTGATACTTCATTCATTCTAGCCTACGTAGTTGACTCCTTCAGTTCAGACCGGATCCAGTTCCAGAGTTAGATTTTCCACAATCCAGGTCTTAACTTCAGCGCCTCGTTCAGAATTCGAGTTCCAGAACTTCAAATCTGTAGCTGAAACCGAATTTTAGAACTTGATTCTGCACCTGGATTCTGGAACCTGGGCTCTAGACCTGCGCTCTCGAACTAAATTTCAGAAATGAATTCTGGACTTAGATCTGAATTTTGAAACTGAATTTCGGAACGGAAGATATGTATCAGACCAGAATTCAGTTTCAAAGATTCTTCCCGAAGTTCAGAATCCTGAAACTGAGTTCTGAACCTGAAGTTCTGGAACTTCAGACCGAAACCTAGGATTATAAATCAGATTCAAAATTCAACTGTATTTCTAGAATTCAGTTCTAAAATACACTTAAGAATCCATGTCCAGAATTCAATTCAGTGCACAGGATTACAATTTGGTTCAAGAATTCAGTTCTACAATCTAGAAGTATAACTGAAATCAGGAAATAGAATCGGAAGATTTTTGAACTAAATTAATTTGAATTTCGGAGCTCCGAGCTCGGAGTTCGGAATCCGAATATTAAAACTTAATCCTGAACCAGAATTCTGAAGCTAACACTCAACTGTAGAATCTAGATGCAGAGTACGTTACTAGGATTCAGGTTAAGAATTCAGTGCCGAACCAGAACCCTGGTCTCGAATTTAGTTCCACAACACAAATTCATTAATCAGTTCAGCAATCCAAAATTAAGTTCTATAATTCAGCTTCAGAATTCAGTTCCAGAATCTAACATCAAAATTGAGAATTCAGATTCAAAATTCAGTTCTAGTTCAGTCGGTTTCAAAATTTGGTTCCAAAAATCCTGGTCCAAAACTCAGATTCTTCAATATCAAAGAAACTGAACCATTCATTTTATTCGTATTCACGTCATTCGGTTATGTCTCTGACATTACCCACCCGTCGTTTTTGTTTAGCCACAATTGTGTTTTCTTTTTTGATGTGAAACGCATCTTTGTTTTCTAAATAGGGTTGCAAACTAGAAACACTAGGAAGTAAACGTACAGAAAAAGGTATCTCAAGTAACATATTTAATATTAATAAATACTTGTAGCTGTCTTCAGTGCTATATAATAAATATTGCATTAAGACTTTAATCTCCACGAAAACCTACAGAAAACCACTATAAGAGCATATTACTGCCAAGGCTCATAAAGAAAGGTTAAAAATGAGTATAAACCTGGGTTAAACCTCCAAATTCAAGAAGATTTTCAAGCCAGCTCTACGATCAACATTTAATGTATTCGGATAAAATGAACTCCGCAATGAATAAACCATAAACAGTAATGATTGTATTGGTATTTTGTATTTTCGTCGATGAAACTATGCAAAATTTCGCATTGTATCCGCTTCGGTCTTGGCCCTGCTTTCCTATATAGTCTTTTATGTCTGAAGCGGTACAAACGATTATTACTTTAAAGTTCCTAAATAGATGTAGATATCTTTGGTCTACTAACACTATCCAATCTAATCTACTCTGATTGTTTCTATCTTTGTCGATGTTACGTGTTACGTTTCATTTGCCCCATTGCATTGCTTTTTTGCTATGCCGGAGAAACCTGTCAATATCTCAAACTAATAGATTATCAAGAATAAAGGAATAATAATAATAATAATAATAATAATAATACTAATAATAATAACAAAAGTGATAGTAAAAATCGTAGTGCATTTTACTTACCAAAAGTAAGGTTATTACATAAAATACCTATTTTTCTTCATTTTCCTGGGACATTCTAGGGTTTTCTTCCTCACACTTCTTTGGTCTTAAATCTTCGATGATAATTTTTTATTTCAACAGTCTCGTTTCTCGTCCGAAAATAAAATAAAATAAAATCAGGTGTTAGTGAGCTTGTTAAATTATATAATGTAAGGATGCGCATTTAACACTAAATTGCTCAGGAAAGTCACAATATGTACACAATTAAAGGATTGCTTAAGATTCTGTGATCTTAACACTAGTCC
Organism: Malaya genurostris; assembly: GCF_030247185.1. Lineage (NCBI taxonomy): Eukaryota > Metazoa > Arthropoda > Insecta > Diptera > Culicidae > Malaya > Malaya genurostris. The sequence goes on along the minus strand of NC_080570.1, from coordinate 126,841,785 downwards.
TCCTTTTTTAATTAAATTCACCAAGCTCAGGACGAATATGATATATTAATATTCATCCCAACTGGATCAAAATAATTCAAATTGGTGACCAATTCCAGGCATAAGAATGCTCGAAACCACCTAATGACCTATTGTCAATTTCAAGCATTATTAGTCCTGTCCACTCCGTGATCGATCCAGACAACATAATAATTCTCATCTTTTACATTTATTGGCGAACGATCGATCTCGGTACGGTCAGACTTTGTCAATACGAAGTATAAATTGACTCCACCCCCATCCGCCAAAGGGGGGTACGCGCCCTGTAGCTCATCATCCAAACCCTAGGGAAAATGAATACTAGATGAAGATTTTATGAAAATAATCAGCTAGGATCGAAATTTAATTGTACAATTTTCACTACGCAGTAGTCATACGGAATACAAAATAGTGTTTATTTGGCGTTCGAATGATGCGTTTGAATTGGCGTAGCAAAATCCTGCACTCATGTTACTTCTGTGTATGATATCGAAGCTAAATAGGATAATATTAATCAGCTGCGTAGCACGCTTTGAGATTGGACATGTTTTTTCTTAGCACTATAATTATTATACATCGCAGCATGTGTGTTAATATTATTAGCTGTTTTAATTGATGATATTACTCCACCACGACGGTATTACTGAATAATTTAAAATACATCCACGAATCATGGTATTTCGAAATAACCTCACATAACGAACCTAAAATTATAGATATCGGATAATCCATATCCGTGAAAATTGAGCTATAATCAGTCTTGACGTTTACCTCACTTATACCAGTATTTATCACCGGAACCGTAAGTGACAGCTATTTGAACTTTAAACCCGTTTAATGAACACAGAGTAGCATTAAAACCGAACCTAGCTTTGTTGAATTGTGGATTCCGGATCAAACAGTGATACTTATAACGATGAAGATAGTTTTAAATTCTAAGTAAAACCAAAATTAATCTTATCAAAAATCATTCGTTTCAATATTCATTATAATATCTACAATATATATGTAATATGACTATTTTTATTTACTGTGAATAAAAAAATATGCCTATTTCCACCCCTGCTTTCAAGCAATGTGCATTAAATATGCATTAAAAATGCAATGAAGCATTATCTTAAAAATACTTCTGCCAAGCTATATATCGACATTCAATGCTATATATTGCATCAATTCAAGGCCTTAGTGTTGATAAAAGTAGATTAGTTCTATAATGTATAGGAAGTCTAAGTTTAACTTTAATTACCAATATTTGTCTGTTTAAATTAAATAATCAATTAAAACATTTAGAACTCTCTTGCATTTAATCAATTTCTTCAAACGAATTTTTAGAGCTGAAATAAACCTGGAATCTAACGCGTCATGGTTACTTGAGTAACTTAGACGTTTTCTGTAAAACAAATTGTACCATGCCTTGTAACAAAAATATTCGCAAGATTTTGGTACTAAATACACTCAGAAATCAGAACTAATTGGCTCAAGTGGCTTGTTCCACTATTATTTGGAAATCTGTGCTTTGCTGTGGCTTCCTGAGCATATTTCTGATAGGAAGGGAAGGATAAAAGGAACATGGAAGGGAATTGTGCAATTAATCGTTCAAGTATTTAGATATATGAGCAGAAATAAATTCGGCACCCCGTAAGGGATGCCAAACAATCTGCTAAAATCTTCAAAGGTCAATACAGAAAGGATTCATTCACTCCAGGAAGAACGATGAACCCCTCTGACTGTAGTTCCTCACTTCATTGGGTGAGAAACGATAGAGTATCCTTCCATTTTAGCTCCCCATACACAGATTCAACCAAAGTGCGAAGAATCGAAAACCCGGATACGCAGTTGCGTCATTGCGGGACAGTTACACAAGGATGGCTTCTATCGTATCAAAGAACGCTCTCTAGCAACTCTTCACACGATTCAATCAGTGCCATGGAAGAGAGACGAATATCATCTCAGCAACAACAAAAAAACCGGCAGGGTTCATTTAACATAGAATGAACACCAGTGCGAGAGCGATTTTCTCTCGATGACCTGTCTGAGCATCACGGGTTAGCACGATGCTGAGATGATTTTCTTCGAAGCAATAAACGGACGCCAATTCTTGTTTTGAGATCCGATTTTATATGGGCAGTGGATAATTTTGATAGAATCATTTTACTATTGCCGCTTATTCTAACTATGTACATATAACCTTTGTATAAGTTGTGTCTATGAAAATATCTATGAATGCTTCACACCAGGGTTTTGAAATATTGTAACCTAGTGTGAGAATCATCAAGTCGTATCATCGATTCGATTTTCTTGATTATTTTCAACTTGCGATTATCTCTTGGTAAATTCCACACAGCGCCGATCATTGCCATTTTGTTAAGGGCCGTGAAATACTCAGAGTATGAAGTAAAGCGAAGAAATTCTCTCACGGATAATGCATTAAGAGGCAGCGAGTTCTTGTAGCATCTTCTGACAGATTGAGAATTTTGTATACAATGTAGAAAAATATCAATCACCAACACTAGTGACATATCAGATGATATAAAGCACATAATTGCATTCACACAAATTACACCACTAATATTCAGCACGCTGAATAGTAACTATGTGATAGTTGAGTTTGCAATGTCCAGGAAGAAACTAGAATGATGTTTGGAAAGATTCAAATCTGGTAAAATGTTTTTGATGTGAAATGTTGTTGTGATTTATTCAAGTAGTTGAAAGTGGTAAGGCGGGTTCAGGATCAACGAAATCATTTGTTGCATCAGCTCTAGCCGACTCATCAGCCCATTCCTTTCCAGTAATATCAGAATGACCGGGTAGCCATAAGAAATAAACATTAGATATCCAAAAATCTTCAAAGTTGGGCTCAAAACTATTTCAATTTATTCGTCATACTAATCCATGGACAATCTAACTAGTTTTAGTTATGCTGGTCTCTGAATACCGTTTCTGGAAGTACCATAAATAATGACAAAAACTTTAAAGAGGAACTCATTGCTGCATCTCATGGAATGTTTGAACGATTGTCGCACGTTTAGATTCAAGGGAATAGTTTTGGAGTTTCATACAATTTCTATCTTCGATTCGTCGATTGGTCATGAAAATAATTTCATGAAATCTGAAAACATCGAAGAATATTCACACAAAAAACACACGCGGATTGATAAAAAAGGTATCATCTCACTGTTAGGTGGATTGAGCACGTTTCATACCTAATGTTTGCTCGATAGGATCATGAATTAACATTTTATTTCCACCATGTAGGATCGCGATGGAAAAATAATGCTTTCTCCCTATTTTATATTTAAATCTCCAGTTAACTGCAAAAATTTTGAATCGATAGGATAGGATTTTTTATGTTTTTTTTAACTTGGTGGGTAGCAGAAAGAAAAATAATTCTAAATGGGTATTCGACACTGAAAGTTTGGCAGCTACAAATATATACGAACCAAATCCCAAATAACATAATCTCTATACTAAATATATTCCAAATAAGATATACCTTTTTTACGAACTTATTGCTCTACAATTTTAGTATATTCGGATACCCAAATCCAAGATGGCGACGATTCTTCGAACCCTCTCACTATATGCAAATTTTGGAAAAGGGTTTGACAAGTTCTACAAGCGCAATCAGTTTCAGAAATAACCTTGTTTACATTGTTTTCAAATAATGTCGACAGGCCGGTAGTATACATTTTGAAATTTGAAATGATTTCAATTTTTTTTGGCATGTACACATAAAATCGCTTCAAAAATAATCATATTGTTAAGATTTTCAAAGAATATCGAGCATCAAAAGTCGCTATTTTTGATTTTAGAGCTACGCATCAAACTCGTTCCAGAAATATCGATTTGATTAGGTTATACAATATTGATTACAGACAGAAAACTTAGTGTACGAAGTGAATTCCAAACAACGTAAACTTTTTTTACGAACTGATTCCCTTGACACTCCCCTCGTAAGTAGAGATGGGCAATTCGCTCCTGAGCTGCTCCAGTGAATCGAATCTTTAAAGTGAGCTGACAGCTCACAGCTCTTCTTAAAAGAACCGCAGCTCACCAGTTCATCGCACTGGTAAGGTGGAAACAAGCTACGAGCTGAACGGATCTTCGGCTCTTGAAGAGCGAGTTATAAATGAGAAGAAATGTGTACATGAGCTTTTGTTCGTTCTTCCAAATGTGTATCTATCCTTCTTTAACAGATTGAATGAGCCATTGTCAATAAGAAATTTTACCTCTCACGCAGTAGGCTACGGTACATTCAGGGATGCCAACAAATGTGACATAATAATGATTCGCACACAAATTAGTTCGCATAGCATTGTTCTTTGTGCATTAATGATTTCGATCATGCATATGAAAGAAAAACGGAGTAAGAGAAACGGCGCTAAAAGCTAACCATCAGTTCAATCTAAATGAGCTGATGCATTGAATCGATTCACTTTAGTGGGCTGATCGGTTCGGAGCTGCTCACCGGTATGAGCTGTTTCGCACATCTCTACTCGTAAGTGGAAGTTTGGTTGTAAAATTCAAGAGATGTTTACTCTATTTTCAATTTCATAAGCCTACTATGTGTTGGTAACAGTCCAATGTGCGCAACAAAACAATGATGAGAAAAAAAGTCAAGATTTTGTATTAGAAGGTTACTTTGCTTTGACAGCACAGCACATATTCGTACTTCCATCAAGTCTGATAGCAATGACAAGCTTTCTAATAGATGGCGACAGGTAGCTATGGAATGTGGATAGTGATTTCAAATATGTCAACGCCATAGAAACATTGATGGACCGATTTAATGAACACACATTCAACGCATCACGGGGCTGCTTTGAGTGAGGACATGAGAAGCACAGCATTTCTATTGTTATCTTTGTTCTTTGTCACTTTTTATAGACCAACTCATCCATTGTGGCCAGAGTGCTATCATTTAGCGATTACATTTTTTCCCCTCCACCACCACCAGCACCAGCACCAGCACAGCTCGATCATTGTGTGTGTCCTGGGTTAGTTCGGGGCGGTGGGTCAGTAGTAGTAGTCAGCAGTTTTTTCGCAATGCTCGGTGGGAACGAACGAAACGAGCGAAAAGTTATTCAATTAGGTAAACCGGAATGATGAATAAAATTCATACACCAGGGAACACTGGCACCCGGTGGGAAATGAGGGACATTTGCCGGACCCGCGGACGACAATAACGTTGTTTAACGTGACAACTTTGCAAATGAGACACCAGACGAACTGACCGTGGGTAGAACCGTAGAACCGAGGGAACCGAGGCTAACAAGCACTCGCGGACGATATGTGCCCGGAGTATGAACAGGTGTGTGCAAATGCCACGCTTATATTTGCGTACCTTTTGCAGTGAGTTAGCAGAGAGCTTCGAGAACTGGTTGTTGTTTTTTTTATTCTATTATGTTTGGGAAAAGTTCATGAATATCAAGTGAAAACAAAAAAAAAAAAAGATCAACCGGTTCCCTCCCCCAGGATAGCTGCATTATTTCATTAACTATATTTTTTTGCACTAAAGCGCTAAAAACAGTGTTCCGAATAGGAAGCAACATAACTAGCAGGTTTTATTTTTGTTTTTTTTTGCTTCCTAGTAATGCCTGAAATATTAAATTGCCAAATGAAAAGTATACAACCGGTGCAAGTGCGCAATATTTGATAAGGCAGCTGAGTTTGTAGTTTTTTTTTTTGGTATTCAATTGAAACAAAAATTTGAATATTACAACGAATAAATTGCCGGTGACCTTTAAACTTGTTTTTCCCTAATAATAAACACATATCGCATGTCAATATTTTTCCTTGGGATTGATTGTAACCTGGCAAACTGGGAAACGAACCAAAGTAGGTCGAGTTTTTTTTAGCATTCCGACTTTTATATTTCAACACTCTAGAGACTTTGCTCTGAAAATTTGATTGGATGCAGAGACACTGTGTTTGCTCTACGATTTCCGCCCGGAATTTTTACGCCAGTTATTTTGCGTCAGAAATTCAAACGACAAATTTTTTTCCGTCAGAATTCGTTCATCATTTTTCGTCAGAAATTCTACGTCCGATATTTTACGTCCGAAATTCTACGTCTAGATTTTACGTCAGAAATGTTGACGTCAAAAATTTTACGTCAACAATTCAGAAATTTCACGTTAAATTTTTTTTGCGTTAGAAATACTTCCGCAAATTCTCGTCTGAAAATATTGCCTGGATATTTCAAGTCAGAAATATTATGTCTCAAATTTTACATCCGCAATATTTACATCAGAAGTGTTTTGTCATTAATTTTTATGACAGAATTTTTTGTTCGAAATTGTTTACGTCATAATTTTACAGTTTTTTTTAACAGTTCTTGTGTTCGTTGTTCGAAAGTGCAAAACCAGAGCAATCCACGACTGGTGGCGAAAACGCCATAAAATTGCTCATGGGAAATTATTCGGACTAAATTTTTAGAGCTTTTTCAAGAAGTTTTCTCGAGCAGTACTTTCGAGTAGTTCTTGAGGACAGCTTATTCGGAGCAGCTTTACCGTTAGAAATTTTACGTCAGAAATTTTACGACAGAAATTTTTCCGTCAAAAAATGTTCGTTAGAAATTTTACGTTTTTTTCTGCTGACAGACAAGACTTTGATGCCGGCCAGATGGAAGGAGCACTTCGAGGAGTTGTTGAAGGCATAGAAAACAGGATGAACATAGTGCCCTGTATACAATCCTGAATCCTCCGATGGCCCCTAACGGATATGAAGCGTTGTCGCTAAAAGAGGCAGGCCGAAAGATTCGAGGGATATTCGAGCGAAAAGTTCAAAGAAGTGGATATCGTAAATCGTATAAAATACGGCAGACTTCAGTGGGCTGGTCACTCAAGGCGAATGCCAGAAGAAAGAATTTCGAAAACGATTTTCAACCGAGAACCAGATAGAGGTCGGTAACTTCGTGGAAAACCACGACCACGCTGGCTGCACGCGGTGGAATCGGACCTGAGCACCCTAAACGTTCTGGGAAACTGGAGGAACATTGCTCAAGACCGACGTTTACGGAGCTCTGCGATACGCCACGCATAGGTATTAAGTGTTATCTCTATCATCATCGATATCATCGATTTAAGATATTCGCGACATAAGAAGGGAAGTATAAAAAAAAGCATCTGTCTTAATTTGCAGGATTTTTTTCCTCCAAATTAAATTAACCAAATTAACGTATAGTTCGTTAATCAAGCCTTCGGTGTATAAGTAAATAATTCGGTGAATTGGTCCTTCCGACGAAATGGCACTCGGTGAAACGGTTTTCTGCGAAACGACTGACAGTTAAGCCACCGAGATCCATTTATCAGCAGTAATTCTTACGGTTCGATTTTTTTTGTAACACCACGTAAGAATGGGTTGTATTTTATCCCTCCAATAAGATACTTTCATAAAGGGTGATTTTTTAAGAGGTATAGGATTTGATTTGGAAAATTGATGAAACCTTTATTGGAATCGATAGAACATTCAATATATCAGGTATTACACAATTTTGCTTACGCCGTTTTTCCAAAATTAAAAGCTTTATTGCGAAAAAGTGCTTACAGATGTATTAAACAAAGTATTGCCCGTCACTAGCGACAGCTTTCTCCCATCTTTCCGGCAATTTTCGAATCCCGGCTCGAAAAAAGGAGTCCTCTTTTGACGCTATCCACGAAGCAATCCATTTTTCCAACTCTTCGAAGGATTGAAAATGTTTATGTGCCAGGCCGTGTGCCATCGAACGGACAAGGTGGAAGTCAGAAGGAGCGACATCTGGGGAATACGGCGGATGGGGCAAGACTTCCCATTTCATCGTTTCCAGGTACTTTTTAACCACTTTTGCGACGTGAGGCCAAACATTGTCGTGTTGGAGGATGACTTTGTCATGTCGCTCTCGATATTGTGGTCGCTTTTCTTTTAGCGCGTGACTAAGGCGCATTTGTTGCGTTCGGTAGCGATCTCCTGTGATGGTTTCACTCGGTTTTAAGAGCTCGTAGTAAATTGTTATTCATCTTTGAAGGTTTTTTCTCTTCCACAAACATCATCTTCCTTCCAGACAAACATCATCTTCGACGTCGAAATTACCATTTTTAAAACGTTGAAACCACTCCCGACACGTTCTTTTATTCAAAGCAGCATCACCGTAAGTTTCTGAAAGCATTCGATGCGCTTCAGTTGCATTTTTTTTTTTCGAATTGTAACAGAAAAGTAAAACTTCCCGCAAATGGCGAGAATTGGGCAAATAAACAGACATTTTCGAGCGTGAATAATACGAAAACAAGAACAACTATCACTGAAACGGCGATGACAATTCGTTAGGCACTGTACACACTCACTTTAAAGGCATTATCATCTATGTATTTTGACCAGCCTCAGCCGGTACAGCCACCTATCGGAAAAATTGTGGAAGCAAAGTTGTACACCTGATAAATACGATTCATACCATGTGACACATGAATAAATACTATTTAACCGTATATTAACAACTAAATATTTGTCAATTCATTAGTTCTGATTCATGTTTCCTCACTGATCCTTCCCGAAAGCTGGCGCACATGTTCACTAGTGCATTCCCAAGTAACATTTTTAATATTATTAAACACTTGTAGCTGTCTTCAATGCTACATAATAAATCTTGCAATAAAACTTTAAACTCCACGAAAGCCTACTGGAAACCTCTATAGAAGCATGTTCCTGCAAAGTGGACCATTCTTCATAAGGTTTATAAATCAAAATGAAGAATCAGCATAAACCTGCTTTAAAACTCCAAATTCAAGAAAATTTTGAAACCAGCTTTACGATCAACATTAAATTTCTTTGGCTGGAATGAATTCCGCTATGAATAAACTGTCGTTTTGATAATATTTTTCTTGACTATATTTTAATTAATAAATTTTTCTTGACTATATTTTAATTACGAGTTTGAGACCTTTACCGAACGTAAAAACTTTATGCGCTTTTATTTTTATCGTGAATGTAAGGATAAATATCAGAATTATAACTAATCGCCTTGAAATAAATGCGGTTTTTGCGAAAGTCTCCATGATTTATGAAAATTATTTTTTGTGATTCATCGTCATTTTTGTATAAAACTATTCTGTGGCGATAAAACTTGTGCTTACGATCTGAAAATGAATCATGAAAGTCCAACATATTTCCTCGGTTTTGCATTTCGAAGTTTATTTGATGTCAACAAATGCTACGGTATAGAACATCATAATGGCGGCCATGAAATTTCTTTTAATGCAAATTACACTTAACCTAGGAAGCAATAAATCAAATAGCCTACAACTAATGTGTCATAAATGTACTTCAGAACCCTCAAATTTACTCTGAGTGAAATTGTCATAGAATGAACACGCACACACACAAAACTAGATGTATGAAAGAATTTAACTGGCAATAATGTTTTAAAGAAAATGTTTGAAAGCAATATTAAGAGTGTTTGCATGGTTTTATTCTAGTGCAAATTGTTTTATTTTTATTTTATTTTTAGTGTCGGTAAAGGGTTTTATAGAAGCTTTGAAAACTATGATATTACTGGTTAAAAGAGACACTTATTATAGTTGGCATAAAACAGGTAGTGATTGAAAAATCAATTACAAAACTCCTATAAATTATAATCAAAACCATAAGGCATTCCAATTGTTACTTGGGTTCCCTACATTATTGTAAGGTGAATTGTGTCAGGGGCGTGTGTAAATGTCATGAGAAATGATATTCTTTTCTCATTATTAATTACTTCAATACCCAAGACCTGAACTCTAGCTGTAGATGAACTAAATCCCATGCATCTCCATCTGTTGCTAATTCGATGGAGACGCATGGTTTTTCGATTTATTTATTTTGTTTAAAGTCTAATATTATTCCAGTCCTCAGATTTTAAAAATGTGAAAAAATACAGTACTAACAATAATGTACTTATGAATTTATATATATAATTTATATATATAAGTAAATAAATATAAATAAATATAAATCTAGAGCGGTACCAAAATTGTAAATGCGAATAAAAAGAAATTTGAACATTTTGAACATTTTTTTACATGAAATTCATTTTAAAAACGTGCTTAATCCACCTAGCAGTGATATGATACCTTTTTATCAATCCGCATGTGTTTTTTGTATGAATATTCTTCGGTGTTTCAGTTTTCATGACATTATTTTAATGACCGTCGTTTAAAGATGCAATTTGACATTTTTATCACTCATTACTCTATCTAAAAGTATTCAGGAACCAGCATAACCCAAACCGATTCGTGTGGCCATATGACGAACAAATTTCAATATTTTTGACTCCAACTTTAAAACTTTTCGGGATTATCATCTTCTATATCGGTTTGAATTCATCATCCTGTAATTCCAGAATCGGAAGTTAGCATTGGATAAAATTAATTATTTTGTGTGGGACTATAAGTTTTGTTTTAATTTGAATTTTTGTTTCTGAAATTCGATTTGGCTTTATTTGAGAAAACGATTGAGCTTTGAGAAATGATTCGATACTGGAGCCGGAATTCGAAAATCAGTAGTTTACATTTGTTTGAAAATGTTTAAAAATCAGTGTAGACATCTTTGAGAAATCGTAGTACGAGTTAAATTGTTGGGTGCCTTCCGAATCGAAAACTGAATACCACTAAAACTAAAATACGTTTATTTGGTAGTCGACTATTCTAATCAGCAAATCTTAGATGATTCTTATATTTCATTTGAATCTTAGATCGGTTCAGCCATCTACGAGGAAAATGAGTTACACAATTTTAATTTCGTTTCACATATCATCCTGTAGTTCCGGAACCAGAAGTCGGATTAAAACATAATTCAGGAACCTTGTTTAGGAGCATACGACTTTTCATACGAATCTGAGTTTGTAGAAAACGGTTGAGTCGTCTTCGACAAAAAGGTAAAAAATTGAGTGAAATTATTTGTCACCTACGCATTTGCTGATCTCGACGAACTGATTCGAATGGTGTATGAGTGTTATGTTCTCCCAGCATTTATTGCTGTAAGCAGTTTAAATCAATATAATTATGAAATTGTTCTGAATTCGGAACTACTGCCAGCTTTCCAATATGCCATATTCGAACGATTATGTTGCCAAAAACGAACCGTGCTAAAATCGGTCTGAGGCAAAATATCATGCTGTACAGTCTTTTTGGTAACTAGAAACAATTGTATAAAAAATTGTGTTCCACGTTGCTTCCAAATATTACTTTGTCATTCAGCGCTCAGAACTTCTACTGCTGGAATATGGGGGAAAAGTCGCTTACACAAAAATATCGATATCTCCGTTAAAAATGGACGGATTTGAACAATCTATGGCTTGTTAAATAGCTATTACCGTGCGGAATCTAACTCTGAAAACATATTCTGTTTTCAAGGTCAAGATACTGTCAACAAACTGAAAATTTTGACATGAAACTTCGTATAACTCAAAAAGTAAACATCCGATCTCAAAACCAGTCAATAGCGTTCTGGGTGACGGGGAGACCTTTCATTTGCGACTAGTTTGATTGAAATCGGTCAAGCTATCTCTGAGATCTCGACGATCTTTTTGTCAACTCACATACACACATACGAACATTTGCTCAGTTCGTCGAGCTGAATCGATTGGTATATGACATTCGGCCCTCCGGGCCTCGGAAAATTTGTCGAAAGTTTAAGCGAATTCTATACCTATTTTATATATATATAAAAAAAGGTAAAAATTCCGAAAAGAAATCGAAAAGGTTTCCCATAATGCCTAAAATATTCCTGATTCATTTCATTTTCTTTTTTGCTAAAGAGGTTATTGAAAAATTTAAATAAAATGCAAATCAGAAGAACTACCCTAAGTCCACAAATATGGCAGTTGAAGGGTTGAAATTTAAAACAGATTATATCAATTTAGTTTTGTGTTGGGGGGGGGTGGGGGGGGGCCAGTTTTTATATGCATACCCGGCTACTCCCGTTCGGTATACTTTCGTGCTGTGAAATTTATTTAAAATGCACTCAGGTGAGCATAGTAAAGAAATGCGTAGTCCGACGTCAAAATCTTTAGAAACTCATCAAATTATTTCTAGCATCTTTTTATAAATTTAGTTGAAGTTTATCATAATATTCGCTGAAGGTTTTGATATTTTGTAATTATAATTATATAAAGTTTAGATAAAATTCAATAAAATATAAAGATATTGCTAATGAAATGTATTATCTGCAGTTGTACTAAGGAGTGTATCGAAAATTAGTTAGCAACAATGATTATTAAATAAAAAAGCGAAAAAAAAAACATATTTTGACATCAGTTTTCGATATATTGTAGAAAAATTACATTTCTATGCATTTCACTGATTATATTGGATAAAATCCTAGTTTCTGTGAAACGCTCGCACTTTGTGACTTTCCTGGTGACAGCTGTCCAGTTTTTTTTTTTTTGAACTCCTGCATGTTTTGGGACACTGTACCTTCCTTCCGAAAGTGCCGCTTGACAATTGCCCAATACCTTTCAAGATCCGAAGATCCGGGCAGTTCGGTGGGTCGATGTTCTTTTCCACGAATTGTACATTATTTTTTGACAACCACTGTAGAACGGAGTTGGCGTAGTTGGCTGAAGCCAAAATCCGGCCAGAAGAGAGGAGGAGCCTTATGTTTTCTGTACAGTGGCAGTATTCTCTTCTTTAAACATTCTTCCTCGTACACCTTGGCGTTAATTGTGCCCTTCGTGAAGAAAATCGACGACCGCAAACCACAGGTACAAATTGCTTGCCAGACCAACACCTTCTGACCAAACTTTTCCATTGCCACCGTGGTATCAGCGTCGTCCAGGTCCTGGTACACTGATTTCGTATAATATTGCGGTTCGGGCAGCGCTCGAGAGTCTTCCTTGGCGTAGGTTTCGTCGTCGATCAGGATGCATCCGTCTTTATTCTGTAGAATCCGGTTATACAATTTTCGCGTTCTTGTTTTGGCCTGAACTTGTTGTACCAAGGACTTTTTCGGCACCTTCTGTTTCTTGTACGTTTTCAGGGAGTTCCGAACTTTGATCCGTTGAATCATCTCGATGCTGGTGTTGAACTGCTTGGCCAAATCCCGCGTCAACGCCGATGGATTTTTCCTGATGTACTCAACCACTTTTAAGTCCCGGCCGGGCTGACTGGGACCCGTTTTCCTACCGGATCGGGGCAAATCCTTCATGGAAAGGGTCTTATCGAACTTGTCGATAATATTTTTGACACTGGTGTGGTGCACTTTCACCCGTTTTGCAATTTCGTTGTACGTGACACCACCTTGTGAGCACCAAGTGTGCAGAATTTTCTTTCGCGTTTCCGGATCGAAACCAATCGATTGCGCAGCTGTTATTGACATGTAAACAAACATGTCACCGCAAAACTCGCTACAAAAAATTAAGCCATTTCAGAGTAATAACTGTTTGAATGTTGCTAACTACTTATCGATACACTTCTTAATCAGATAAATTCTACTTTTCACACAATCTTCCTTGTTACAAGAGCAAACTATATAGCTGTTATGATACTTTTCATTTTGTTAAATAACTAATTGAGAAACAAACTCAAATGGACCGACATTGTACACATATTTTCTCAATCATTTAGGACCAATTTGTTTAACAATTTATAAGACACTTTTTCCAGAACGAAGTATAAACAGAGTTACGATAAAATTTATTGCATCTTGTCTCATGTGAGATGCAGTTGCAGAGATCAATTGGAGGAATACATCGTAAACATTTATTCGGAATCGAATTGCTGGTCCTCAAAAGAACGGTTACGATTGGTACAACTGGAAATATTCTGAATCAAAAACTTATCACTCTCGCAGATGACAAGTTTTGAAGGTGCGAATCATAGTAAAATAGGATGTATTTACTTCAGCAAATATGGGTCTTTAAACACGGTGGCTTAGAGGAGATAAAAAGAGCTGTGTGTAGTTAATTATCAGCACTTTGACAATAATATTGAAATCACATAGGTGCTTTTATAATACAATAAACAGCAGGGCCGGTGAAAGATGTGGGTACGGTGGGTAGTACTACCCACTCGAAAATTCCAAAGGTAGGTAATTACCCACCTGAAATTTCGAGCGAAAAACAACGGTAATATTAGTATTATTCATAACAATAAGAATTTTTACTTTCTCCTTCCAGCAGAGGAGCCGAGCTTAAGCATCTCATCAATGTAAATCACTCAAGTCTCCGATATACCGGAAGAAAGTAACAACTTCTGATAGCCTTCACGAATCTAATAAAAAATGGTAGAAGGGGTTTATCGGAATTTTTCCAGTAGATGTTTAAGCTCGACTCCTTTGGTAAAAATTGATAGCTAAGGTACAAAGATACTTGTCTCGTGACTGGCTTTCCCAGTATGAATGCTGGTATGGCTCCGGATAAAAATAGTAGATCCATGTTTCGTCCACTGTTTCATACAAATGCATTGTGAGCGAATGCGACACCCATTTGGAAAAGATGCCTAGACAAGACCGTAGAAGAGCTTCCCGTTCATGTGCTAACCATCTCAGAACATCTAATCCAACGAACATTGATTTTGCGTTCGTACATTACGATTATTAAAATTTTCTTATTTTTTTCCGGTCGACTGTTTCATTTGGTCACGCTCAAAATCAGAACTCAACAAACCTATATTTTTAATTTTTTTTTATTTTTTATTTATGACTTCTGGTCAGTCAGTAATTTTTACTTTTTTCGGTTTTTTAACGATATCAAACTAACTAGAGATTATAAGAAGAGAAAGAATATGAAATTATAGAGCCATAGTACTCAAGGAAGAGCAAGGATGTGAAGAATAAAGTGCGGAAAAATGAGACGTGACAAGGGTCATTCAAGTAAGCAGAAGGCTTCTCGTATCTAAACTTTTACCTTCTACCAGAGGAGTCGAACTTAGGCATCTTAGCGATACGAGTTATCCGAGTCTGTGATATGTCAGAAAGTAAAGGCAAAGGTCGTTTGCCATATACTACTCGAGTGAGGGAAATACTTCTCAAGCTAGTGCTTGGCTTGCGCTGATTTTTCCCTTTTTTAAAAGCAATGTTTTATCAATACACGGATTTCGTTATTTCCATTTTTCATAAATGAATTTGTAACATCGCTTATATGTAACGTCACTTATATTCAGTGTTTGTGATGCTACTGATGTGAAAATTTGACACATGTTCTCTGAAAGTTGGTACTTTCGAAAAATGAGATTAGTTCGACATCACAAACGTCATCTCTGGGTCAGTCCCGGGATTTATTGATCAATGCGTTATGTACATCAGCGGCTGGACTGTTCATGGATTTGATTTACGCGCCGTTCGACTCCTGCCACATTTTGATCGAAGATAGGTTGTTTCTGTGTATTCAAGAAAATGCTGGATGACCTGAAACCATAATTCTCAAAGAAATAATTTCAAAATTTCGCAGACACGAATAAGTTAAAACGGATCACAAAACACTGCTGCCTTTGTATTGAAAACAAATGTTGGCATTGATTTTGAAACTAGCTGGGTAGTCCAACGTTACATGCAATGTTTTATAGAAACAAAATATTAAGAAAAAAACGACCTTGCACTCGCGTGAAAAGGTTTTTGAAATTTCGTTTGATTTTAGTATAAATAAAATGAACAATCCTACTACGTCCGATGCTTTAGCGCCTGATGGCCAAGATCCAAGAACTACTTGGAGTATTCTCCTTAGGGACTACACTGTTTCACAGCAAGAACTACAACGACGAATGCCTTTTTTGTTTGTAGTTCAAACTTTTAGAGCTACACATTGCTTACTTGTCTATTTATAGCTGTTCCATGTAGGTTCCCAGCCGTCCAAGAACTTCGGTGAAAACCGGTCTTGAGATCTATACGAGCATTCAGCAGACCGAGAACGATAAGTTTGATAATACACTTTGTTACACAGGTAGATCTCAAGGCCTAAACTCCAGGAAGTTTTCGGATAGATCATCGGTTACGTTGGTAGACCTTGAGGCCTTTTCCGAGGAGGTTTTAAATGAGCAAGTTCTTCTACAGATCTTATCACAGTATGTAAATTTTCTATAAATAGTACTACGAATACATACCGCACTCAATAGTTATATAAGAGCGATTATTTGAAGTATTTGTTTACCAGATAATTCTTGGATGTTCACGCTCTTATTTAGATTATTTGAAATTAAACAATTCATTAATGTACATTTCACAATATTCAATTCCCTGAACTAACCAAACTGTTCTACATTTGCACTAAACTGAGGATATTTTCTTTCGATTTGCGAACAACACATCCTAATAGTTCTTCAGAAAACTTTTAGAGCCATTAGAACGGCTGATTTTTTATAATGCTCTACAACGTTGCTTTTTCATCCATCGAAATGACTGGCAGCTGTGACGTAATCGCTCTTGTCGGAAGCGAAACTAGCTTTGCAAACGGCACAAAATACATCTGCTCGCAGTGGCGATACAATCCACACTGAATCAATTTTGTTAAGAGATTTCCTTTTATGTGATTTCGTTTGTAGCTTTTTCACTAATGGGCGGTCCTAACGGCTATAAAAATAGCCGCATATAGAATTTTAACGTCGATTATTTCATTTCGGATTTGCATAATTTATTGAAAAAAAAAACTATCAATATGCTGTAGGGATTCGTTTCTAGCATTCAGAAGGACCAAATTGAGGAACTCACTACGATATTCACCACTTCTCGGAACATTTTTCTTGAACGATTTGTTGTACAGCAGCAGCTATTTTCTTCTCTTCCTCAGATCGCGTTCTGATTGGCTGGTGTTGACATGGGTCAAATGAGATAGGTTTTTCAATAGTGTACTATTGAAATACTTCAGTGCTTTTGCTATACACGTTTAAGTTGAAAAATTTCGATTCTATTGGTAGTTAGATTATATAAATCCTTTCACAGATCACTGAGCTATGAGCTTTAAAAATACGAGAAAGGCAAACGCGCCTTATGAATTATCCTCTTTGATACTCGTTTATACCAAACATTTCAGACAAGTTTAATTTTGAACTATTTGAGATTATGTCACACAACTGAAAAATATATCATAAAATTGTGATCATATTTCCGATGGCATGTAGCAAAAATTATGTTTATTCGTTAGATACAACAAGAGATATTCACGATCAAAAACTTATCACTCTCTCAGAGAGTAAATTTTGAAAAGGCACCCCATAGTAAAGTAAGTCGTATTCACGACAAAAATCGCGTAAAATAGTGGGTCGTTTCCCCCGGTATGAAAAATTACCCACCTGAGTTTTACATGTTTCACCGGCCCTGATAAACAGAACGTAAATTTGTTTCCATTTATTAACTTTGCAAATAACATTTTGATTTACAAACAATATGTCAACTCGACATATGTTTATCTAATGATCGGTCATGATATTAAAAACCTATGCAAATTATATCCTTGGAATCGAATTAAATTACATCATATCATTCGATGTCTCCGAAAGCTTATTGCAAATATTACCAATTTAAACTACTTTATCCAGCTTCAAGCTAAAACATGGAAATTGTCCTGCCGATGCCGGCATAAAAAATACCAATCAAATAAAACACAATCAATTGATTGCCATTTCCAAGATAGCTCGGCTTACCAGGCTACAGCCTACAGAAAAGGTGCTAAAGAAATGAAAAATCTTCACCCGATAGCAATTTCCATCTAGCTTCGAGGTGGACATCAATCAAACAACTTGAAGCAATAAATTAAATAAATTAAATTACAAGCGGCTTGCTTGCTGAGAAGCTATTACTTTCATCTTCACCGGATCACCGGATGATTCCAATTCGAAGCCGGGCCTACGAAGAATTCTTGTCACCGAGCCCGGTTTTGACGAACGCACAAGTTTCCCTTTACCGCTGGTCCATAGTTTTCCCCGCTCTCATCTCCGTACCACTCCGGTCCCACGGGGACGGGAATGCCGTTCCAAATTACAACGAACGAATCGATCCTCGACACACCTAGAGGATGGAAAAGTTTCCCGTCCGACGAAACTTTCGCACGATAACCATTGTCAACTTGTTTAAACAAAGACTAATGTCTCAACTTAAATGATGCGATGATATTCAATTTTTCTCCGTCAATCCGGGCGGCAGAGCAGAGCAGAGCAGATATCGAGTTTCGTACGCTTCAAAATTTCAAGAGACGCTTACTGCGATGATCAATTGTGATAAAAACTTCCACCTACAAACAGACAAACAACTCTCGTCGGGGGCAGGGCGATGAGCTCGGTTTCGCTTTTATCATCGCCACCACCACTCACGGGAGCGGTTCGGGAAAAAATGTCAACAAAGCAGTTCTCAACCCTATTCAACATATTTTATTTTCGTTTTCCCCCCCACCGCCCCCGGAGTACACGCGCGCGGGGGTACTGCAAGTACTTCTAGGAAGCTTTAGTCACCAGAAAAAATGGCTTGTTGGCAGGTAATAAATAGCTATAGGAGAGAAAAAAAAACTCTCATCTGATACCGGTTTCCGTTCGCTGCCGAACGGTTTTTGAAGTACACGGTTAAATGGAATTACTCATTAATGAGTACAATAAATACCCAGATTTTTAATCAGTTCTAGCTGTCACAAAATGAGTACTTTTCCAATCGAGAAATGGGCAAAAAAATACTCGTCTCAGTATTACTGTTTCGCGAAAAAAATGGGTAAAATTCAACTCATTATTGGTTGAAAAGTTTCTAGCGGCTTAAGATTTTTTAAAAGCGTGGTGTGTATATCACGGTGTTTGAAATTTGTTATATTAACAATAGCAAAGCTTAGGTGAAAAAAATGGATGAGCTTAAACAAACATTGGACCAGGAATCGTTTGGAATACTTGTCGGTATGTTTCAACAATTGAAAGTTAAAAAAATAATTATTCTTCTGCTAATAAAGCATCGATATTGAGCAATGCCATTATCTGATTTGAAAAAATATATATTTTGCATTATTTTTTGTATACAACAGAGTCATTCTGCATACTTAAATTTTTTCTATTGCATTGAATCATTTCAATTTTTTCTATTACATTGAAGGTTTGCATTGTCCTGTCTCTGGATGTGATAAACTTATCAGTGGATATGTGAACGAGCTTAAGAGCCACGTAAAATTAGTACACAAATTAAATACAACATTAAGAAATGACATACCTTTAAAGTGCCTTTGTTGTGGAAGCATTCAACAAACCTTCAAATCCTTGAAAAAACACATTCTGAAAAATCATCCTAACAGAGATCAGACTTCCAATACTTCGAACATTGATCGTGATGATTTTATGGACGCGAACAATCCATCTGAGTGTGAGACTATTGATCAAACACAAAGCGAAAGTTTTTCAAAGGAAAAGCTGATTCATTATGCAGCAACTAAAATAACAGAGCTTCGATGTGATGTGTCGATTCCAGAAATTAAAATACAGGAATGTATCGCATTATGCTCCAGTTTGTTGGAGAGTTATCAAAAATTTGCTCTAAACGAAATGAAGAAATTCTTGATTTCAAAGCATGTATCGATTAATGATGTCGTAGCTTTGGTCAACAATCTGGCAGTACCGAACCTATTTGCAGATGTTCAACACCCAGAGGACAACTTAATTTATCTCTCAGGGCAATTAGCGAGCAAAGTGCCGCAGCCGAAAGAGATTGTCTTAAACACTGAACGACTAAGTTCTACGTTCAGATATGAAATTGGAAAAAGTAAACTTGGGAAACGAAAGCTATGTTCCGTTAAAAGAACCACCAATATCAAAGACAGTTTTCACTTCATATCAATAAAAGACACTTTGGAATTGATAATGCGTAATCCTTTAGCAAGAAGGATGGTTGAACAGGAAGAAAAATCAAATAAGAATATTGTGAACACTTTCAAAGATGGTACATTATTCCAAACTCATCCATATCTTCAACACTACCCCTATGCGTTGCGACTATCATTACATTCTGATGAAGTCGAATATTGCAATCCACTAGGATCCCGAAAAGGGAAAAACAAAGTAACGAACTTCACGTTCAAGATACAAAACTTCGATTCAAAGTTGAATTCCAGCCTTAATCGAGTCTACATAACTTTGATGATTCGTTCCAATCTGATAAAAAATATGGTTTGCAAAAAGTTCTTCAGCCTCTTCTAACGGATTTACAAGATTTGGAGTCAGGAGTTGCAATTCAAGTCCAAGGACACGAGACATTCACTCTTAGAGCTACTCTTGTACACGTTATTGGAGATACGGCGGCTATGCACGATTTATTCGGAATGATGCCAGCACAGTCCAATTTGTTCTGCAGAGCATGTTATATTACAAGAGACGCCTTTCATCAAGGATTATTTGGAGTCATTCATCCATTGAGAACGCGTGACAGCATTGTATCAGACCTTTATGCAATTAAGAACAATGTTTTAAAACCAGCACAATGTGGCATTTGTGTGTCACCGGTATTAAACAGCCTCCGATATTTTAATATCGCCGAAAATATGACTTTCGATCCCATGCACGACTTGCTTGAAGGTGTCGTTAGCATGTGTCTTAAAAGGATACTGAATGATATGGTCAATGGCATTAAAATTATAACCGATGTTGAGGTTAATGAGCGAATTCTACGATTTGACTACGGTACCGCTGAAAAGAAAGACAAACCATGTGGAAATTTCAAGTCACAAACTCTCAAAACTAAAAGTAACACTCTTAGTCAGTCAGCATCTCAAGCTTGGTTACTATTGCGAGCATTTCCTTTTATATTTTCAGACAAAATTTCGAAAAATATTCAAGAAATTATTTCCGATCTTTTGCAAATCACTTTCTTCTCATTTTCAAATTCATTAACGTTGAATATGATTGAACAACTAGATTTTTCGATTAATAACTTTTACAACAACTTCAAAAAATATTTCACCGATGTTAATCCTATAAATAAAGTTCACTATATAGCTCACTATCCGTCAATTATCAAACAAAGTGGACCAATAGCACTAATGAGTTGTTTGCAGTTTGAAGCAAAATTTAAACTAACTAAATCTCAAACAAAAACTTGTTCGAATTTCAAAAATATTACTTATAGTCTTACAAAACGACACAATCTTAAGCAATTGAATGATATAATAAGTCATAGTTATGATGTAGATATAGTGAAGGTTTTGTCATCAAACATTGTTAACAAAGAATGTCTTGACTGCTCAGTTTTACTACATGATCTACCTGGTTCAGTTCAAATCATAAATCGATTAAAAATCAATGGTATCATTTTTCGTCCAGGAATAATTGCAAGATATCAAATGTGCCAACAAGAATATTATGGAATTGTGAAGGAGATAATCACCCTCATTCTTGTTTACGGCCGTATGCGATACGTTCGAAAGTATAGCAAATTCGTATTCCCGTTTACGTTCGAATCAATCACACTTTTAAACATCGTACATGCATAAAAACAACGCCCATCCAACTTTAAATTATCAGTTCTGGTACAGATTAGAGTTGTAAATAAAAATCTTTGATATCATTTGTTATTTGACTTGTTTTTTCACTGATTTTGTATCATCATGTTTGCTTACGTCCGTATCGACCATACGACGAACACATGCTTTCGAACGAATGCGAACAAGCCATTCTTGTTTTCACTCGAACGTGTACGTACGCGATTCCTGTGCAAAAGATGGATCGGTGGCGCAGGTATTTTTTTAAGGAAGATTCCAAGCATCAAGGAAGTGACGAATGCTACATAATAAATAAATATCGTACTCAGGACCAATTTTATTCCAGTCGGTAAATGAAATTTTCAAATTAAACTTCGTGCAAAGTAAAAAAAAGCATTTGAAATAGCAGTCCGATCAGTAGTATCTGCGAAAAATATGTTGCATTTTTCTTGCAATTTTGTCATGTTTTCGATAGCCTACATATTTATTTCATTGGTAAAATCATGCATTTAATATAAAATAAAGCATGTTTACCCAGGGCGTATTTTCCATAAAGTACATAATAGATGCAAAATTGATGCGTAAAACCTTTGAACCTCGCATATATTCAAAGGCTCCCCACAAAAAAACAGCATTTTACTATATTGCTATGCTTTCTAAATGATTTATGCAAAACACAAATTTATGATTTGATTACAAATCACCTTTAGATTCGAAAACAATTTTGTTAGAGATCGGTTAAACTTTTTTCAATGTGTTCGAACGGTTGATTCGCAACATTAAACTGACGAATCGAAACCACGCCATTTCGTCTATTCGTCCGTAAACGGGAATGGGACATTTCGTTCGTACGAATGATGTTCGAATACACGTTTCGTTTGAAACTAAAATGGCATACATTCTAGCGTTTCGCATATGGTTAATCACATGAATTGGACTGATTACATCAAGGCTTAGCATTTATTTTAAGAAGTTTACTGATATTTGAATATTTTGTGGCAAACGAGTCGCGTTCGAATTCATTCGAGTGAAAACAAGAATGGCTTATTCGTATTCGTTCGAAAGTACCCGTTCGTCGTATTGCGGATACGGACGTTAACAAGAATGAGGGTGACAAGCTATAAATAATTCATACATTTGCATTTTCGACAGCTTACACATTGTAGAATTTGACAAACATTTAAACAGTTTCAAAGTTATCGCAAGTAGTAGAATGTTGCGTATTTCCTTTGAGAATGTACATACAAAAAAAGTGTACAGTTTATGGCAAAAAACTCCACCAGAAGAAAATTGTGCATATATAAGTTTAAAATATACAGACTAGATAAGCGTATGTTATCAAAGTTTCAATAAGCGTATATAATCAATGAAGTTTTAAAACATTTATTAAAAAATATTCATGTTCATTCATGCAATATATTGTTTTCTACTAGTTTAGTTACAATTTAATCTTCCAAAATATATTCCAGATAATAAATTCACGGATGTATCGTTGAAGTTTCTTGATGCAGAAAAACTAAGTGCAATGGGCATCGTTGCCATCGGGCCGCGACTAATTGCTTTGTCAGTTGTAGATAAATTGAATAAATGGAACGATCCTATGAGCGAAGATATGCAATCGTCGGCATGTAAATCAATACCTGAAAAAAAGGAGGTAATGGTAATCGAAAAAATACTCCTATTTTGTTATATAAAGTTACAGAATAAGTTTCCTAGGTACGTGAAATACTGGAGTGTAACAAAAAATTTCGATCTATTCTTTATGAGAAGCTAGACGCACAAATAATTCCAACCGATACAGAAATAAAACTAATGATTCGTATTTTATGTGCCACTATGGTAGAAAGATTAATGCATGATTCAATGTAAGTATTTGAATCTTTATGTTTCTCTTATTTATTTCATTCATTTCGACAGATACCCAACGACCGAGGAGAAAAAGATGCTAGCAATAAAAATATTGCTCCAGTTCCCATTTTTATGTGCAACAAGAAGAAGTACAGGAGCATCAGAATACGTAATGCATACTTACAAAATTTATGTTAATTTGTTTGACCGAGTCTTTCATTATTTAAACTACGTTAAATATTTAACCACGAAAGTATAAAGCAGAAACACTGATACCACTGACAGCAGGCAGCCGTTTGAGACAGTTCAGGAATCGCTTTTTAATAGAGCTTAAGCAAAAATGAATTCTAGATCATCATTAGAAAAGGTCTCAAGTACAAATGAAAGTTTCTCCTTGACTATTTTCTCTGTCAATTATTCCGGCAGTGATTTCTAAAAACTTCTACAGTTCAGATCGAAAGTTGATGGTTTTGGTGATTATTGTAAGTGAAGTATTGAATGTAAAGTTTGCCGATTGGATCGTAATAATCAAAAGAGAAAGGATACAAAGAGAAACTGCCATTAGCACTTGTGTTATTTTCTAATGTTTATCGTCACTGTTATCTCTGTTATCACTTGTATTTACATCCAGGCAAAAAAAACGAATATAAATATAGAACCAAATAGGGAAACGAATATTGTATGATATACGTTTAATAATCCAATGAAAATTACTACATAGTTTCTCCTTAGAATGTTTTCCTAATAACTTAAGGTTAGACACTGAGGCTTAACAACAGTACAGTCAAATAATTTGTGTAATGTGTTGTGATTGTCAGTTGAGTGTATTTTAACGTAGATTCATTTCTAGTCCCTATTTTTCTGGAAAAACGGTGGCCAAGGACCAAAACATGAACACACCGGATTAATTCATACTCACTTGAGAAATTCTTGCAAGAATTTATTACCTGAACAAAGGAAATTCACCCATTCTGAGAAAGTCGTAAAACACGTCGGAGTTTGTACGGAAATTATTGAACTAGCTGAAATGTGCGCAAAGTTTGGAGCTACTTCAGCAAACTATTCTACTATTTCGAAAATGATGAGTGATGTTCATGATTTGCATATGATGCTACTCAACGAGAAAAACGATATGGCTAAGATACTACTCGTTTTACCACATTTGACTTCTTACAATGGGAGAATGGTAATTATGACTAATAGTTGCTTATTATATATTTAGGCTCAATTCCACTTCCTTTTATCATTTCAATAATTAAGTACATTTTTGGTTCGATATTCCTTTTGATTGCTTGAATATTTTTTTAGATTCATATGGCATATGAGCGCATCCATGGTACCAGCTTCAATCAGAAAGTTGACTTGAGAAAAGTATTCGCCAAAGGTCTCATGCACAATCAGCATGCTTTTAAAGAAGTTTCGGATGGTAAGCAGATATGACTGAAAATAAAGAACGAATCAAACCTTATTTGAAACATTTGTTATTATTGCAGATTACATAAGAGGATGTCTTCGTATAATGATTAAATTAACTCGCAAGGGCATAAAGCATAAGGAAACAATGGAGCCGAATATTGGTATAGAAACTGAACTAGCAGCTCCATTAATTAGATGGATTTCTGACTCTCAATCGATCCAGGATTATAACGCTCCTGTATCGCATATTTTTTGTCAAAGCGAAAATTTTTTTGTATATCTATCTCCTTGTGCCATTATTCCCTGTGGAAAGGAATCAATTAACGCTATCGATACATTCTTTAGATCGTTCGCAGTGTTTAATTTGCGAATTCCGGTAAATTAATTAAAAATTGCAGATTTCCTGGACGTGTTTGCCTACAAAATTAAATCATACAGTAATCGTTCGACCGTTCAGAATTTGTGTTCTTTATTCATTGAAAGCGAAAATGCAGAAAAATTATTGTAACGTGCAGGTTTCGTAAATTTGACATTAATAAATGGTTTAAAATTACCCACTGGTTGCAAATACTCTAAATTATTGCTTATTCCATTTCTTCTCAAGTTTCCAGCACTGAGTACTTTTTCACCCATTTCCTCCAACTGAAATCTGAGTGTAAAATTACCCATATTTTGACATATACGGACAGTACTCACTTTTGAATAGAGGTCTTTTACACATTAAATGAGTTTTCCCAGTTT
Source organism: Malaya genurostris (assembly GCF_030247185.1). Classification (NCBI taxonomy): domain Eukaryota; kingdom Metazoa; phylum Arthropoda; class Insecta; order Diptera; family Culicidae; genus Malaya; species Malaya genurostris. Next base: position 126,816,386 of record NC_080570.1, on the reverse strand, counting down.
TGTCCGATATGGGTAGTATAGTACTCATTTACGAGTACTTTCATTTAACCGTGTAGCTCACAGAGAAAACATTTTTGCCAGTGTTCCCATATGTAAGGTTGTCTTACCTGTTTTACTTTGTTGACTATGGTACTTTCATTTCAATTGAATAAATCTTTTCGACTGACTGACAGATAGGTGTTTATACTTTAAGTAAATGGTACAAAGTGAGCAATGCTAGGGTTAGCCATAGAGATTAGCAATTCACTCTTGAACTGTTCCAGTGAATCGACTCATGATAATTAGTTGACAGCACAACTTTGTTGACGTAGGACTACGTCTTTCTTTACTATGCTCACCTGGGTGCATTTTCAAAATTTTACAACACGGAAGCGTAACGAAATTACTTCAATGTGATGGACATTTTGTGCCCAGGTGCATTTATTTATTCATTTACAATCAATCAACAGACACAATTTGGTCCTAATGATAATTCCTAATAATATTCAGAAAATTTGTACGTATTCTGCTTTGTGACACATTAGAATCATACCCAGATGAAACGCGGTTGAACGATCTCTGTAAACCAATAATAGAACCGTTTGCGTCATAGTTGGTACGTCGTATAGGAAGTCGAAGAAAAGCACTGTTGCGGAGAGCTCTGGGTCGCACATTAATATTGCAATGGCATTTTTCTCCTCGTAAACGTAATGGCCGAGCACTTGTCTGGATTTACAATCATACGGTTAACTTTACACCAATCTGCGAAGATTAACAATTGCCGCTGGAGAACGGCTGCGTCTTCTAAGTTGCGGATGATGTGATAGATCTTGACATCATCAGCAAACGATAAGCGAGGACCTTCCAAGGCAAAATTGACATCATTGAAGTACAGTAAAAATATTTACGGTCCTAGATGACTTCCCTGTGGTATTCCGGATGACGCGGGGAACTCTCCGGAAGTATGATCGTCAATTTTAACTGCTAAACGACGATTCCTAAGATACGACTGCAACCAACGAAGAATGTTTGAACTGAATCCAAGTCTGTTCAACTTAGCAACCGTGATGTCGTGGTTGATTATATCGAAAGCGGAGGAAAGATCTGTGTAGATAACGTCCGTTTGTAAACCGTTAGACATTGCATCAAACACATAAGACAAAAACGATAGTAAGTTTGTGGTTGTTGAGCGGTTAGGCATGAAACCGTGTTGAGTATCGACGATATATTGCTTGCAGTGATTGAAAATTGGTGTCAGTATAACCTTTTCGAACAGCTTTGGTATAGCGCTGAGGGAAGTGATACTGCGATAGTTGTTTATATCCTTTTTATCGCCTCTCTCGTGGACTGGGAACATAAAGGAAGCTTTCCATAAATTGGGGAAAACTTCTGTAGCGAGAGACATTCGAAACAATTTGCAGAGGGGAGCGATTACTCCACGCGAGCACTTTTTAAGAATAACTGCCGGTATTCCATCAGGGCCTGGAGAATTTGAGGCTTTCATTCCTACAATTGCCGTCCGTATTGAGTCTTCGTCAATATTGATGCAGTTCAATGAGTTATTAGACAGGGGAACGTTAAGTGCTGCGGCAGCAATTAGCTGCTGAGTCAGGATTTCATTTGAAAAAAACCCTAGAAAACTTTTCCGCAAACATCTGGCAGATTTCCTGTGTGCACGAACCAGTACGATCTCCAAAGCTCATTGACGAGGGTAACCCGAATTCTTTCCTTTGCTCATTCACATGTTTCCAGAAATACCTTGGATTTGATTTCAGTTTTCGTTGTACGTTCTTCAAATAGTTGGCATGGCAGCGCTCAACGGTTTTCTTGTACAACTGATTTATCTGCACGTAGTGATTACGCAGGGAAAATCCTCCATGTTTAGAATACCTCTTTAGAGCGGCTCTTTTTGTCATTTTCAGATGTCTCACTTCCGCAGTCAGCCATGGTGGATGCCGGGTCTGCCGTCTCGATCGTTTCGGTACATAGTAGTCGATTGCGTAGCTCATGACATTAGAAAACGTCTGCACAGCAGCATTGACATCATCGTTGTCGAGAACTTCATCCCAGTCGAATTGCGTCAAGAAGTCGGTCATATTGGTGTAGTCGGTTCTACTAAAATTATAGCAGATGATGTCCGTTCGAATGTAGGCGTTCTGTAAGCGATTCGAATCGAGCACGATATGTAATGGAGGATGATGACGAACAGAATTCACCAGAGGGAACGGTGATGCACTAATCTTTGGTGCAACATCTTCTCTACTTGAAAAGCAAAGATCCAACATCCGGTTATTTTCATTAACGACAGGATTCGACTGTCGAAGAAGGTTGAGGTTGTAGCCGTCGAGCATGGTTGTAATGTCAATGTGGAGAGTGGAGAGCGCCGGATCAGGAAAGGAAACCACCGGAACTTGTCTGCCATTTTATGCTGGAAAAGTTGAAGTCTCCCACAACCAAGATTTCATCTACGGGTAGTACATGAGTGGAAGTAATTTCTTGCAACGACTGTATGTGTGCATCCATTAGCGGTAGATCGCGGCATCGGTCCGGAGGAAGATATATCACACAAAGGTAGAGGGAAAAATTAACCAGTTTCAACCTGCTCGACGCATTTACCAGATGCGGTTTCGATCAATTGCGCCTTCAAACGACGATGCACTGCGATAAGCACCCCGCCTCTAATAGTTTTTGAGTTATTTAAGGGGCTGCGATCGGTACGGAAGACTTCGTAGTTGGATCCAAAACCTTGAACGGATAGCGTACAATCACTGAGCCACGTCTCCGAAAGAGCGATGATGTCGAAGCAATCATCCGAGCAAGCCAGCAAATAGTCGTTGATGTGCATGTTCATGCCTCCGACGGTCTGGTAGTACAAGTGCAGCGGTTGACTAGATTGATCGTGCGATGGATAACTGCAAACGACGGGAAGTGAATCAACGCCTGAATCGTTTGAGGCTGAATTGTACTTGCCGTCTGGGATGGTTTGGAAGACCCCTTCCGCGTTCCCACTCACAGGGCCGGGACGACTGATGACCGCTGGCTGCAATAGCTCGACTGTGGGGAACGTATCAGGGGCTTCCATGGTGCGAACATCTGTGCATCCCGATATTCAATTTAGAGCGAGAGGAGGACATCTATAAGTGCGAGAGAGATCAGCACTTGGAAAGGACGAAATATGCATATACATGCCGAGATGAGACATTTGGAAGACTCTTTCACCACACCCACGCACAGGATCAGGACGACTGAAGAACGCTGGCTGCTGTGGCACGACTGTGGCGGGGGGTTCGAGAGCTTCCAAAATATCAAATTGCGTCCCGGTGGCCAGGTGTCGGGATTAAGAGCCGCTTCCCGAAATTTGGGCAGTATCCCAACTTTGAAGAAGACAAAGTTCAAAGTATTTACGTCGACATCTTTTTTTCACCAGCGGGATGACCGTGACATCTTCGCTGCACTGTAAACCATCTCTTGTTAGCTGCGAAACCATCTCCTTACTAACGCTGGGGTGAAAACGTGACAAGTAAATCCATACGAGGGAGCAGGGCGTTGGATCTGTGGCGATATTACAGTTATCCGATGGTTTCCGGCAACCTTCCAAAGTTTTACTTGGCTCAGAACTATCTTCCCGACGACGCTTCGCATTGGGACCAAATCAGTCGGGCTTGGGCGGCAGCGGCGACGAAACAGGCACTTTGCGCGAGAGACGAGATATTATCTAGATTAATTTGACTAGCTTTGTGCACTTTGTGCATTATTTTGAAGACAAGAATTAGCATACTTTGACCAAACCATATGCATCTTCTAGGTTTCGTAAATGCTCCGGTAATTAGATCCTAAGTCAAATACATACACCAAAACCCACAATAAAATCAAATTTACATGTGACTTAATCCTTCATACGATGCCATTCATGATGACCTAATTTTTCAAATGACTCAAAATTTCACTAGTAATGACTTGATGTTGCATGAGACCGAATTTTACTCGGTTCCGAATGTAATTCCAATACGGCAAACAAGTGCGACTGCAAGAATTTGTATGCACCTTGGTGGTCGCTGTCAATATCTTTTGTTGTTCCAATAAATTGCATATCAGGGAAATTTCCAAACACACACAATATTACATGTCCTTGCTTGTAAATTTGCGTGAACTGCGACGCTTTCTTTATGTGCAACTTACAAGATGTAAAATCACAGAGTTTTTTCAAAGTGTGTAAAATAATTTGATGTTTGACAGATTGATATCAGTGTAGAAAACGATGCAGAGACACTGTGTCTGCTCTATGATTTCCGTCCGGAATATTTACGTCAGATTACGTTTGCGTCAAGAATTCAAACGACAAAAGCTTTTCCATCAATTATTCTTTTATCATTTTATGTCTGAAACTATAAAATCCGAAATTTTACGTTTGATATTTCACGTCAAAATTTTTAAGTTTGAACTTTAACGCCAGAAAATCTACATCAGAAATTTTCCATCAGAAATTTCACGACAAAATTTTTTGCGTTAAAACTATATACTTCCTCAAATTTACGTTCAAAAATTTTACTTAAATATTTCAAGTCAGAAATTTTATGTCTCAAAATTTACATCAGAAAATTCACCATCAAAAGTTTTACGTCAATAAATTTTTCTACAGAATTATACGTCAAAAATTTTACGTCAGAAATTTTTCGTCAGAAATTTCACGTGAGAATTTTTTGCGTTAGAAATATTTACTTTCGCAAATTTACGTCTGAAAATATTACTTATATATTTTAAGTCAAAAAATTTAAATCTCAAATTTCACATCTGAAACTTTTACATCAGAAGGTTTACGTCATTAATTTTAATGACAGAATATTTTGTCAAAAATTATTTATGTCATAATTTTCCGAACTGTTTTTCGAGTAGTTTTTTTTTCGGAGCATCAGAAATTAGGCGTCAGA